>NW_027307660.1:41704-381910 GCF_964275005.1 Diadema setosum | reverse complement strand
CCCTAGCCCTCAAAAAAGAATAAGAAGAAGATAAGATAAAAAGCTCATTAATTAACTTTTGGAGTTTATTGTATCAACGTCATTTGGATATGTTCCCAGAAGGAATTCAGAGTAATTTTTTATTGTGCAAAAAAAGAGCATCATGCAATCCCCCCCCCACAAGCACAAAGAAGGAAATACACATTATACGATACAGAGGCTCCACAATCACTAGAATTCAACACTGCGGGATTCTTCGCTGTTGTTATCTTGCCCAGGGACTTCGTATACTAATCCCCATTCTGCAACATTAAGGTAAAATCTTTACCTATATGCAAGCTCAAGCTTTTAATAGTGCATGTATTTCTTGCGTCTCTACGGAAAGAGAAGCGCCATCCAGAGCTTGGTTAAGACAAATGTGGTACTTTTGTCAGCACTGATTGCGGAAACGCCTTTGCAAACTTTCATTACTTAATTTTTGTCTTAATTCTGTTTTATAAGGTAACGAAATAACTGACGCTGTAGGAAAAAAGTTCTTGTCTACACCTCAAACCCCCCCCCCCCACACACACACATTCCAAATTCATATAATATAAACGTCAATGCCTATACAGATGCCTAAAAGCGTGATTTTCACAGCAGCTGCAGCTGTATGCTTGCTTAATTTATTATTATTATGACGACATTGTTGCGACGGCAGCCCCTTTGCGTATACGACATTACCATTTCTCAATTATAATTAGTTTACAAAAGTGAAAAGCGTGTTATCTGAAGAAGACAGAAAAATTCCTCTGGCAACATTTCTTGTAAAAGCCATAGATGGTTAACACACAAAACACACGACGTAATGGACTGAAAACTGTCATGCTTGTGACAGTTGACACGACAAATCTGTTCTACTAATATAATACTCCGCAACCATACCCAAACTTTCGCAAATACGCACGACTTAGAATGTACGCGAGACGTAAAGAAAAGTCATGAAATTGGAGCTGAGACTGTTTTGTTTTGTTTTTGTTTTGTTTTGTTTGTTTATTTGTTATTGTTTTTTTGCGCTTATTTTTTTTTTCTTCCGGGGTCGAAAGGGTCATCCCACGAGCTCAACATTAACAAAATGTCCGGGAGTCACACACCCACTATTAAGAGGCCACGAGGTCGACACTCTGCAAAAAGGCCAACCAGCTCGGTATTCTGCGAATGAATAAGGCCCAACATGAGTTCAACACCATGCAAACAAGGATGAACAGCGCCATCTTTATTTAAAAAACAAAACAAGTACTATGTGTGAAGGTCTTTGCCATAATGACGTAAGGGGGAAAATAACTATATTGGAAGGGAGAGGTTTGTCATGCTATCGGGCGCGAGATTGTGACAAATTTACAGTTTTGCTTTTCGTATACTTTGTGCTTATGGATCTAACCCTATACCCCTCCCCTCCCCCCCCCAAAAAAAAAATAAATAAATAAATAAATGTAAACGATAAAAACCAATGTAAGGCTAAATATTTGGGTATGACCCCGGCGTCAGCTTTCCCCCCTATTCTCAGCGCTTCACTTGTTTTCAATCGCATATTGGTAAATAATTATATAAGAGATTTGATAACATCTCTGAACTGTTATGTGTGTAATGGTGGCAAAAGACGAAAGTTTGAAAATGTTTGATAACTGTTTTTATTTCAACAGTATTCTCCTCAAACGGCAGATTTGCGAATGAATCAACAATATATGGATGCGACTAATTTGCCTGAATTATTATACAAACATCTTGACACGTTTGAAAGACCCTTGAAATATGTTACTTGCCTTGAATTAAAACTGAATTTACACATTCGCTGAGGACAATGTACAGCTCATACGACGAACCCTCAGGATCATGCTAAGGAGGTGTATACGTCAACATGAACCATAAGTGAAACGCTATATACCTTGAAAACTGAGCTTCGTTTCACAATACATGTCTTCCCAGTAGGCTGATATGTTTTCTTTTCTTTTTTCACTTCTACGGAGATCTAATACTTGTACACTTAGAAGAGACTCGAGATCTAAATGGTAGAAATACTACTACCTAGTACTACCAGGGGCCCGTTGCATAAAACTCCAACCGGATTTTTTTCCGGTTGAAATAACAACATTCCGGTTGGAAGCTCCCAACCAGAGTTTTTATGCAACGGATTTTACATTCATAGGTTAGCAACCTTAAAAAATTCAGGTTGGGCAAATCCCAACCTGAATTTTTAAAGGTTGCTAAAAAGTTTTATGCAACGGAAACCCTGTAGTTATTCAAATTCAAAATGTTGCAATTACTGTAGGAGCATCAAATTTTCAGCAATGCACATGCTTGTGGTGTCTAACGTTCCAGTACAACTGTTTCCTATTGTAGATCATTAGATAGGCCACCATCTAGAAATTCAAGATGGTGGCCAAAGAAAAACATAATACATGTAATACTGTAACTGTGGTAAGAGCCATAGATGAATTTGCCAAAATTGTCCTAGTTAGACCGAATTCATTTTCAGGTCACGCAGAAGGACAGCCATTTCTTAATTCAAAATGGCAGTCATAAAATCAGACTGTAAAGACGAGGTTCCAATGACGTCATCAAGCCATCTTGAGGGGCAAAGACTGCGTAAGGAGGGTGGGGGGGGGGGAGGGGGAGGGTCCCATACCACTTCCCATAAGTGTGGGCAAGTGTGTAAGCGTTACATCCTACGTCCCATAATATCCAAGCGGGTATGTGGTTCGCGTACACGTGATTTGCATTATTTGTTGTCATGGAACCTCGTTGATATTTATTTTTAAACCCAGTTATTAGTTAGTTGAACAAAAGCAAGCATTGATACGATTAAAGGTGATCTTCAAAAACTTGATACCGCCTCGAGAGAATAAAGACAAACAAGGAAAAGTCTCGCAATGGCAAAAAATGCCATAGTCACCCTACCAGGCATCCCAATCACAAGCGTGTTTGTTGACCACAAAATGAAACAACTAATCAGGGAGCTCATAATTGCTGGATGTATTTCTGGAATAACACAGAATGAACAAGGAATGCCAATGAGTAGATTTTACATGATTGCCCTTGTGTGGGTCATCCTCAATTATCAAGACTTCCAAGATGATTACTGATGTACCGCCAATGATTCTAAAACTACAAAGGAGCAATAAAGCTCAGTTCTGTGGCACTTTGGATGCATCAGAAATCCTCAACAATTTAGAACACCATCGCACGAGGGCAATCTTAACAATAATTGTCACCGCATTGAAACTTATGAATATGGTGCTTGGCAATCAGGATATATCGGAAACATTCAAGGAGGATATTCTAGAAAGCGATGAAAAGGGAAGTTTTCATGTTCTGTTCTAAGAATTTGTATCTGAAAGAATCTAAAAAAAAAAAAAAAAAAAAAAAAAAAAAAACCTGTCTGGGATAATATGAGAAAGCCCAGACATTCAGCGCTTGCAATTGAAATACATTCTGTAAGATTGGATCAAAAAGTCATTTAAGCTTAAGAGGACCACTATCTTCTTATAACGCTTCTACCGGTACAACAATCTGATAGACTTTTCATTATCGAGTCATTACTGGACGATACAATTATCGGAAGTTATGAGTTCTACTGTTCTAAGTAATTCCACAGTGACTCTTCATCTAACAATTCATGGCGTTTTCTTCCATCTGACACAGAACGGGAAAAAAAAAAAGAAACAGAGGGTTCATCAAAGATACCATGGGAGTTGTCACCCGTCACAACGAGGAAGCTGATATCCTCATTCCATTGCATATGTTAGATGCTACTTCAAGAGCAACAGAGAATTTCAGAGATATTGACGATTATTACGGGGTGCACGTCACGAGACCGACACCCACGAGTCATACAGCCCACAAGTTATACAGCTCACAAGTCATACAGCCCACGGGTCATACAGCTCGCAAGTCATACAGCCCACCAGTTATACAGCCCACGAGTTCGACACTGAGTCAATGAAGCCCACGAGTTCGACATCAAGTAAAATAAGCCCAGGAGTTATACGGCTCACGAGACCGACACAACGCACAAAAGGCTCATAAGACCGACAATAAGCAAACAAAGCCCACGAGACCGACACTACACTTAAAAGGTCCACGAGACCAACGCTACGCATACAAGGCTCACGAGACCGACATTACGCAAAAGAGGTTCACGAGACCGACGCTGAGCAAAGAAGGCCCACGAGACCGACAGGATGAACAGCGCCACCTATAGACCAATAAATTGTATAGGGTGTCCTGATAATAGCATAGGAAGATATGAGACATGGAAAAGAAGAGTTGCCATCTCTTGCAGGGTGTAACCCAATTAGTTGCCCCCCCCCCCCCCTGAAATGATCAGGATCTTTAATTGTGTTTGCATGGGTGTTTGTTTGTGAAAAAAAAAATGAACAAAGTACAGAAAAAGTGTGTAACAGATCTTTCCACAGTAAACCTGCGAGGGTGTTGAATTAGTATTACTAATCAAAAATAAAAAATAACGTAATCGTCTATTAAGGTAGCGTAAGGGATTGCGAAAAATTAAATGGATCCATGAAAACAGCTATTGTATTTCACGAAAAAATGTACTGTTTGGAGGAGAATAACACAAGCCACAAATTGAGGTGAATCCCTGCGATATAAAACGTTTTGATCAGTAGCATTACATTATAGTTACAGAGAAAATTACAAACAGATCTTACTGCAAAACGTCCAAGCAGGAGGGTAGAATATCTAAAATAGAATAAGTAACTAGTGAATCGGGAAAGAGAAGAGGTAAAAATTATATCCTGTCCATCTTCTATCTAAAAACTGGGAAAGCCTATCAAAATAGCACGATGGCAATATCAAAGCTCTAAAATTAATCCATACATCGTTCTTGCCCTCTTTTTAATTCATTTGAGGTTGTTTTTTTTTTTGTCTCTTCTTTTTAAGGGATATGAAGAACTCTAATTCTTCCCTCTTTTTTTTGGGGGGGGGGCATGAAGAATACAATTCTATTTTTCTACTTGATAACAATGTCGCTCTCTGACACACTTGCCCCCCCCCCCCAAGTATGTAGAAATACATGTTTGATGTCGTTCATATGGTCACCATCTTTCAATTGATAGCGTGACGAAATTACAACCGCCAGTATGTTATTTTTCCATTCATGAAACACCCTGTTCAGGTGATTGACATGTAGATGGCGCTGTTTATCCTGTCGGTCTCGTGGGCTTTCTTTGCTTATAGTGTCGGTCTCGTGAGCCTTTTTAGCTTAGTGTCGGTCTCGTGGGCCTTTTTTTGCCTACTGTCGGTCTCATGGGCTTTCTTTGCTTAGTGTCGGTCTCATGAGCCTTTATTGCTTAGTGTCGGTCTTGGGGCTATGTTTGCTTAGTGTCGGTCTTCTTGATCCATCTGCTCTTTGAGACATCCTCAAATTTTCAACTTCAGCCTGTACCACGAAAGGCATGACCAAGCAGACCTTTTTTTTCCCGCAACAATTAGCAGAACATAATCTCTCAACAATGTCAATTGTACTTTATCATCTCCTTTTCCAGTGATGGAACAGACAACCTACGATGCACTTTTAAAAGGAAAGCAAAGATCCATTAGGAGAATGAAAATGTCTGTGTCTAATACGTAATAAGGGGGCATCCCACGAGACAGACACCCACGAGTCATACGGTCCACGAGACCGACATCAATAATAGGTCCATGAGTCATACAGCCCATGAGTTATGCGGCTCAGGAGTCATACAGCCCATAAGTTCGACACTACGCACAAAAGGCTCGTGAGACCGACACTAAGCAAACATAGCCCACGAGACCGACACTAAGCAATAAAGGCTCATGAGACCGACACTAAGCAAAGAAAACCCACGAGACCGACAGTATGCAAAAAAGGCCCACGAGACCGACACTAAGCTAAAAAGGCTCACGAGACCGACACTAAGCAAAGAAAGCTCACGAGACCGACAGTAGGCAAAGAAGGCCCACGAGACCGACAAGATAAACAGCGCCATCTACATGTCAATCACCTGTACAGGGTGTTCCATGAACGGAAAAATAACATACTGGCGGTTGTAATTTGTAAATTTTAATGAACGACATCAAACGTGTATTTCTACATACTTCTGGGGGGGGGGGGGGGCAAGTGTGTCAGGGAGCGACATTGTTATCAAGTAGAAAAATAGAATTGTATTCTTCATACCCCCCCCCCAAAAAAAAAAGAGACAAAAAACCCCACAAATGATTTGAAAGGAGGGCAAGAACAATGTACGGATTAATTTTAGAGCTTTGATAATGCCATCGTGCTATTTTAATAGGCTTTCCCAGTTTTTAGCTAGAAGATGGACAGGATATAATTTTTACTTCTTCTCTTTCCCGATTGACTAGTTACTTATTCTATTTTAGATTTTCTACCCTCCTGCTTGGAAGTTTTGCAGTAAGATCTATTTGTAATTTTCTCTTTAACTGTAATGTAATGCTACTGATTAAAACGTTTTATATCGCAGGGATTCACCTCAATTTGTGACTTGTGTTACTCTCCTCCAAACAGTACATTTTTTCGTGAAATACAATAGCTGTTTTCATGGATGCATCTAATTTTTTCCGAATCCCTTAATAGACGATTACGTTATTTTTTTATTTCTAATTAATACTAATTCAACACCCTCGCAGGTTTACTATGGAAAGATCTGTTACACACTTTTACTGTACTTTGTTCATTTTTTTTTTCACAAACAAACACCCATGCAAACACAATTAAAGATCCTGATCATTTCGGGGGGGGGGGGGGGGGGGGGAGCAACTGATGGGGTTGCACCCTGCCGAAGATGGCAACTCTTCTTTTCCATCTCTCTTCCTATGCTATTATCAGGACACCCTATACAATTTATTGGTCTATAGGTGGCGCTATTCATCCTGTCGGTTTCGTGGGCCTTCTTTGCTTAGTGTCGGTCTCGTGAACCTCTTTTGCGTAATGTCGGTCTCATGAGCCTTGTGTGCGTAGCGTCGGTCTCGTGGACCTTTTAAGTGTAGTGTCGGTCTTGTGGGCTTTGTTTGCTTACTGTCGGTCTCGTGAGCCCTTTCTGCGTAGTGTCGGTTTCGTGAGCCGTATTTACCTCCTGGGGTTATTTTACTTGATGTCGAACTCGTGGGCTTTATTCACTCAGTGTCGAACTCGTGAGTTGTATAACTGGTGGGCTGTATGACTTGTGAACTGTATGACTCGTGGGCTGTATGACTTGTGAGCTGTATAACTTGTGGGCTGTATGACTCGTGGGTGTCGGTCCCGTGACGTGCACCCCCTTACATACTGCATACGATATAAGATATAGGCCTAATTACATATGCTATGGTTGCCATTTTGAATTTCAAGATGGCCGCTAACCAAAATGATCCATCATTTAAAACGAAAATGTATATGTTAGCATGTCTGACATCATAAGCATGCTTTTTGCCTCAAATTTATACTTTCCATAATGCTTACAACCTGAGATACAGGTAAAAACACAGTTAGCTTTTGAATTTCAAGATGGCAGCCCTCAAATTGTATTAAATACTCTACAATATCAGGAAATTGTGTATCAGAATGTCTGATGTCATAGACATGCTTTTTGCATCAAATTTGAACCTTCATTGATGCTCACATTATGAGAACTGGGTCAAAATACGGTTTGCTATGGCGGCCATTTTGAAATTCAAAATGGCGGCTGAAGACGTGGTCGAAAAAAAAATGGAACCAAAGTTTTTTGGATTCAGCACCCCAAAATTGACAAAGTTAGCTAAAAAAATCAATTTTGGCACGAAAATCTCACGGGATCCAATATTTCGACATAGCAGACCGTCCTATTTAGCAAACTTCTTTTGTGAAGTCATAACACGAAGCACATATGCACGCACCCTGGCATTACTACAGACTACGCGATGCGCAGAGAAGACAACGAAGGCAACGTTACTTAGCAACACCTACGCACTTTACTCTTGATGACAGCAGCATTTTGGGAGAAAGATCGACGGTGTGGAATGTCATATCACAT
Organism: Diadema setosum; assembly: GCF_964275005.1. Taxonomy (NCBI): domain Eukaryota; kingdom Metazoa; phylum Echinodermata; class Echinoidea; order Diadematoida; family Diadematidae; genus Diadema; species Diadema setosum. The sequence continues at coordinate 373,904 of NW_027307660.1, read as the reverse complement.
ATCATACAAATCTATACATAGGTGTACAGAATGTACATCTAAAGAGAAACAAATGCCAGTACTCAAATGATTCACTTCACTCATTATGATGACATAAAATGCGACATGGAATTTTCACTGTCAAGAGAGCTTATATACGGGTGCCAATTATCAGGTTGTAAAATCTTAACAAGCATCCTCGCTATCGAAGCATGCATGGATGTACAACTGATGTCTACTAGTGACTGTAAATCCAGAAAGCGAGAAAACGCAAGAATTCTTATAGGCCTGTATATCATTATCCAAAAGTTTGGATGCTATCTATTTCAACGATCGAGTTTCCTTAACACCTTGATGAAATATAAACATATACATACCATAAAAGGAACGTGGCATTAAACTAGTTAGTAAATAACATATGGCCGACAACAACAATTAGACAACACACATCATATCCCTAGGCCTACATTCAACTTCAACTTTCAGGTATTTGGGATGTGAGCATTTTCACTTTGACTCCATGGCTCACAATTGCTCAAATAATCACTAACTGGTAAAATGCAATTCGCTGACAATACTTTGAGCTATTTTCAAAATAATGTAAAAATTGTGATATATCACCATTTGCCCTCGACCTTTGACCTCACAGCAAAAATTCCCTCCTACAGAATCATAAAAAAGTAATATAACTAAGTTTCCTTAAGTTTATTCATTGTGTAATCTTCAAGATATGGAGGAAAGGTGTCATTTCAGCATTAAATATTATATAGCAGATTTTAGAATTTTACCCTTGACCTTTGACCCCATGGCCCCAAAATTCCCAAGAGGTTTACTGTCAAGCAGTACATACATAATATAATTATGTAGTAAGTTTCATGCAGATACCTCGAGCAATCAGCAAGATATGGTGAAAAAGATACTATTTTCACTTTACCTCTATCACTTGACCACATGGCCCAAATCTTTCTCAGAAATCATCATGTGGTATTATAGAAACCTTTAGGCATTGCATAGATATGAGCAAATAGTACAGTTTTGAGAATTTGACATTGACCTCAGGCTTCTGATCCCTTGACCATTCATCCCATGCATGACCCAAAAATCCAGAGAATCACTGTCAGGCAGTACATGCATAGGGAATACTAAGTTTCATGAGGCTGCTTTGAGCCATTTCCGTGTGTTATTCATTGTGTTATTTATTATTTGCTTATTCATTCATTATTATTATTATTATTATTATCATTATCATTATCATCATCATCTTTATTCTAAGAATTCTTGAGCACATGCACCCAAAAGATGATACGCAAAACTCCGTACACTCATACATACATAAACAAAGTAACGCTGTCCACAAAATTGATACGGACGGACGGAAGGACAGACAGACAAACCGAATACATGATGCCTCCCGCGCCACTTCGTGACGGAGGCATTAATAAGAATAGAACATGATGTTTACGCTCTCTGTCAGGCCCATCGCGTTTCAAGTTACTAACACCAAGCACGAATACCCATGGGGGGGGGGGGGGGGATGAAATACTTAATTCATCCACTTACAAGGTTAATTCCTAGTCAATTCATTTATCTAAAAGGCACTTATCGTTAATAATGATAATAATAATAACAGTAATGATTCAAACCATTTCATTAGACTTAGTGGCTCAATTCAAGTGGCGCTCACAATATTGGGAAACAGTGAAGAGTTAAACGTACCTGATTGAACTAAAACGGTGCACATGACAATTAAATTAATTTAACCACGAGGACACCACTTTCATTTCCATGGAATATCCGGACACCAGGCTGTTTTACCTTAACGTTAGGAACGTAATTTTCCTCTCCGTCAAATAATATTGACGGTATACGTTAAACTAATAAGGAGGATGCAGGTCTACGCTACACCATTTTAACTTGCCTTAAAGCTCACCGGTGTTGTGGGTGTTGGATGATACTCAAAACAGAGAGCAGTGATAAACATCTACTCAATGCGCTGCACGGATTCTGAAAAAAAAAAATCTGGAACGTGTATAATCCATGGTGTCCTCATCCCACTTGATCTTTAAAGGGATGGCATAATTTTGGTTTAAATGGGGATTCAGGTTTTAACTTTCTGCGAGATAATTATAAACCAAGTATATATGAAATATTAAAGAGCATAGCATTCTAAGTGGAATTGAAAGTTTATTTGATGAAAATTGTTTTCGAAATGGCTGAGATATCCAAGAACAAAGTGATCCTAATGAAAGGTCCGTACCCCTTCCATAAGGACCACTTTGTTTTACTTTGTTTTTGGATATCTCAGCCGTTACAAAACAGATGTTCATCTAATAAACATTAATTCCTCTTAGAATGGCATGCTCTTTAATACTTCATATAAGACTTAGTGGTGTATAATCATCTCGCAAAAAGTCAAAACCTGAATCCCCATCTCAACCAAAACTATACCATTCCTTTAAATGACAAGAAGTAAAATGAGGGGGACTGACTAACTCAATTCGAATTTTCCTACATCTTTCCCTTTTATTTCTTTTGCAATTGATTCGTTTCTAACAATGCTGATGGTTAGTTCAGTGTATAATAGTTAAATATTTCGATGCTACTTTTAAGGGATATTACAGTATTGGTGGAGATGATTGAGTAAGATACCTCCCAACCAAAACACACACACACAAAAAAAAAAAAACACTTATGGAATATTACATAGCATACAATTCTAGGAGGAATTCAAAGTTTCTTTGACGAAAACTAGTCTTGGAATAACTGAAATATCAAACAACATCAAACAAACAACAAAGTAAAACAAAACGATTGTGATAAAAGATGGGTACCAACTTTTATTAGGATAGCGTTGTTTTGAATATCTCAGCCATTTCAAACCAATTTTCATCAAATAAACGTTAGATTTCTTTTGGAATTACATGCTTTTTCGCATTTTATAAGATGTTTCTCATTCTTACCAAAAGATGTTAGAAACCTGAAGTTAGGTCTCAACCATATATATATATATATATATATATATATATATATATATATATATATAAATCCCTTCAAGTACACAGTTTCTCTGATTTGAGTACCCTTAAAAGTAGAAAAGGGATTGTGTATACGCTTAGGTTGAAATGAGGCTTCAGGTTTCCAACTGTTTTTTTTTTTTTTTTTTTAGATAATGAGAGAAATCTGAAATTAAATATGAAACAGCACACGGTATTTAAAGTTTATTTGACGAAAATAAGGATTGCAATGGCTGAGATATCAAAAAGGGATGAGGTCTTCAAAAAAATGGAACTCAACCATGACAACTTTGCTTTACTTTGTTTGTGGGTATCTTATTCATTTTCAAACCGACCTTCATCAAATAATCTTAGAATTCCTTTTCGAATTGTGTGCCCTTTAATATTTCATAGTTGGTATCTAATTATCTCGCAAAAGTTAAAATATACATTCCCTTCTCAACCAAAGCTAAAAAATCCCTTTAAAGTAGTAATAAAAGCAAATGGGAAGAAGGAAACATCTCTATCGCTATTAGAAAGATTATCGCCTTAATTGCAAGTGTCGATTAATCGCAACACTCATCACGGTATGGAAAAAAAATCCCTTGATTTGGCCGTCAAAAAGTTGTCGTTTTTTTTTTTAGGTCCCTGGAAATGATTTCATTCGCTTTAATTGAAGGCCAATTGCAAATCAATGAGCCATTACAGCCTTGTGTATATCGTAAAGCCCATTCATTTCCCATTTTGAACTTGAATTTCGTTAGAATTTATTTTTACTCATTTTAATTTCTTAGCATTGTGTCGATATACCCTGACAGGAAGTGTTTTTTTTTTCAGCCTTCTATTATTTTTATCTTCAGCATCATATCCTGTTGTAATGATAATGTCAGTGATTAACTGTTTTTAGTGGCTGTCTTCTATTACCAAATTAGCAAATATACTAAGCATGTATGCAGAAAAAGGACTGCCACTATAAGCATGAAAATCTACACGAGAATGTGATAAGGGTGGTGTAGGAGTTAAACATTCGTTTAGCAGAATGGGGAAAGAGTACTAAAAGTGTATAATACAAAAGTTTTTTTTTTTATTGCAGTGCGTAAGAAAGAAAATAATAAAATAATGAAAATGAAGGTGATTTGAGTCATGATGAAGGTGATGATAATCTAATGAAAAGGTACATACACAGACATTATGTATACTTGCAGAAATTTCAAATCTAATTCAGAGTAAAAAAAAAAAAAAAATCTGGTCAATACAAAAACAATGTTCACAGAGTAATGTCTGACATTAACTTTCTTTACCTTGGCTTTAAAAAATACGAAGTTTTACATTATTTACAAGGATGGTGTAGCATTGGTGGAGATGAGGATTGGGCTTTTAACTTTTTTTGCGAGATACCAAGAAACCACTTATGACATAAGAGCATACCATTCTAAGAGGGATGCAGAGTTTATTAGATTGATATCGGTTTTGGAAGTGCTGAGGTCTGGTTAATTTTGTCTTGCAGATTCTTCTTTTTTTTTTTTTTGCATTTCAAAGCTTTGGGTTAACTGAATGACAATTTTGCGAATCGCTAATAGAATAAGAATAAACAGTATTATTAAACTGGATAAAAAAGTAATAAAAAGAAAATGGGAGTAAATTATTCAAATATTTTAACAGAAAAAATAAACTTGGAGAAAATGTTGATTTTTTTTCTTTTGCATTGACTAAGTAATGGATTTAGGTTCGTTTTATATTGTGAGGCAATGTAGATACAAACAACTTTCTTTCAGTAAACAGATATTGTTGAGTTCAATTTTCCCAATTGTAACCCACACTGGATGTCTGGGAGGAATGTATAGGCTTAGAATGAATACCTCTCATAATCCTGGAAATACAAGTTGTAACATGACGTAAATGATCGTCAAACGGTAGATTTTCATCAATAAGAACAGCTAAAGATTTGGTGACTCATACGTTCAAGTGGTCCAGTGTCAGAGAATACATATTATACAAATTCATTTATATGGGTATGCTTAAAATGATTTAAGTAACTTATTTAACGAATATGAAGTAAACATTCATTACTTTAAACTATTTCAGTAAATTCGGCACCACTGCACAAAGTGTGGACACTACCTTATCTAAAATATCATGGCAGAAAAAGAAAAAGAAACAAAACAAAACATGGGCATCGTCAACATTCAATTCAATTCAATTCGATTCGATTTTATTGTCCGCGTTTGGAAATTTGTTTTGTTTGCATGCATACACGTTACATCGATACATACATGTACATATACCAAGCACACGTATAACATAGGAACATAGACACGATAGACATACAAATGATATACAGCATACTATACCAATGCCATTGTCAAAATTACATAACATTAAAAGAAGTTTCAATTTGTATGAGTAAACATAGATTGTGTTGGATGTGATGTGCATATAACATGTACGGCTGTGTAAATACGTATCAAATTAGTAATAACTATATAAGAGTTTTCAACAATACAAGATGTTACGAATTTGCCCATGACCAACCACTTAACAATGTGGTCTTCATGTTTTATGATCATGTGTACGCGATCACACGTGCACGATCGCGAATGTTTATAAACACCACCAGTTACGTAATCTCCTTTTGAGTCAGTCGTTTTGAACCGCAGCCTTACACACTTCGCCCAGGTTGAGTTTAATGTTATGAATATATTAAGCTGGGCGTGCCTGACGGAATTTTCCATGTATGTAATAATGTTCATGTTAAAAATACATTGGTCGTGTCAGTCGACAATCGGACTCCGGTTAGAGAGGACCGTTATCACTTTCTCGGCGTTCCCGTCTACAATCTCGGGAGGAATTGCTTTCCCCAAGGAACGTGCTCTGCTAAGTGAATTTTAAGTGCTAAGAGGCGAGATAAACCAGGACATGCCGATTTGCCTCTAGCCCGTTTTCTTTCGACGACGACGACGGCGACAATAAGTTTTCGTCGATTTCCAGGTGAACCACCAGACGGTCTTGAGCCAACGACCACCTGTGATTGCTGCACGGTGACTAGTGGGAGCCGCGCCGAGGTCGATACAGGGCGCCGAGACGCTGTGAGGGACCACGCGCACCCAGCGGCCAACGCCCTTCTGTCTGGCATAGTCACAGCGCTGGAAACTGTGCTGAGATAGCGTCGCCCGCTGATCCGACGACGTCCCGTGCACTGTAAAAACATCGGTGTTAGATTTAACACCACGGGTGTTAAATCTAACACCGATCAAACTTCAATAAAGGACCACACCCACAGGTGTTAAAAATGCACTGTGATGGTGTTGAAAAGTGTTCACCTGACACTTCGTGGTGTTAATTTGACACTGTACCTGGTGTTATTTGACACTGTACTGGTGTTAATTCAAAAATGACACCACATGGTGTTGATTTGATATTTGCTGGTGTTAATATCAATGGTTTAACACCCGTCTAGCTTCAATAAGGGACCACACCAGCTGGTGTTACTTTGGTGTAAATTTATTTTCACATTTTCTCAAAAATCTAGTAATTTAATGTAAAATTCTTGATCGTCTTGTTTAAATTAAAAATCAACAAGAAGTGCAGTTACTAAGAAACTCTTCAAAAAACAGTTTAAAATTTGGAAATGACACCCGTAGGTGTTAATTTAACACCATAAATGAGCACCGAAAATTTAACACCAGCTCGGTGTTCACTATTTAACACCGGATTTTTTGCAGTGTGTATTGACGCGTTCTCCACGTGGTAGCGTCCGACGTCGCCTCCCCGCCACGTCGCAGATGAGTTGGGCCCCGACGTTGACTCTCTTAGGGTGAAACCCTGGCCAGGTATTACTCAATCTGAACTTATGTTTTCTTAGTTGAAACGATCCCGTCTATCTTTCATTGTTATGGTTGATTTCGCTGCAATGTGTTAAACAACAATTTTGTTATTCCGGTTGGGAACTGATTGTTAAATGATTTCCTAATAAAAACCCGGAAGATTTGTTCATTTCAATTCACTGAGACCGCCTTGCATTCATTTGTGTGAACTTGACCGTAACAAAGTGGGGGCTTGTCCGATGTTTGTTATTTGTTACAAATTATGCACGATGATGAAGTTGAAATTTGTAACGTGTTTTGATATAACGAAAATATTATTTTATAGCAACGAAAATATTACTTCAGAGCAATATTTTCTCTCTTAGGGGTGGGGGTGTTACGAATTTGCCCATGTAATCACTTAACAATGTGGTCTTCATGTTTTATGATCATGTGTATACGATCACACGTGCACGATCGCGAATGTTTATAAACACCACCAGTTACGTAATCTCCTTTTGAGTCAGTCGTTTTGAACCGCAGCCTTACACACTTTGCCCAGGTTGAGTTTAATGTTATGAATATATTAAGCTGGGCGTGCCTGACGGAAATTTCCATGTATGTAATAATGTTCATGTTAAAGATACATTGGTCGTGTCAGTCGACAATCGGACTCCGGTGAGAGAGGACCGTTATCACTTTCTCGGCGTTCCCGTCTTCAATCTTGGGAGGAATTGCTTTCCCCAAGGAACGTGCTCTGCTAAGTGAATTTTAAGTGCTAAGAGGCGAGATAAACCAGGACATGCCGATTTGCCTCTAGCCCGTTTTCTTTCGACGACGACGACGGCGACAATAAGTTTTCGTCGATTTCCAGGTGAACCACCAGACGGTCTTGAGCCAACGCCCACCTGTGATTGCTGCACGGTGACTAGTGGGAGCCGCGCCGAGGTCGATACAGGGCGCCGAGACGCTGTGAGGGACCACGCGCACCCAGCGGCCAACGCCCTTCTGGCTGGCATAGTCACAGCGCTGCAAACTGTGCTGAGATAGCGTCGCCCCCTGATCCGACGACGTCCCGTGTATTGACGCGTTCTCCACGTGGTAGCGTCCGACGTCGCCTCCCCGCCACGTCGCAGATGAGTTGGGCCCCGACGTTGACTCTCTTAGGGTGAAATCCTGGCCAGGTATTACTCAATCTGAACTTATGTTTTCTTAGTTGAAACGATCCCGTCTCAGCGTTGCCAGGTCCCAACAGAGCAAAATCACCAAAAGGCATGTGAAAAATCACCAAAAGCCATAAAAAATCACCAAATTTGGAAAAGCGTAGGTAAGGCTAAAATTTCAAAACAAAATTATGTCAATAAACCTTTATCAAACACTCTCCGCGAGTCTCTGTGCAATTTACGGTGTGCCGTAGTCACACACACTAAATGCAAAATGTGTACGATGTGTTAATTGGGATATAAGAGTGTTTGTGTGGACGTGTGTTGAGTGACAAAAAAGGGGCACATGTTATGTTTCTACAGGAAATAAGGGGAAAACTTTGGGCGAAATGCATTTTCGTTTTCGATCAGTGTGATTATTTTTCATTGGTCTCAAAATCACCAAAAATTACCAAAAATAACCAAATTTTGATTTGGTTACCAGGGTAAAATTTTGTCACCAAACAACTTCAAAAATCACCAAATTTCACCCTTTTTGGTTCCCGAAATCACCATCTGGCAACACTGTCCCGTCTGTCTTTCATTGTTCTGGTTGATTTCGCTGCAATGTGTTAAACAACAATTTTGTTATTCCGGTTGGGAACTGATTGTTAAATGATTTCCTAATAAAAACCCGGTAGATTTGTTCATTTCAATTCACTGAGACCGCCTTGCATTCATTTGTGTGAACTTGACCGTAACACAAGACATGAAGTATAAATGATAAACTTAACTCTTAATGGGCCACGTTCGCACGCCTGACTCAGTCGACGGCGTGGCAACTTCGCATATTCAGACGCACAAACCCGCCCAACACGATCGATAAATCGCCAAATGATGCATTACAATCATGGAAGCGTTTCTCACGATTCAATTCATATTACTATTAGCTCGCATTTTATTAGGTGATTGACTATGAAGGGGTGTTCTTTACTGGAATTGGCAGCACATTCTAGGATTCTGTCACTATTTTGTGTGCAAAAGTCATACCTCTTATACAATAATGTAGCTGCTAGTCATTAGGAAGAAAAACAACTACATAGGTTTGTGGTACAATTATTACATCAGAACAAAGCTGGACATTTTCTCTACAAACTTTACTCATTATAGGTCCAGATAATAACGAAAAAACATAACACTGTCCCTAGACAATACTATCTAAGAATAATGTTAGCACACAAGGGGTTTACACCATGGCATAATAAAACAATGTGCGTACTATATATCGTTGATAGATGATATAATAGCAGTCACACAAGCCAAATTTGGTGTCAATTGCTCAAAAACTGATGGAGTTAGGTCAATCCATATATTTCTTGTGTAGGATTTGTATGAATAACACACTTATGAAAAAGGATTCTGCACAATTACATATTACATTGATCACATGTGACAAATTTCAGCTGATCTGCATTACAACTGTCATTGCCACGGCAACGCATTATACAGGATAGTGACGAAAAAGGCTTCTTGCATATCAACCTACGATAGCAGTCCCACATGCCAAATTTTGGGTCAATTGCTCAAAAAATGAGTGAGGAGTTTGAGCCGCAACATTTGCATGATTTTTACACACACACATACACACACACACAAAATCATGTCACCATGCTAAAGCTTTAAACCATACAAATAAAAGAAAAGTCTTTCTGGGGGCATTTCATGAAGCATTTTTGTCCGACAACTTGACGGACAAATTTGCTCTCAGCCAATCAGATGCAATGATTTCAGTAGCTTTTAACATTTTGTCAGACGAAATATCTGACAAAACGCTTCATGAAATGCCCCCCAGATCTACATGACAGCGGTAACACATGCAAAATTCAAGGTCAATTGCTCAAGAGACAATGAGAGAGAGAGAGAGAGAGAGAGAGAGGGAGAGAGATTGTTATGAATCGAAATCAGCCGTAAAGTATAATTGCTTAATTCGTGGAAAAACCTTGCAACCTCCCCCCCCCCAAATGTTAAACACTAATTTAATATGGCAATGAATTGATGAAGGGGTTGTCTATAAATCGAAACAACAATCGTACTTTGATGGTATGTGCTATTTCTAAAGATAATTCTCGAATTTTTAAACGTAATATCATTTCGAACCTTATATTACAAATTTTGACGCATGTAAAATGTCATGACTCTGGGACTCCTTAACTCACGGTTAAATTAAGTAGAGTAATTACAAAAGTAGAGTGCAGCTAAGTCTCTGCTATGTCACTAATTGAAGAAGAGAAATCAACAAGATAAGGTGAGCAAACTAAAATTCCTAGCGCTTCTAAAATTCTTTTATAGTAAATTCCCTACTTGCATGAGAGTTAGTATGAGTAGTTGAAATTGTTTTGCTGCATTAAACCACTTATATACTACACATAATACGTGAATATATATATATACATATATATGTATATATATATATATATATATATATATATATATATAATCATTAGTTGTTGTTTTGTGTTTGTGTGTGTGTGTGCGTGTGTGTGAGAGGAAGAAATAAAAACGGAAGTGAGAATGAGGACAAAGATGATGATGATTACAATAAAGATGAGAAAAGAGAGCGAAATAACGAAAATCTTGTGATTCTAACCATGGAGCTTGGTAGCTTCATGTTCTAACCATCCCTGGGCAACTTTCGTGTTCCCTCGTCATGTCTTTTGTCAAGCATATCAGTACTTTAACAGTGATTGACAGATGAGGTCATAACAGGAATATTGGTTTAGAAGGACGTATCCAAGTAATCTGAAGAAAAATAGAAAAGAGAGAGAGAGAGAGGGAGAGAAGAGAGAGAAGAGAGATGCAACATAATCTTACTTGCTGAACCATCAATGTTCATATGCTGGTCTAAATTCTACTTTTATTGAATCGATATCATAATCATTTTATGTAAAAATATAAACCTCGCTAGCAAACAGAAGCGCGCATGCACGCATTTGAAGAAAAAAATACCCCCCCCCCGCCCCCACACACAAAATTATATAAGCAGCAGGCAATGATCACACTCCGATATTGCAAATTGCATTACACGGTAGAAATGCGTAACAATGCATGATTACAGTTTGAAATAATTTATTCTTGGTACGTGTGAAAGCAGCGTCACTGGAAATGCGAGTATCCCATCTTATTTTGGCAAAAAGCCCATCGAGCGCCTGGCTAGCTGTTATATCATCCCGCGCAAGCTGTAATACCAATACTATGTTAATTGTAAGATCCACAATTCACTGAAAACAACCAATGAGATTCAATTGGCCCTGTCATTGGTTTATTCCTACCCTAGTTTGTGTTGCAAGCAGTCGAATTTTGTCTTGTCCTGCAAGCGTTTTGTTCACACTTTCATAATCCAATCAACTTGAACAGCGCTGAATTTTCAAAGAACTCCTGAATATCATTCAGGTTTCAATCGGACAGATGTCTTCAGTTGTGTTTGGGAGTACAGTTCAAGCTTGAGTTTCATGTTCGGTTGACTATTCAAAACTTAACAAAAGTAGACATCATTCAACGTTTCACCAATCGGAAAAGGAGCAATGAAGACTAGATGTGGACGGAAAATCAAAAATGTAAGTAGGTATCTGATGGTCTTAGTTTTCTTTCCATGAAACGTGTACATGTAATTAAATATTTCTGCTGTTGTGTCGCGCATGGACACGGGGTTAGTTTATGTCCAAACATATATTCTAAGTCACTGAACACAATGGATGCCTTTACAAATATTGTTCATACTAATTTCATTTGCATATAATGAGAATTAAGTGTACAACTGTAAAAATTGAAGAAATAATCAATTATATTTCTTGATTTCAAATTTGAGCAATCAAAGTGTTCAAATCTTTAAAGACCGAATTCATATTGCTCAGTGTCTAAGTGGATTCTTTCTATATCATGTAATGACTAAAGTCTGCTTATTGAAAAAAAAAAATCAGGTATTTAAATAGCCATATTATGTTATGACTAAAGTTTGCTTATTGGGAAAAAAAAAAACCATCAGCCATTATGCAGGGCTCGACACTAACGGTGGCCCAGTGGCCCAAAAACGCACGTCGGGCCACTAAAATTTCAGAAATGAAGAATTTGGCGACCTGATCGGGCCACCAAAAAAGGTCGGATGTTTGCCTTTAGGCCACCAAAAATAAAAGTTAGTGTGGAGACCTGCATTATGACAATGTGCCCTATCGAAATAAAGAGGAATAATCACATTAACCAATCGTTTCCATGACAGATTGTACTATGAGCAAACTATATTAAGTATACTTCTATGTGAAGTGATCTTTTGAATCAGGTCTCCCTAACAAAATATTTTGTGCCTTTTTTCGTAGTTCCTCCTATCTTTTTTTTTTTTGGGGGGGGGGGGGGTGGTTGGTCCATGAATCCAAAAAATGTGTGGTGAATTTACGTGTCTTTTGCAATGAGATGTCACGGTATGAAGTATTATGATGAATAAGGAAACACTTGCTATACACAGAAACAAATATATCTTCTTGGAAGTGTTTTAAATGCAATTATTTGGCAACTTTTGTATCGGGGTTGACATTGTATACCGAGTGCCTTTTGATGAACTGAGTGTGTTCTGTGACAGTTAAGGTAGGAACCATTATGAGGGTAGAAATACTTGCTATGTATTTTTCCACATTGAGGTGTAGACAGAAATGAATTACATTTAATTGTACTCTTTTGACGTGTTTCGAAAACGATGAGCATGGAAAATTCTGTAATGTGTAGACATGGTTTACAAAATGTCTTGAATGTGGAAATCTACATGACAAATGCCTCATCAAAGGCCTGCAAGGAGAGGGGGGGGGGGGGCATATCGAAAAAATGTCGAAAGCATATCGTTGTTTCTATGTGCAAACTGGCAAGGTATGCGAGAGTACTATGATCCTGCAATAGAATGATGCTATTAAGCAAATTACACAATGGTTGGTTTTGCAGGTGCCTAACACATAGCTAATGCAGAATATACTAGTCGCAACAGGCGAGGTATTGTGATATCGCGTTCGCGTATCGCAGAGAAGTGTGATGAAAAAATAGCAACATAAACAAAGCAACTTGAAAATATGTACAGTATAGGGAAATCTGGTTAGAGCCTCATATCCAAAGTTCAGATTTTAGTCTGCACCGTTGTGACTGTGGCTCTGATTCTTTTCTTCTTTTTTGTTTCTAATTGGCTGTTGTTAATTAAAAGTCGACAATAATATGATATTTTTTGTAACGGGATGACATGGTGTGAAGTATTGTTTATGTGGAAACATACCTGACATACCTGGGTGCTTAGCACTCTCTGTGATTTAATTGTTTTGAAGTCATGCAAGCACTTCTGACTTATGAGTGCAGAGGACTATGCTTCCCTTGGTTATACTCATGAGAACTACTTTTGCTCGGTATTGGAATATAATCTTGTTAAGCGGATGTTTGTTTGTTTTTTTTTCTAATAATTTTTGAAATTCTTTTATACAAACAAAGCATTGAGTTAGGTTTCTAAAATTTTCATTGAATCATAGCTTTCAGATTGGGAAGGAAAGTTTATCTATTTCTATCTATTTGTTTTTACGGAGCACCTTGTACACAGGGGCAACGCAGTTTTTATTTATTACTATAAAGTTATATTACCATAAATATAACTTAATACATGATTTTTTATGTGAATCAATTTGATTAATGATTTTAAAATAAAGTTTAAGGACTTCTGATCTTTCTTCCGATAGAACTTCTCTGTTTACTCGGTATCAAAGGCAATATTGTTAGTGTAAAATAAAACTTTTCTCCCCCAAGTTGTGTGAAGAATAGAATATGAATAACGCACACGTTGAAATTTAAAAATTTTGTCCAAAAATCTTTCAAATTTCAGACTCAATGTAACATTTCTAACGTCTGTCCCTGAATGATAAAATGATTTCACCGCGTCACCAACGAATCATTCACAATGCCAACAATGCACATGACAATCATGCGAAAAACCTAAATACGACACTAGACCAAAAAAACAAACAAACAACAACAACAACACAAAAAACAACAAAAAACAAAAAGGCAGTCATTGAGCGAGAATTTTGCTGTCCATTGTACAATTATTGCGGGGAGAAAGGGTACACGTAACGAGACCTACACCCACGAGCCATACAGCCCACGAGTCATAGAGCCCATGTGTAATACAACCCACATGTTATACAGCTCACGAATCATACAGCCCATGAGACGTATTAAGCGCAGTGTTATAACAATATACTGACGAACTCGTGGGCTTTATTTGCCTAGTGTCGAACTCATGAGCTGTATGACTCATGGACATGTTTCCAATGTCAAACTCGTGGGCTGTATGAATCTTGGGTGTCGGTCTCGTGGGATGACCCGGGAGAGATCGTGAAATATAATATTTTGTAAGGATCGTGAAATTCTCGTAAACCTTGCAATGTGTGAATAAGAGGAGGGTTTGTTATGTTCTGCCAGTGGTTACCTCCTCTTATCATCCATTTCCACAGGCCAATTACGAACTTCGTCAGTGTTGTAGCGGTATGTTGAAGACGGTCGCCATCCTGCTGGTTTTGGCAAGTAAGAAAAAGTCTGTGTTTATAGGGGAGATTACGCATATTTGCATTAATTTCTTTTGTGCATTCTTTTATGTATCTCCTCTTCCCTGCCCAGCATATTTCATTAATCATAAAATGAATAAAAATCATCTGCTACACTAATCCAAAACCTTCCATACAACCTCCAGCTCAGTCTATACATCCCTCAAAACTTTCCTAAACCTTACCACATTTTCAGTCAATCAATTCAAAAATCCAATTAGTATATCATTATCATTTTATCAATATATTTTCAACAACAACAAAGATATCATCTTCTATTAAAAAAATCCATACCTTCTCACCAACCTCATCATTACATTATTCCTATCTATACCCTTTCAATCAAATTAATAAATTCAATAAAACATTATCATTATCGCAATATCTATTTTGCTCACATACTATACAAAATCAAAATATTCTCACCAACCTCATCATTACATCATTCCTATCTAAAACCCTCTAAATCAAATTAATCAATTCAAAAATATCATCATAAATTATACCTACATACTTTATATCACACACACACACATATATATATATATATATATATATATATATATATATATATACAATACATTACATGCACATAAATAACATTCCAGTGACATGTAAGCGATTAAAAAAAAACCCCGTATTTATCAACATTACAAAACATAGAAAAAATATATATATATATAATTCAATACATCTTTCATCATCATCATCATCAGTAATCCATAAGATTTATATCCTGCAGAGACCCGGATGTAGACTGTGAGTACAGGGTGTGATGATATTGCAACTGAACATGCAACACTGAATTGATGAGGGTTACTTATTTTCATGTCTTGGGGGTACCATAACACAATGCATATGAAATATTCTACAAATCACTTAATAGCCGGATGGAATAAGGCACAAAAGAGTTCAGGTAACGGGATGTTCTTGCTCTGATTGATTTTAATGTCCTTCCACTCCTCAACATGTTTTATTGGTCATTAAGTGGGTGGGTATCATGGCCGGCGGAACCGTCGGGGCCGTGGGGGCTCGGGCCCCCACACTTTTTGTGCACCATACACAGGAATAGATAAGGTGTCATCACTTTAGGCCCCCACACTATTTTTTAACCCGGAAGTACGTAAGTGGCACTAAATATATATATATATATTTTTTTTTTCTTTTTTGCTTGTTAGCTCATGAAACCCGGAAATGGGCTCCCACACTTTTGAAAACGCTCCGCCGGCCCTGGGTATAATCAGCTGCAATGGATCGACGGGCTTTATTCACAGCCCTATAACACCAGACATTGTTTAAAGGGATTATATAGTTTTTGTTGGACCTAATTTCATGTTTCTAACATTTTTTGGTGAGATAAGGAGAAACCTCGTATAGAATATGTAAGAGCATGTAATTTCATGGGGACTTTAACGTTTATTGGATGAAAATTGGTTTTGAAATGGCTGAGATATCCAAAACAGAACGATCCTAATGAAGTGGGACCCACACTTTTTTACGATCTCTTTTTTTTTTTTTACTTTGTTTTTGAATGTTCCAGTCATACCAAACCCGATTTTCATCAAATAAACTTTGAATTCCTCTCAGAGTGGTATGTTCTGTACTATGTCATAAGAGTTTTCTTGGTATCTCGCAAAAAGTTAAAAGCCCAATTCTCATCTTCACCAATACTATAGATCCCTTTAAGTCGACTCTGGTTTTGGTTATTTTTCCTGCCTGTTTTACAACTCTGTGCATTTTTACCAAATCCTTTTGTTTTGCACTGTTGAACCACACAACACTATCATTGGTAATTATGCTCTGGATTACTGATGTGTAAAAAAGCCAGAGGATTTTTTTATTCTCATTGAAGTGCTTCAATTTCCGCAGAAAGTACAGTCTCTGATTGCCTTTCAGAGTCACAACTTTTATTTGTTCTGCCCAGGTTAACTTATCATCAATTTCAGTGCTTAGATATTTATAACTTTGTACAATTTCAGTAGGGTCCCCATCAAATACAATTGGCAATGTGTGAGGTTCAGAGTCTTTCTTCCTTCTGAAATCAAAGATCATTTCCTTCGTTTACTTTGAGTTCACTACAAGATGGTTATCTTTGCACCAGTTATCAACAGTGCAATATGTTCTCTATGATATTATGCACCTTCATTCTGTTTGATCAAGCCAACAATCACAGTATCATAGCATATTTCAGGATGTGCACTGAGGGATCCTTTGAGATACAGTCATTTGTATACAAGATGAGTAAACTCGGTGACAATAAACAACCCTGGTGAGCACCAATGTTTGTTATGAGGTCATCAGACAGAGCATCGTTAACGTTTACTTTTTGCATTCTCTCATGAAGAAAATCATATATCCAATATATACAAATAAAGATGCATTTTTGAATTATGGTCAAAAGAAGCAACAGTTTTCTTATCATTCTCTTTATTTTTCTTGACCTTTAATCGCAAATATCTCCATTTGGCAAATAATGGACTTATCGGTTTTTGCGAACAAACTCTTCAAATAAAGAATAAACATGAAAAAATACGTACTCTCCAGGCAAGGAAAATTCGGAAACGGACAAGCGATGAATACAATTATTATTAGCGTTTACTGTTAGAGACTCAACTTGAATAGTCTTATTGTCTTTGAGCTATGTATAATTTCTGGATGCGATATTCCCCATCACCCTCAAACAACAACAGCAACATGCTAGAATAGACCAATAGAGTTTCCAAGTCTTCATCTTAATCTTGAATGTGTGGATGTAAGGGAAACTGTAATATTTTACACGTTTTACTTGATAAGATAGTTACACTATGCGGTGATGCAAACTGATTGCCATTATTAGATTTTCTCCGAGGTTGTGTTTTCCTTCCGATTACACGTTTTGTATTTGTAACACCTTCACAAAATCCTTAAAACCATCCTTGTCCACTGACAGCTGCAATGATTTGGGGAAGCTCCTTATCCACTACACGGCCTCGCCAGGGGAAACTAGTTCCGATATCAGGCTTGTCAGACGTCCTAGACCTCGGCGTCGAGAACCCTTGTCGCAATCTCACCGGAAAGAATGGAGAGGTCATAGAAACTTTTCCATACGAGACTCTTCCACCCATCGACGACCCTGACTTTCAGCGACATGTCGCTTGCTTTCCTGCAGAGCTTATTGGTATGAGACGAAAATCAAAGGGTCTTATCTACTGTCAGTGCAACAAGATTGTAATACAGGAACTGAATCAGTTGTCTATATCACACGCCGAGAGGATCAAAAGCGTCCTTAAGAAGGATAGTGTCGTAGAATTGTTTCTTCATCTGAAACTTCCAGCTGTATAAAATATTCGATACAAAGTTATTTTCTTCAATGGCAGGACGGATCCTTTTTCGTTTCTCAAACAATGAATCTATGAAAGTCACTCATAAAGAATTCGCCCGTATAGAAGATTGAAAAGACGATGCATCCCGGCACTATGCATATCTAATCATTTATCACTTTAAACAGTTATACTACATTTGCATTTGTTTCACAATAGGTCTACATATTGATAAGCCCTACAAAGAGATCTCTAATTTTAACATTAAAAAAAGTTTCACGTTTGTTGTCTTTGTCTTTGGTTACAATTCAAACAAAGATGAGTGCGAAAGCAACCCATGTGAAAATGGTGGAACGTGTCAGGATGCAGTCAACATGTATAACTGCTCATGTGCAGCAGGCTATGATGGACCAAACTGTGAAGAAGGTAAGATAATCCTGGCAACGTCTGTTTATCAGGTTCTCTTGGTGTTTTCTGCTTGTGCATTTTGCGTGATAAACATAAGGCCTGACACACTCTCTATATTACTAATTAGGTAGAGATGGTTTATTTCACATGATAGTTTTTAACAAACTGGATAGTTTACGTCGTCTATACCATTCATTTTCTCTACGTCTTGTGCGGACCTCTAATTCATTCAACATTTTGAAAATCCTTATTTTGAGCGACAACAGGTAAAGTATTATTTATGACTATACAAAACATACTAATATTGTCATTGAATCCATTACCCTTTGGATTTCATAGCTATATCCTCAATGTGGTAACACATAATTATTTTAAATCCGATAATTTGTACAGTGAAAATGTATAAAATTTTCCTATAGCTTTTTGTGTTTCGGTGCTCTTTTGCGTTACGTTGTTTAAATTTTCATTTCGTTTTTAAACTTTTTCCATTCCCATTTTCTTTGCTGTTTGTTCAGTGTTTTTTGTTTGTTTGTTTTTTTCAGATGTTGATGAGTGTGAAAGTACCCCATGTCAGAATGGTGGAACGTGTCAGGATGCAGTCAACATGTACAACTGCTCATGTACAGCAGGTTATGGTGGACCAAACTGCGAAGAAGGTAAGGTGAACCTGCAAAGTGTATTTCTTATGATCTCTTAGTATATTCTCCATGTGCATTTTGCATAATAAAGATTGGAACTACAAACTCTTCATAACTGGTAGACAAGATTTATTTGACACAACATATTGAAATTAACTGTAGATTGTACGCCTTTAGAAGATACACCTATCATTTTTTACCCTGTAATGTGAAAACCTTCCTTTGAGACTTTTTAAATCCTTGCTTGTACGACATCAATTGACGTATATGTATATATATATATATATATATATATATATATTCCATTTTGAAGCGGCTTTAAACACATTTGCATTTTAACACTGCATCCCATTGTCGTATGGGTTAAGACACTTGAAGAGTTTGTTCGCAAAAAACCGATAAATCCATTTTGAAGATTTTGAAGTGCGGTCTCTGTCATAAAGTACAAAATAATACCTTTTAAATGATATATTGGTCATTACATATAAAGGTACATTTTTGAAGTTATGGTCAAAAGAAGCACACATTTTCTTATTATTCTCTTTATTTTTCTTGACCTTTAATCGCAAATGTCTCCATTTGGCAAATATGGACTTATCGGTTTTTGCAAACAAACTCTTCACTTCATCTCCAATGTGATTAATTTTACAAAATTTTAAATTCGAAATTTTGAGAAGGGAAAATGTGTACACCTTTCCATAACTCTGCTTCGGCGTTCTTTCACATTCCGTTGCCTCAATTTCTATTTCATTTGTATGAATTTTGTTTATATTTTCGTTGTTTTGTCTACTTTCTCCAGATGTTGATGAGTGCAAAAGTAACCCATGTCAGAATGGCGGAACATGTCAGGACGCAGTCAATATGTACAACTGCTCATGTACAGCAGGGTTTGGTGGAACAACTTGCGCAAAATGTGAGATGATCCGGGAAACATCTGTTCTGCACCTTTTCAAATTTTTTCTTTGTTATTGTGAATCTTTAGAAATAACCTAATCTCCATCACTGCTCTTTGACATCGCAGTTTGATACGTCTTTTAATAGATTTAATGCCTTTCCACATCTCATTTATCAGGACATCTTGTGTAAGCCTACTGTCTAGATTCTTTAGATTGAGATGAGGGACCAAACCAAAATTAGATTGAAAACCTCAATCTAAGAGATTTAGAAGTCAATCTTTTTTTTCGCAATCTCAAATTTTGGACTGGTCCCTCACCAAATCTTACATATTGATTTCCAATCTAAGGAATTTAGGGAGAACTCTCGACTATCAGAAATTCTAGCGAACACACATAAACAAACAACAGACACATACAAACACACACACACACACACACATATATATATATATATATATATATATATATATATATATGTATATATGGGGCATATATATATTTATTTATCTTCATTTATATTTATATCTATATTTGAAGAGTTTGTTTGCAAAAACCGATAAGTCCATATTTGCCAAATGGAGATATTTGCGATTAAAGGTCAAGAAAAATAAAGAGAATAATAAGAAAAATTTTGCTTCTTTTGATCATAACTTCAAAAATGTACCTTAATATGAAGTGACCAATATATCATTTAAAGGGTATTATTTTGTACTTTATGACAGAGACCGTACTTCAAAATCTTCAAAAATGGACTTATCGGTTTTTGCAAACAAACTCTTCATTTATATTTGTATTTATGTTTATAAATACAAGGCTCGACACTATCATCGGGTTTTTTTTTTCTGTCATATTTCATTTTTGGTGGCCCGACAATGAAAATGTAATGAAGCCCATATAATGTCGGAATGTAAAATAAAATCATTGGCTTGATAAAAGAAACTATGATAATCATGAGAAAGCTGTCAGATATGACAAAGTGATAAAAAGACTAGGTATTGTAACGAAGAAATTAGGTAGAAAAGCATTAAAAAATTGAAGACCTGAATATAACAACGACCCAAGTCCAATTTCTGGCCAAATTCAGTTTGACATGGGAAATTGTAGCTTATGCATGGACTCATCTTGTGTATAAATGATAAATCCTAATTACCCCTGGAAGTGCCTGAAATAAATGAGTTAAATCTTATATGAATGTAAGAATGAAGGACTTGGGTTATTCTTACATTCATATCATAACGCCCTCTCTCGTCCTTCTCTCATCTCTATAGCAGAATATCATGTATGAATCAAAGAACGAGCCAAGTCCATATGAATCAAAGAACGACTCAAGTCCATCACACATAATGGCCTCTCCACAATTAATGTAAATGTTAATTGTCATAATAATATATGTTCTAATTTGTATATACAATGTTGCCTTCCCATCACAGTTTAATAGAATATTATTGGACAAATAAAAAAGATATGAAGTTTTTTTAAGTTTACTCGAAATGGTCTTCCATGGACTTGGGTCGTTCTTATATTCATATACTCAATCATTTCATGACATAGTAGATTATTAAGATAATTATGAACCAAGATAATTACGTGAATTTCAAAATGGCAACCAGAGCAAACTGAATTTTGACCCAGGATCATCATAATGTGAGTATTATAGAAAGTTCAAATTTGGTTCATTAAAGTAGGGTTGTGATGTCAGACATTCTGAAACATATATTTTCTGATATTGTGTATCGTTTTGATGCAATTTGTAGTTAAAGTTTGCTTAATCCAAATTTGGTGATTAGTTTACTCCCGAACAATAGGCATATTCATCTATATATTTTGTAATTTATACAACCTTTTTCTACAAACCAAATCGATGTCAGTATTTATTGGCTCGTTTGTTCCAATAGCTCTTCCGAGGATGTTCGCCTCCGACAGGGGAAACAAGCGGATTCTGGTGGCTGACCTTGAAAGATTCGAATTCACCGTGTTTATTACTTTAGAGAGAGCGCCATTTGACGTATCGTACGACATAGCGGACAGGAAGCTTTATTGGTCCAGCGTAACCGGAGTGTGGCGCTCCCGTCTTACGGACACGGCTCCAGAGCATGTTATCGCGAGGAGTATTTACGGTAAGCAGAGTATTGCTCTGTGTAAGCTAAAATGCCCACACAAACACACACTCATTCTTTTTCTCTTTCTCTCTAGGCCTATACCTACATGTTAACATTAGCAAAATAATCATACATAAAATAGATTAGTTGCCAGCCAGTAATGTTTGTAGTTTATCGAACGAGGACATGAGAAGAAAGTTCTAAACCTTAAAGAAGAAATCCTCTCAAAAATTAATAAACTTCAAAAGAAAGAGAAAGGTACAATGTATTCTCTACAGAACAATAAAAAACATCGGATAAGAAATAACGAAGATATGACATTTTGTAACGTCACATTTTTTTTGAAAATTTCCTGAGCAGCCCTTATGAATATTCAAATCAACGAGTGGACGATGTCATAACCTCACATTCAAGTTTTCATGTATGTTATATATGAAATCCTTACAAAAAAAAAAAAAAAATGTTATCTTTAAGCTAATAATTTTTTTCTGGGGGGTGGATTTCCTCTTTAACGTTACGAAATGCTGAGAAATGGTGTGAAAACTGAATAAACTAAGTGTTTGCTAAGTGCTAAGTGTGACCATCATAGCAATAAATAGTGGGGCATGACATTATCATGAATTCATCTTTCCTTTTTATGGAAAACGTAATGGTACGTCACGGGTTCATAGGCCAATTCAAAAAGTTAAAGAATGTCTGGCGTGGGAATACTATGCAATTGGAAAGTTGGTCCGACCCGAGTTTATTTTGGGAATTTCCATAATGAATTGTAACAGTTTCAGCACTGACCCAGCCTGTACGTACTCACACATCGCAAAAAAGAAAAAAAAAAATATATACATATATATACATATATATATATATATATATATATATATATATATATATACATATATATATAATTTGTATAACGAAAAGAATAAAAAGAAAGAAAAAGATCATCAGTCCATTATATACTTGAGACGAAAAATACTGATGAGCATACGTTGCGATGCACATATATAATAATTCGTCGACGGGCAATTTTATCTCTGTGCGCGGATAAACCTCAGCTATACTAACAACAAACACGAAGCAGGAGTCAGCTTCAATATTAAAATATAATTCTGACGAAATTAAAAGTTTATTCATTAGACTTTCTCCATTATTTATAAGAAGGTGAGCACATTTTGACAGGTGCAATTTAGAGAGCTTCAAACTCTATGACTTCAATTAAAGCATTCACGATTTGCTTTCACAAACTATGGTAACCAAGAATGAGGCGACTTCAATAATGTAGTCTTTTTATTCATCATCCGAGATGTCCAAACCGATTAACAATTCATTTCACAAATCGAGGCACTTACATTGAAAAAAAGAGCAATAGAAAAACTGTCGTTATTCGATGTGCCTGCGACTTAGCGTGGGGATAATAGGGAGTTTTCGCGACACGACGGGAAGACCAAGAATACGCGGAAGCAATCAGCTGACTTCCGTCCCCATATCTAAGCAGTTTCACTCTCCTGTTAGAACGGAGGCGTGGGGACAAGATCACTGATTTGCTGGCTGGCTGGCTGGCTCACTCCTACCAAGCATCGGGACCGAACGCTATTTTGGCCGAGTACCGTACTCGTTTTCCCCTGGACGGGACGTTTTTCGGATTTGACCATACGCAGAAGCAAATTTTGCACACGGCACGCCCAACTACCGGCTGCGTCGTGCTTGTGAAAACTCGCTAATGGGGGAGGGGGGATCTCCAACTCCCACTCTCACAGTGCAGAATGAACATGGGTATAATTTATAGTCAACATCAGTTAATATACATGTACACATACCTTTTCGGGGTGATTTCCTGCCATCCCCATCTCTCTTTTTGTACATTTTTGTCATCATTTTGTTAATTTGGAATATGGAAAAGTGCATATGAATCAACATTGAATGAAAATCATGTACGTGTATTACCATGTGTCTTTGATGAAAATGTGATTAAAGTATGTTATTTTACTGTCTTGTTCACTTTATTTTCTAGGAGAAAGTGGTATCGCTATAACGCAGTCACCGGGGACGCTTTACCTGTTGAACACGAACAAGCTCACTAAGATGTCAATCGTCCCATCAGATGGAGAGGAGACGGACGTATTGACACTCCCTGGCTCTGCATTAGGGTTTGTCCTTTACAACAGGTAAGACTATAACTTCTCTGACCTTAAGCATTAAACATTACATGTTTGAGTGGGTCAACCACGGGTTCATATAGATCACTTTTTAACCAGGAAAACATCAATTGCATCTTTTTGGAATTCGAAATAGGCCTTCCTTCATGAACATTATGGGAGTACTAAAATGAGCCTGAAATTAACAAACATAATAAAATTCTTCTTTTTTTAAAATTCATTTTTATAAATCGGTGTCATCTTGTTCATTTTCCATTTCTTCAGTTCTTGGTGTTTCCTAGGTGAAAGCATACTAAAAAAGTGAAGAAATGTAATTACCAATGACACATCTTTTTTAAAGAAAATATTCACTCCAAAATAGTTTTGATTGAATAAAAAAGAGAAATAATTTCCCTACGGAACAGTGCAAAAATTACAAAACTCGGATAAGAAATAAGGAGGTTATGACATTTTGACATTTCAAACATTTTCGGAAAATACTTCTTGACCAGTGGTAATGAATATTCAAATCAGCAAGTTGATGATGTCATACTGTCTGCACTTAAATCTCACCAAAACCAAGGAGATTGTGTTTGATTTTCGGAAAATGCCTGTTGCGACACAGATTGTCGCCCCTACACGGATTGTCGCCTCCTGCTCGGGGCGACAATCCGTGACGGGCGCTGGCGGCACGGATTGTCGCCCCCTACACGGATTGTCGCCTGGCGACAATCCGTGACGCTGTGCAGTTCCCAGTTTTTGACCTCGAAGGCGACAATCCGTGTTGGCAAAAAAATTGTTGCGACACGGATTGTCGCCCCGTCACAGATTGTCGCCCCGGGCTCGGGGTGGTTCCTCCGGTGTTAAGCTTTGGTGGGATGGGTATGACTGGTAAGTTATGCGTATGTGTGTGTGTGTGTGTGTGTGGGTGTGTGTGCGTGTGTGTGTGTGTGTGCGTGTATTGTGAGCTGCATGATATGTGATGTGTATGATTTGTTGTGTGTGTGTGTGTCTGTGTGTGTGGGTGGGTGTGTGTGCGTGTGTGTGTGCCTGTATGCTTACGTGTGTATGTGGAATATAGCGGCGCTACTGTGGCAATACAAACGCCTTCAGAGTGTATGAGCACGTGTTTAAAAAATTCACACCAGCGTTGATCTAAAAATAGTATGGGTGTGTGAACCAATATCAGCGGTGAGGCAGGCTAGGCGAGAGAGAGACCGAGAGAAAATACATACAAGGGAGGTACCCTCCCCAAATGTTATTTGTCTTTGTTCATTTTTCACTGCAGTCATTTTCTTCCGTCAGTCTTATAAACTAGAACGTCCATACCACTATTCTTTGTCCCAGAATAGGTTTAGCATGCTTTATGCATGAGCGAATAATTTCCACACGCCGTAAAAAATTTGTCAGTTGTTAGTTGATTTTAGCACAAACGAACTGCCATTGCACACCGCTAATACATACGTAATACAAACAAACACCAACAAACACTCAAACAAATCCTCATAATGCAAATAAACCAACTCAACACTTTTTTCCTTGATATTCATTGATTTCATTCAAATCATTCATAAATCGACTCATTCTGGGTGTAACATGAAAAAAAAAGTTGCAAATGGCAATTCGAAACAGAAACAAATCCATTTGTCAATTTATACCACAAATAATCTCACTTCAACATAGATAACTCGATTATAGACCAACCCTACTAACAATTTCTTCACGAGAAAGTTTTGACATGTAGGGCCCTACCAAACCTATATTCCTTGAATTCATTGGTTTGGATCATGTAACACCTTCTTACTTACAAGGGCATATATATAAAAAGAAAAACACACACACAAATACATTACACGAATCTAAAATGAAATCAGTCATAAAAAACCCGACCACCCCCTCCCCTCCCCATCCGAAACAAATCTAGGGCCTACATCTTCTATCCTAAATATTAAATCCTACCAACATCTGTCATACCATTTATAACTATCCTTCTTCAAATCCAATCCCCAACCCACCAACCCCTGATTAAACAAAACCTAAATCATCCCACACCCACATTCACCAACTCAAATACACACACACACACACACACACACGAAGGTTCCGTTATTCCGAAGTTTCGTTTTTCCGAGGCTTCATTTTAATATCCGAAACACACAATTCCCTATACCTAGAGGTTCGTTGATCCAAAAATGAAATTCGGAATAACGAACCTTCGGAATAATGAGCCTTCGGACGAATGAGCCTTCGGACGAATGAGCCTTCAGAGTAACAAACTTTTGCAATAACGAAATGTAACCCCCTTCCCACACGGTGTAAAAATGGCAGAGGTAAAAATGGCAGAGGTAAAAATGGCAGAGGTAAAAATGGCAGAGGTAAAAATGGCAGGGGTAAAAATGGCAGAGGTAAAAATGGCAGAGGTAAAAATGGCAGAGGTAAAAATGGCAGGGGTAAAAATGGCAGAGGTAAAAATGGCAGAGGTAAAAATGGCAGGGGTAAAAATGGCAGAGGTAAAAATGGCAGGGGTAAAAATGGCAGGGGTAAAAATGGCAGAGGTAAAAATGGCAGGGGTAAAAATGGCAGAGGTAAAAATGGCAGAGGAAAAATGGCAGGGGTAAAAATGGCAGAGGTAAAAGTGGTAGAGGTAAAAATGGCAGAGGTAAAAATGGCAGAGGTAAAAATGGCGGAGGTAAAAATGGCAGGGGTAAAAATGGCCCATTTTTTTCCCGGTCTCCCCTATTTTACTTTCCAGCATTTTTTTTTTTTTTCATTTTTCATTTTTTTTTCTCACGGATACCCTCTGCGTTTTAATGGAAAGGACCAAACCTCCCACCCAGCCTCCAACGTCTCTAAACTATTGCAAATGGACCATGTACAAAAATTGTCCAGAATGAACACTGCATTCCTTCACGACCGATAGGGCTTACGTACATGTACAAAATATTCCCCTCGTTTTCCTCACTTAGACAGGTAGAATGCATATCGCCTCACCTGACCTCTTTCTGGTTTATCCGCAACATTTTCTTGGGGCTATGAGATGAGAGTGCATAAACCGTGACGTAAACGATGTATACGTTATTATAAACATTAAAACGGAAAAAAAGGTATACATGTGCGAAAAAAACACGCGTAAAGGTTTGAAATTCTCGGATCACCACAAAAATTTAATCGCTTGTTACTTGTGCCATTCTCAACCTTTCCTGCAAGTTTCATCTCAAACCGTTAACTACTTTTTGACTTATTTTGCACACAGACAAACTAACTAACTAACTAACTAACGAACGAACAAACCAACGGTAACGAAAACATAACCTCCTCCCTTGGCGGAGGTAACTAACAAAATAGAAAAGCACTCTGAGAGCGCAGACCTCCGTCAAGCATTCAGCTCATTTCCACCATTGATCATGTTCTTCCATAGAACATTGAAAAAAAAAGGATTGTGAAATTATCTTGTGTAAATTAGATATGGCGGGGTCTAAGACTCTTCATATGGCTGCGTACTACAGGCCTCATGAAAATGACGAAGAGAGTCTTGCAGAGCTTCAGCGATCCCTGTGTAAATTAAATCGCGATCATATGGTAGTCATCGAGGCGGTGATTTCATTCTACCTGGATGGGATTGGATTGGATTTTCTTACTGTTGTTGTATAACGAGAGAACAACGTCATTTTCGGTGACTGAATCTACCAATCTTTAGCAACACACCATGTTGATAGATTTACTACGTTAAACATAATGGAATCTGACTTCGGGAGCAACAGCTAAGTTTGAAAGGCATCAAACATTTACATTTTTTCGCCTGCGGATTCGTTCGACAATGATTGAAAAAATCCCATGGCAAACTATCGGTTTTTACTCTCACTTGAACAGTTTATTGCTAAAGTTCGTCTCCAGTTTTAATAAGCATAAGTTTGTTAAGTGACCACAAAGTGTTCATTAAACTTCGAGATATTTGTTTTTGCGCCATGTGATACTTGAACAATGTAATAAAATATTTTGCAAGAGCTTACTTATGTCTGCCGATACATCTGCTGTAGTTTGTTTTTTGCGTTTTGTATTTTTATTTCTACATTATGTCGTGATCAGGCCTTGTGAAATAAATACCCTCCTACGAAACTTGAATGTGAGAAAATAACATAGAACAGGTGAAAAATTAGCGGTTTGCTTCGACTACTGATGTCTCCTT
This sequence comes from Diadema setosum, assembly GCF_964275005.1. Taxonomy (NCBI): domain Eukaryota; kingdom Metazoa; phylum Echinodermata; class Echinoidea; order Diadematoida; family Diadematidae; genus Diadema; species Diadema setosum. The sequence goes on along the minus strand of NW_027307660.1, from coordinate 345,709 downwards.
TATTTCTTTACACTAAACAGTTCAAAAAATGAAAAATAATGACAATATACTAGCCTGGACGTGAGCGGAATTTGTTTGTGTAAGAGTGTGTATGTGAGAGTATGTATATCTGCGTACAGAAGTATATGTTTATACCAAAAGTGGGTTCGTGAGTGTGTGTGTGTGCGTGATAACTTCATTGGGCGAAACAACATAGAATTATACTGTTTAAGGGTTTTGCAGCATTGTTGGAACCCCCTTATAATGATAGATGATAGTAATAAAGATGATAATAATAATAATAATAACAATAATAATAATAATAATAATAATAATAATAATAATAACAATAATAATAATAATAATAATAATAATAATAATTTCCCATAGGCCTACTAGGCTCTTAGCTGGTTTATTATTCCTCTGAACGGACAGATTACGCCACTGCACTTGAACCAAACTCAGAATAATGAGAGTGCTCTAATCTTTTTAAAACATAATTCAATAAATATTCAGTTCAGTTCAGTTCAGTTTTTATTTCTGCATTTCAAAATCAATACAAATCCACAAATCAACAAAATACTTACATAGTCATTTACACAGCTAATATTCGTAACGTTTGGATCTTACATACATTTTCTCTTTTTTTTCAAGAACGAATATCATATATGAAAGGAAGCAATAGGAAATGGTAAAAATGAAATGCAGGGGACCATCATCATAAGCTAAGCTTGACGAGGAAGATGGCCCCAGGTAAACAGATACATAAAGAAAATCTTGCCACTCACTGAGTGGGGGGGTGATTGTGCAAAGGGCACAACGAAGAGATACATAAAGAAAATCTTGCCACTCACTGAGTGGGAAGTAATTGTGCGAAGGGCGTGCGGTGCAGTGCGGTGTGCATTGTGTTGGGATGAATCTTGGTTTGTACGTTGAGTGTTATTTTGTGTATCAGTGTGATGAGGTGAATGTTACTTCAGTTATGGCCGTGAACTCATTGTTTAGGGTGTTTGTTGACCAGGTGGTATGAATATTTATGTGTCAGAAGTATACTGGATTATGAGGGTGTTTTTTAGTTCTCGTTTGAAAATGTTCAACGACGTATGTTGTTTTAAATTAGGGGGTAAAGAATTCCAAATATCTGGTCCATTGTGCTTTAACGATTTTTGAGCTAAAATGATTCTGGGGTTTTCGAGATGGTAATCGGACGACTGACGTGTTGGATATGAATGAACGGTGAAATTTGGAGTGAAGAAGCCATCAAAAATTTTTGGAAGACAATTAAATGTATATTTATACATAAAAACAGCAGTTTGAAAGGTGTGAAGATCCTCAATTTTCAATGTTTTTAGTTGACGAAATAGGGGATTGGATGGGGATAAGTAACGGGAATTGGTAATCAAACGTACAGCACGTTTTTGGAGAGTAAGAATTGGATTAATTTTAGTTGAGCCACAGTGACCCCAAACGATATTGCAGTATGTGATATGTGGTAAGATCAATGCATTGTATAGAATAGTCAGGGAATTTTGAGAAATGAAGTTTTTCAATCGATATAAAATTCCTACAGTTCTTGAGACAGACGTGTGGATATTATGAATGTGATCGTTCCAAGTTAAACTCGAGTCAATTGTGATTCCTAAAAATTTAGTAGATCTTACTTCAGTTAAAGATAATCCATCAATATTGATATTATAACTGCTGTTAATATTCTGTGAAGCAGTAGGTTTGAAACGTATAAAATTTGTTTTAGAGACATTAAGGGATAATTTATTATATATAAACCATCGGGAGACTTTGTCTATTTCCGTGTTCAGAGTATTAAACAGTGTTTAATATTTATTCTTCAAACCTGCTGTTGGAATTTGATAATTCGATACAGTTTGCTCTGGCTAGGTTATCAATCAAAACCTCTTCATACGTTTATCTCTGACGAAATCACTCTCATTAATTCTGACATTTTACCTCTGACATTTTTACCTCTGACATTTTTACCTCTGACATTCTTACCTCTGCCAGTTTTACCTCTGACATTACCTCTGCCATTTTTACCTCTTTCATTTTTACCTCTGACATTACTTCTGCCATTTTTACCTCTGCCATTTTTACCTCTGCCATTTTTACCTCTGCCATTTTTACCTCTGCCATTTTTACCCCTGCCATTTTTACCCCTGCCATTTTTACCCCTGCCATTTTTACCTCTGCCATTTTTACCTCTGCCATTTTTACCTCTGCCATTTTTACCTCTGCCATTTTTACCTCTGCCATTTTTACCCCTGCCATTTTTACCTCTGCCATTTTTACCTCTGCCATTTTTACCTCTGCCATTTTTACCTCTGCCATTTTTACCCCTGCCATTTTTACCTCTGCCATTTTTACCCCTGCCATTTTTACCTGGCACCTTCCCACATACCGACGCACACCCGAACCGATGCCACATTCCTTCCTGATGAAACGAGGGGCCCACACACTACAAGCTCTGTCTTTTTAGTGGGTCCCTCCATTTTTCGCACGGTATACATGTACTTCACTTCGATCACTTCTGTTGCTTTTTTACTATACAATGTATGATTACTATAGGTCCTCAATTATTGTACAGTCTATTCATTTCACTATGTTCTATTTACCTTGTTCTCTGTTATCAAAAGAAGTGAAACATATGTTATGTCGAAAAATGAAATAAACTTTGAATTGAATTGAATTGAATTGAACGATTTCCCAATATTGATAAATAAGACATAATGGACCGTATGCAGAAAAGCAGCATCTGCCCGCACGCAAGCTCCACTCCGAATTCATATAAATCTGCCAAACAAACTCATCAAATTCAAAGCTTCTGATAAAATCAATATCAACGTTTATGCCAGCAACAGCTTACTAGGTATCCCTCCCCACGCGCAGCTAAAAAACACATACGCAAAAAACTGACATAATAAACACATTCTTCCATCACACACACACACACACACACAGACGCACAAACGGACACTAAATTATCATGTGCACGCGCACATACACACTTCCTTTAAACCTCACCATGACTTTTTACATGGCATGTTTGCATGGATGTAGCCATGTAAGTTATGTGTTAGTATTTCAATGATTATGTCCAGAACGATATTACCCAGCAAAATGTGCTTCGAGGGCGGGCGACAATCCGTGTAGGGGGCGACAATCCGTGCCGCCAACGCCCGTCACGGATTGTCGCCCCGAGCAGGAGGCGACAATCCGTGTAGGGGCGACAATCCGTGTCGCAACAAATGCCCCCACAGCCCGTTATTCATAAATATTGGTGGTAGAGACATTGAGATAGTCAAGAGTTATAAATAGCTAGGGACAACAGTGGACAGTTCTTGGATTGAAGAGTGCGAATCTGTTATCTTAAAAGCCCGGACTCGTATGTACTTTCTGAGAAAACTGAGATCACTGCACATTGATAGAACTATTCTCAATCTTTTCTGCAAATCAGCTGTTGAAAGTATTGTATTATTTAACTGTGTCATCTGGTTCAGGGTTTGCGGGAAACAAGACTTCAAGAGAATGGAAGCTATAGTGAGACAGGCTAGCAAAATGACTGGGGAAATTTACGACCTTACAAAGGAATGTACAGATCGGATCGTCAATATGGCAGATGGTATTATGCTAAACGAGAATCACCCGCTACATGATTATTTTGAATTCCTACGATCAGGCAAAACACTACGGTCTCTGAATTAATGTACAAATCAATATGCAGATTCCTCTGTTCCATACGCAATCAGGATGTGCAATAACAGCTGCTGATTTTTGCATAAAGTGAAGGGGAGCTGTTGTGTGTATGAAGGCAGGCGGGGGTATTTTTGTGCATAATTAAAAAGACATGGACGAAATTATGGTTTGTGATTTTTTGAATAAAACAATTTTTGAGTGAATTAAGATTATAGAATGTGTTTTTTAGGAAACATTTTGTTGTTGTTTTATTTTTCAGTTTTTGTTTTGTACGTATATTTGTAACCGTGCATCACAAAATGAACAAAAAGTCGCACGCAGTGAATTTGTGTGAGGACTGAAAATAGGTGAAATGGGTCAACAGAGCCGATCTTGAGTTTTTCATATTTTCTGAAAGAGCAAGTCTTCTTCTACATTATGTTCAAGTTTGGGATCATAAAACAAACTAGAAACTGTGCTTTTAGCACTTTTTGTCAAACGCGTTATTGTAGAACAGTGTGAATAGATGTTTCTAATAGAGTCCACTAATCCTGCACACACTCTTCACTTTCAACTATAATAACTTTTGAAAGGATAATGCTACTGCTTTGAAAGTTGTCATAAATCATGAACAGAATGTGTTAATAAAGCATGCCTAATTGTTAAGCTTAACATGACAGTCCCTTCAATATAATCGATCCGGTTGTTGTTGTTGTTGTTGTTGTTGTTGTTGTTGTTGTTGTTGTTTTTGTCCCATTCATGACACAGCTAGCGTGGCTTGGAAAAGATTCAGCGCTTGAATAGACTCTTTACTTCAGAGCCTCTTTTCTCAGTTCACACTTTTCCATAGTGTGTGCAGCTTTCTTTCCAACATTAGGAGAGTCCATTTGAATTGAGTTATGCATCATTTTAAAGCTTAGAGTCTGTTCTTTTAGAACTGCTCTTAACTAAAAATCCATGTCTGGCGACTTTTTGTTTGTTTTGTGGTGCAGGGTCACATTTTGTTATGAAATCACCCGATGAGTTCATTTTGTACCTCTGTGTTTAAGCTATTTAAAAAAAATGGGTTTTTATTGTATCTGAAATGAAGTATTAATAGAAATGCATTTTTTATTTGTTTTGGAAATATCCCATGATCCCTCACAGTATATTGGAAAAAGAAACATTTATATTTGATTCATATACGTATTATGTTCGGATATATATATATATATATATATATATATATATATATATATATTTGCAAGTTAACGTGCAATAGTTGTTTGATTGTGCACATCAGGCGTGTCAGGGCATCAGTGAAAGGAAGCAGATTTTAGCTGTGTGTGTATGGGGGGGGGGGGAGGGGTCGCAAGGAATTATGTGCAATATGTGTTATAATATATGAATTATGATGTTGGGGTGGTCTGTATAGAGTGAGGTGTTGTAGAATTTGTGGTTATATACAGTGGCGTATCTAGAGAAAACGGCGCCCGGGGCAAGCGCGAAAATTGCGCCCCTAATTTCTGAAAAAGTGTTCCACCCCACCCCCATCCCGGTAGGGACTTTAAACAAAGTCCACATAATATGCTTTTTCAAGCACTTAAAAGGGATCTTTTGAGATTGATTTAAATGTAATGAGTGTTGATAAATTTTGGCGAGCGAGCGCAGCGAGCGAGCCGAAAATTTTTGTATTTCAGCTTACAAAACATGGAATTCTTATCATTTTTTGCTTATCAAATCTTACAATTCTAATAAAGATATAGTGACGGCCTTGTAGATAACGATTTATACCAACAAACTGAGGACTTAGAAAAAAATACTCTAAATTAGTACGCGCGAGTGAGCCGAAATTTGTATATTTCCGCGGCATCATCACGATTTGTGCTTATCTCTCTTTTTTTTTCTTCTTTTTTTTGATAAATTTTGACGAGCGAGCGCAGCGAGCGAGCCGAAAATTTTGTATTTCAGCTAACAAAACATGGAATTCTTGTCATTTTTTGCTTAATAAATCTTACAATTCTAATAAAGATATAGTGACGACGATAACGATTTATACCAACAAAATGAGGACTTTAAAAAATACTCTAAATTAGTAGGCGAGATTAAGCTGAAATTTGTATATTTCCGCGTCATCATCAAGTTTTGTTCTTATCCCTTTTTTGGGGGGATAAATTTTGGCGAACGAGCGCAGCGAGCGAGCCGAAAAATTTTGTATTTCAGCTTACATAACATGGAATTCTTGTCATTTTTTGCTTATTAAATCTTACAATTCTAATCAAGATATGGTGACGACATTATATAGATAACGATTTATACCAACAAACTGAGGACTTGAAAAAATACTCTAAATTAGTACGAGCGAGTGAGCCAAAATTTGTGTATATTTCCGCGTCAACATTACGTTTTGTTCTTATCTTGTTTGATTTAGGGTCTTTTTGCGCCCCCCCCCCCCGTTTGTTCGAAACGGTTGGCGCCTTCTTTTGATCCAATGGGCGATCGCTTTAGAACAAAAGAAATTGCAGCCGCTGCTCTGTGAAACATTTTGCCTGCTAAATATAAAATGACATGTGTGAACACAAGAGACATTGGCATTTTCTCCGCGTCATAATCACGTTTTGTTCTTACCTTCTTTTTTATATAAATTTTGGCGAGCGAGCGCAGCGAGGGAGCCGAAAATTTTTGTAGTTCAGCTTACAGAACATGGAATTCTTGTGTGAACACAGATAATAAACATTGTCATTTTGTCCGCGTCATCATCATGTTTTGTTTTTATCTTGTTTGATTTGGTTTTCTGTCCCCCCCCCCCTCTTCCGGGCGAGTTTTTTTCTTGTTCTTTTCTTTCTTTCTTTCTTTCTTTCTTTTTTTCTTCTTCTTCGTTTTATTTTTTCTTTTTTCTTCTTCGTTTTTTTTTTTCGTTTTTTTGCGCCCCCGAGGAGCGGCGCCCGGGGCACGTGCCCCCCTTGCCCCCCCCCCTAGATACGCTACTGGTTATTACCTTTTGCAGCAGTTGACTCCTCCGTAGTTTTCTGTGTATATCAGTGTACATACATATGATTTTTCCCTCTTTGCTCGTTCAACACATGATGATAGTTTGTGTGCTGTGATGTATGTTTAGTACCCTGTATTTCTTTTTTTAGTATTCATTTGACGTTTTATATGTAACGTTATTTGTTATTCATCTTTTGACAATATGTGTTTATGAATGTATGACAAAATCAATTTTCCACGCCATGTTTTTATACATAATTTGGACAATAGAGAAATGAAGTGAAATAAAATGAAATGAAATACTCTCTCAATTTCTTATTCATTCCATATGGAGAAATGACAAAAATCTCAGCTGCATAATTTTGAAACTTGCCTTAAACCTATCCAAAATAACAAAGAACAAATGTTAACTCAATATATTTTGGTATGGGAATATGACTCTACGTCTATCAGCTAAAAATAACAATTTTCCCGAATTTATTAGATAACATACATGAAAAATTCTGAGGGCATGACATCATCAACTTATGTATTTGAATATTCATAAGGACTGGTCAAGAAATGTTTTTTCTTTTTTTTTTAAAGAAATTTGATATTTCGAAATGTCATATCTTCCCATATTTATTATCCTATTTTTGTGATATTTGCAAATCTAGACTTAATCTATATACATTTTCTGCGTGGATTTCATTTTTATGGAGACAGGCATTGGAGATTATATTGGAGTCCCGGGGTTTTATTCTCATAACATGATAATATAACCCTTAAAAACATCATCAAAATGATATTGCGTATTAGTTTATTTTGGACATTTTTGCTTACAGAAGAAATGGGTCCAGTCTCTTCACACAATATGTAAAGTGTTCATTAATGTAATGTTTATTAGCTACATCAGTACGATTGCAGATAAATCACCATCTTTTGACACTTCCAACATGCTTGTTTCAACTTTAGGAATGACTATTTAAAAATAATTTTCCATGATTTTGTTTCAATTTTCCTCTACACGACTTGAATTCTTCACAAGAATACCTAAAAAACACAAACAAACAAACAAACCAAATATATTGTGTTAAGTTTGTTTAGCATGTTTCTAAACATATTATGTCATATATTACCAACACATTATGACCCGTTGTATAACGCGCGTATTAAAGTAAAAAAAAAAAAAAATCTGTTTATCATTGTTACAGTGTTGTCTCATACTGATTTCCAAAGGCATAAAACAAACTGTAAAAAGCCAGTAACAAGATAAGACAGTGTTGAGAAAATCAGCTGTGAAGTTTATATTCGGCAGGGGTTGTGACGAGGGAGATTTTGCATTTTCAGACTTGAAATACAGATATCTAGTGCACTTTTTTCGTTTATGTCCGATTTTTGTTTTCTATCAAAAAAAAAAAAAAAGAAGTAAGTGTTGACGTGTTGCCTATATGAAAAGAGCCCGTAGGTTATTGTTCTCAAGATGTAAGCAGGTTGGAATTCTGGCCATTTTTTTGTTCCAAATCTGTCTTCTGATGAACATCGCAAAAATCAGCCCCCTATTCATGGCCAACCGCTATCAATTAAACTGACCATCTAATTTGTCAATCTTGACAACTTTCTACTGAATCTAGATTTTATATTTCTCTCTTCATTACAGTCCTGACCGTTTGAAACAGACACTAAGAAAAACAAACATTTATAATGAAAACATATCATACAAAAACGAGAAGTTCCGGTTGAAGTTATGTGATGAAATAATTGCTTTATTTAGACTTATAAACCTTTCTTTCTCTCTATTTTATTATTTTTCATATTTTTTTCGGCACTGGTACAAGACATATCTGATGGTATAGATTCGTGTCACTTCATCCGCGAAACACACTGACCGTATTGGTGAATTTGTGTATGTACTTTACTTTCGTGTTTTTTCTACGTTTTTAGTTCTGTGTACTGGACGAGTTGGTATAACCAACGAATAATGTGCAATAAACTGCAAGACGGAGCTGACTGTTCTCCTCTATACACATCTGGTAACATGTACATCTTTGCCGTGTCCATCGACGAAAGTGGTGAGCAAAAAATTAATGTACAATGAATAGTCAGTGCAGTCATGGTTTTGAATTAAAAAAAGGGTCAACTAGTGGAAGAGATGAAACATTGACGACGTGGGGATATGTTTCGATCGATGTTTGATATATGATTCTAACCTTATGCACTGCCAAAAAATTTTGTCATTTTGTCATCATTGAAACATAGCTATTGCGACGGCCTGAATGTGTCCGATCAACATCTCGAACGGGCATATTACCAATGTATACGCAAAACTGCCATCAAGCCTATTTCAAGCGCTTTAATAGAATGTGTAAAAAAAGACATACACAATGATTTTCATAGATTTACAAGAAAAAAGTTGGACATGCTTTTTAAAACGTGTATAATGATTCCATCAACAAGGGGAGCTTCAAGCTAGAAAAAAAGTAATGTGAACTCATGAAGAAATCTAACAGGTAATTAAAAAAAAAAAAAAACAGCACAGCAGCACCACTGTGTGTACGTCACCGAGCGTACGTGCAGGACTGTGTCCTACAAAATGAACAGTATTCAGGGCAGTGTTGCCAGATGGTGATTTTGGTAACCAAAAATGGGTGAAATTTGGTGCTTTTTTAAATTGTTTGGTGACAAAATTTTAGCCTGGTAACCAAATCAAAATTTGGTGATTTTTAGTGATGTTTGGTTATTTTGAGACCAATGAAAAAATAAAAAAAACAATAATGAAAACGAAAATGCATTTTCCTAAAAGTGTTTCCCTTAAATTGCACTGCAATTACCTGTACAAAGATAACATGGTATGTCTTCTGTCGCCCAGCACACACATACACACATACACGTCGAGTATTATCCATGAACGTTGTACGCGTTGTGCGTTGTGTGCGTGACCACGACGTGTAGTGCGATCAAACTGCACCGAGACTCGCACAATGCAATCGTGTAGAGTTCTTGATAATGGTTTATTGACATGATCGGTCATAAACCTGTTTGTGAAGCCACAACTACACTTTTCAAATTTTGTGATTTTTGATGAGTTTTGGTGAGTTTTGACATGCCTTTTGGTGAACTTGTTCTGCTGGGATCTGGCAACGCTGATTCAGGGAAATTATCAGTATCATAATAGACACACCACAACGCTGATATTATTAATGGTTAATAAGTATGGGTATCAATAAAATACATCGTTTTGCAATTGAGCATCATATTGTTTTGATGTATCGATTTAGATTAATGAGGAGAGAATATTGTTTTTCTTTTCAGTGCATCAGCTTGAAATGAAACACGTAGAAATACACTCTAAGAACTGTATATTTTCCAGTGCTGCGAAAAACATGCTTTGTAGTTAGATCTGCATAATTTTTCCAGCTCTTTGCTGGAGAGAAGTTCTAGTTTATGGATTCAGTGAATAGAACTGCCGATACCCTTACAAAAAAGTCCTGTGGTACTCCTGTGGTAATTACCACAGGACGGTACCACAGGACAGTACCACAGGACAGTGTACCACAGGAAAGTACCACAGGACAATTCCTGTGGTACTGTCCTGTGGTATTTTGGGACATACCACAGGACAGTACCACAGGAATTCCTGTGGTATTTTGGGATGTACCACAGGGCAGTACCACAGGAAAGTACCACAGGACCGGTACCACAGAACAGTACCACAGCACAGTACCACAGGAATTCCTGTGGTATTTTGGGACGTACCACAGGGCAGTACCACAGGAATTCCTGTGGTATTTTGGGACGTACCACAGGGCAGTACCACAGGACTAGTACCACAGGAACTGTCCTGTGGTATTTTGGGACAGTACCACAGGACAGTACCACAGGTCGATCATTACCACACAGCATTACCACAGGGCAGTACCACACAGCATTTCCATGGTACCACAGGAGAGTACCACACAGGATAGATCGAAAAAAAAAAAATCTGGGAGAATTTTAGCCACATATCAAGGAATATTACTGATAGGTGAGTGATGGATTTCAGGACAAACATGGCCCTACTTAATAACCTGTCCTACTCCTAACATATAACCTCAAACGAGAGTCTAATGGCCAAATGCCAATCTAGTCCTATAATAGATCTATATAGTCATATTCTATTCCTAGGTAGCCATCGATCCTATCAGTACATATATATATGGCCGTCTATCCGTAAAGCGTTAAGGCATGGTTACTAACTCGATTATGCTTTATTATCAAGATATGAAATTACACTTTCATAACAATATCTATGATATTGGGAATAACATAACATAATTAGACAATCTTTCCTAAAGTTCAAAGTAAGTTTCATCATTAATACTTTGACTTTTTAAGTCATATATGTACTTTCTAAAATCTAGAGTGCTTTTTATGAATATTCATGAGCTATGTAAAAATTTGTACCACAGGAGTACCACAGGAGTACCACAGGAGTACCACAGAAGTCCTTATGAAATTTCTCATGCTTTACATCAGCACTTTCACTAAATAGGTAATACAGCTTGTACTGTAGGAGTATAGGACAGGATAAGTAATGGCAAATCAATGGCTATAATTCACAGCACAACTCATCTATCAATTAATTGAGGAATATTAATATGTGCTTTTTTGTATGTATTTTTGCTATAAATTTCAGTTGATTCTGCCTTACAATTTTCCTGTGTGGTACTGCTGTACTGATATTCTCCTGATGTGATAGTCCTCTGGTATAAAATGTTAAGAAAAAAAAGAATATCCTGTAGCATTTTTCTGTGGTACTTACGAATTTAATTTGCTGTGTGGTACTTCTGTGTGGAATAGCACCATATTATGATTTTCCTGTGGGATTTTGGACAGTTCCTGTGGTACTCTCCTGTGGTATACATCAAAAATTACCGCAGGAATTCCTGTTGTACTGTCCTGTGGTACGTCCCAAAATTCCACAGGACAATTCGTGTGGTACTGTCCTGTGGTACGTCCCAAAATTCCACAGGACAAGTCATGTGGTACTGTCCTGTGGTACTATCCTGTGGTACTTTCCTGTGGTACTGTCCAGTGGTACTGCCCTGTGGTACTGTCCTGTGGTACGTCCCAAATACCACAGGACAAGTCGTGTGGTACTGTCCTGTGGTACTATCCTGTGGTACTGTCCTGTGGTACTGCCCTATGGTACGTCCCAAAATACCACAGGACAAGTCGTGTGGTACTGTCCTGTGGTACTATGCTGTGGTACTTTCCTGTGGTACTGTCCTGTGGTACTGCCCTGTGGTATTGTCCTGTGGTACTGCCCTGTGGTACGTCCCAAAATACCACAGGACAAGTTGTGAGGTACTGTCCTGTGGTAATATCCTGTGGTACTGTCCTGTGGTACGTCCCAAAATACCACAGGACAATTCCTGTGGTACTGTCCTGTGGTATGTCCCAAAATACCACAGGACAAGTCGTGTGGTATTGTCCTGTGGTACTATCCTGCGGTACTTTCCTGTGGTACTGTCCTGTGGTACTGCCCTGTGGTACGTCCCAAAATACCACAGGACAAGTCGTGTGGTACTGTCCTGTGGTACTATCCTGTGGTACTTTCCTGTGGTACTGTCCAGTGGTACTGCTCTGTGGTACTGTCCTGTGGTACTGTCCTGTGGTACGTCCCAAAATACCACAGGGCAAGTCGTGAGGTACTGTCCTGTGGTACTATCCTGTGGTACTGTCCTGTGGCACGTCCCAAAATACCACAGGACAATTCCTGTGGTACTGTCCTGTGGTACTATCCTGTGATACTTTCCTGTGTTACTGTCCTGTGGAACTGCCCTGTGGTACTGTCCTGTGTTACGTCCTAAAATACCACAGGACAAGTCGTGTGGTACTGTCCTGTGGTACTATCCTGTGGTACTTTCCTGTTGTACTCTCCTGTGGTACGTCCCAAAGTACCACAGGACAATTCATGTGGTACTGTCCAGTGGTACTGTCGTGTGGTATACGTCCCAAAATACCACAGGACAATTTGTATGTATACTGTCTTGTGGTACTGTCCTGAGGTTCTTTCCTGTGGTATTGTCCTGTGGTACTGCCCTGTGGTACATCCCAGAGTACCACACGAGCCTGTGACACAGTACCACACAGTTCCTGTGTTTGTGTGGTACATTGTGTGGTACCAACCAGTACCACAGGGAGTACCACATGAGCCTGTAAAACAGTACCACACAGTTCCTGTGGTAACATTTATTTATGTGGTACATTGTGTGGTACTGACAAGTACTACAGGGAGTACCGTACAAGCCTGTGGTACAGTACCACACAGTTCCTGTGGTAACGTTACAAGTGTGTGGTACATTGTGTGGTACCGACAAGTACCACAGGAAGTACCACAGGACTTTTTTGTTAGGGTAAGTACTTTTAGAACATTCTGACCATTATGGCTAGAAAACGAACACTTGACACCCCTTAAAGGGGAAAATTATCTTTTTGTATTTATGTTTTTATTGATTTTCATGAGGGAAAATTAGCTTCCCAAAAGATAACGAGCACCACTGTTCGGTACGTCGCTTGTCTAATTACATGGGCCCTATATGATCGTATTTTCTTTGAACTTTTACGTATAGAATATACACATTTTCGTAAATTTGTCTTCTCTCTCACTGACAGCTGGTCGACTACTGTATTGTAACAAGTTTGGAATCGGCGCAGCCTACTACACTAACTTGCCGCCAGGGATCCCGCGGCACACTTGGGTACAAGGAGTTGGCATACAGAGTGATGCCACCAACAAGGACCTGAGGGATGTGAACATATTTAACCATACAGCGTACTGGTTGAGGCAGGACGGTGTAGTGGTCACCACAGACTACGCCTCGGACAATCCGACTTCCGTGCTGTATCCCATAACACGGGATGAACTCGGAGGTACTCAAGTCACTCGCTTGTCGAAAATGGCCATTGCTTATGATGGCCACATGTAATCCTCACAATCTCGTCTTTTAGTCACTTAGACTATACAAAACGAAGCTAAACAAAAGAAAAATATCTCATAATCTACTATATTCCAGAAATTCCATATCCTTGCTAGACATTGCTGGAAATAATTGTAAATTTTTCATCATTGCAAATTCTTAGCTTGCAAAATATGTGGCTCTTCATTGAAACTGCGTAATAGCATAATGATAATGCTATAACGGCATCTTTTCCACGTTGTAGCTAATATAATTGTCAAATTGTACATGTATATGGCGCTCATTCCATGAAGACTGCTATGGGAGATTTTAGTAGGCGTATAGCTACGGATTTCAACAGATTTGATGACCGCCGAGCATTCGGTACGTCAGTGGACCTTCATATACTTATCTGCCACCTGCCGTATGCCTCATTTGCTTCTAATGGCGATTAAAGAAAGATCAGTAACAATGAGTTACAACTGAAAAATTGAATGGTCATTCCAAAACCATTAGTTACATTGAGTAAAATGCAGAATTTAGATGACGTTGATCATTGCAATGTTCACGTTGCCTATCAATTGCTAAACTCACTTCCTCCTCCTCCCCCTCCCCCCCCCCCCCAAAAAAATGAGAAAATAGTAATGATTAGACGTGCTCTTAATGCTTTATCAGGCACATGAACAGAATGACCAGTGTTTTTTTTTTTTTTTCGTTACGAAGAGTGATCGTAATATTGAGAAACGAGCCTGTCTGCCTAAAGAATATTGAATTTGTCGAGTTACCTGATCTTTGCTGGGGCAAGAAAAAAAAAAGTACTTTATTAGAGCACTACAGAGCGCAAGAACAAATTACAAGTTCATGGTATTATTTTTGTATCCATTTTGTTTTCCACTGAAGAAATAGTGCAGCCAATAGTGGATGTAAAGGAGTATATGAGTTTAACAAAGACACATAATTAATGCATTATTGTTTCATCCTTCGTTTCGATTAGCATAGAAGTATTTAGAGTGAAAAAGGCTGAGTGAATTTTGTTTTTGTCCTCAATTTGAGGGACTTTATTCAAATCAATTATTCAGAATCATGCATAAGTCAATACAAGCATAAGACAATGTAGTCATAGTTCAATTTACATCAAATGAAAATTCTGTATATAACGGATTTTATCATCGATTTCTCGAATACTTCTTTTCTTAGAGATATCATTACAATATAACAGAAACTCATATTTGAATTCTTTTACAATAAAGGATACAGTAAATCGCTGATTTCTGTATTCTTCCATGAGATATACCTTATAAATTGCATATTCCATGAAATTGATTATTGCGTTGGTAAAGAAATAATCTTTCTCACAAATTTCATACCCAATTACTATGATTTTCTCATCTATGATAATGTTTTTTCTTGAACATTCAAAAATAAGGTCACTGATCCTTGCCCAGATGTTTCTTATTCTCGGACAATGTAACAAATTGTGCATTAATGATTCATTTTCATTACAGAATTTGCACTGTGCATTTGTGGTAATTTTCCATTTCAATAGATTATCCTTAAAAGGTACAATATTGTTTATCACTTTGAAATTAAACTGTTTTATCTTGTTGAGTTTCACTTTCAACAGTTTAAAAGCAAATACTGACTCCCAATCAAATGTATAAGGCAGGTCGAGTTTACGTTGCCAAATGATGATCATATTTGGTTCTGAAACCTTCTTTTCTTTTAAACTGATATAATACATTTTAGCTTTTTTGCTAAGGATATCAGAAACATTACTTCTTGACACTTCAAACATCTGTTGACTATTCATTTCATGTTCACTTTTTTGATTACGTAGTTTATGCAACCAAAAATGAGGGAAGGCGTGTTTCAATTTTTGATACTGGAAAGAAACAAGTAAATTATCAATCTGCAGACTATTGTTAACTTGGGTTTGATCAACCCAAGATCCATAATCCACAAGAAGTAATTCTTCTTACTATAGGTCTTGTGGAATGATGAATATTTTACAAGCATTAATTATAAGCTTTTTTTTTTGTTCACACAAGTTTTATCGCAATATTAATGAAACTTACTTTCATTATTAAAACATGCAAAATAGGATGAAAACCATGTAATATTCATGACGCATTAAAGCATTAGATTCATTAATGTCGGCATAGTAATTATGTTGATAATGATCATGTATGTATGTGTGCACTTTTGTTTATGCTTTGTAAATATTAGGGCTTTTTTTCGCTAAAGTAGTATTTGCCTCCTTTATTTAAAAAAAAGGAAGAGAAAACTGTGAATTCACGTGAGAGACAACAATGTAGCAAGTAAGTAGCAAAATTTCTAACATCGGATAACAGCATGTGGAGAATTTTTCTCTTTTTGGCTAATAGCCGTGTTGTCATAGGACGAATGTCGCATATCACTAAAGCTCGTTACAGACACAGCTGACAAGACCTTTTATCTCAAATTTTGGTAAAATATCACCTTTTTCATCAAGGAATTGTAGATGATCATAAAGTTTGGACTGTCAATTATATATTCATTGTTTCGCTTTGGCTGCATGTTTTGCGCTATCCTGAACATTTGACATTTTCAGACATGGGGTTTTGACGCCCCAGTCGCCAAAAGGTACTTGTATTATTGTCCACAAGTTTAAGAAAAGACAGATCTGCGAAAATGTTTGTCATTGATTATTACAGTAAATGGGTTGACAAAATATTGAATTCTTAATCATTTCCCTCTCCCAGTTCTCAAGCATTTATCCTCATGAAGGTATTTCTTTTTAAGTGAAAGCAAAATATTAAAGATTGTTCCTAAGCGATTTGTTTGTAATGGCGGTAAAAAAAGATCCGTAACAAAGAGTCTTGGTTATGACTGCAAAAGTGAGTTGTCATTCAAAAACATGGAGAAAGTGCAGGATTCAGATGAACATGATCATTGAAATGTTTATGTTGCGTAGTCGATTGCTAAACTCACCCCTCCCCCCCCCCCCCGAAAAAAATAGTAGTAATAATTAGACGTGCTCTTGATGTTTTTATCAGGCATATGAACTGAATATCTACGCCTTTGTCTTTTGAATCGTTAGGAACAGTTTTCGTGTTGTAGAGAAACGAGCGTGTCTGCCTATAAGAATACTGAATTTGTCGAGTCACCTCATCACATGTTTAGGCACAAAAAAAAAAAAACACTTTGTTAGAGCACTTTATAGTGACAATCGTTGCTGTTTCATATTGTATAATATATGGTAGGAAACAATCGTGCAGTCAATAGTGGATGTAAGGGGCATGAGCAATTCTTTGTTCAATCGTCTTGCTTAACATGCAACCCTTCAGCGTGAAAAAGACTGTATGAATGAATTCATGTTGCACCTTTATTTTGTTTTCGTGTCCGATGAAAAATATTAAAATTGGCACAAACTTTGCACTCGAAAAAATCATTACTTTAGTTCTTGTAGAGTGATGAATATTTTTCAAGCACATATTGATCATTTTCGTACACACACGTCTTGTTGCATTAATATGAACCCTACTTTTGTTATTTCAACATAAAAAACAAAGATAAAGAATGCTTATCAAGTATGTTGACAATAATTATTCATATATTATGTATGTATATATATATATATATAATGTATATATATATATACATATATATATACACATATATATATAAATATATATATATATATATATATATATATATATATATATATTATATTAGTGTGTGTATCTGTGTATGTATTTGCGTATGTTATGTGAATGTAAGGGCTTTGTGTTCAAAGCTGAAAGTTTTATTGCCTCCTTTATCTAAAGTGACAGACGGTATTGTAGCTGTAAATAAGTGGCACAATCTCTAACATCTGATAATAGCCATAGTGCAGAACATTTTCTTATTTCAATTAATTCATTTATTTACATATTTTATTATTATTGTTATTATTATTATCATTATTATTATTATTATCATTATTATTATTATCATCATTATTGTTATTATTATTATTATCATCATCATCATTATTTTCATCCTTTTTATTTTTTTTTCCTTCTTTTGCTAATAGCCGTATAAAAGCAGTTGTAGGATTAACGTAGCACATCACAAACTATAAAGCTCCCTGCGTAGTGTTATGACTGCTCCATTGCTCTGACGACTAAGCTAGAGGAAAGAGCGCCCCCTCCGGTGCACAGATTCCTCCTCGTGCAGCTGCAGGCAAAAGTAAACCGTAACAAGATGTATCACTTCTAACCAACGGCGTAAATCCGTACTGAGGAGTGGGGAGATGGTCACCATCACCACGATTACAAGCCCATAACCGGACCGGGGGGGGGGGGGGGGGGGGAGAAGCTTGGTGCCCCCCCCCCCCCCCCACACACACACACACACACACACTTTACAGGTACCGGATGTCCCACTCTTTTGCATGAAATATAAAGTGGGAGGAAAGTGGCAGCAAAAATATGAAGACTTTTTGTTCTTGTTGCTTTTTTTTTGCTTGTCAGATGACTTTCAGCGGAAAATCAGACCTTTGGAAAGGGAGGGGGGATGGCCTGTACAATCATCCCCCCTGAATCTTGTATCCTTTATAGAGTTTTGAGTTATTGAAGATGACTGCCATTTATGCCAGAATTGAAATTCCAATATAAAAGCATGTTTCGTCATAATAATAATGATGAAAAATAGAAACAAATTGATGGTCTTACTCCATTTCGAGGGTACTATTTTTTCTTGATGGTGCAACTCCTGCATGTCTGGAAATATTGAGGTATTGAAAAATGATTGTGCAGCATAAATGGAAAATCCTGTATGTTTTCTTATAAATGGTGAAATATCTAACTCTAAAGATAAGAGGGGGATTGAACTCGGGGTGAAAAACAATATAGATATAAGTCAGTTGAGCGAGTTTATAAAATCAACCCAAAATTAATGGTATCAAAAATGGTCGCATAATATTATGTTGTTTTAACGAGTGATGCTAAAGATTGATATTACCATCATACTGAAACTTATGAAAACAAAGATAGTACTTATAATCTTATTTTGCAAAATTGAACCTAAAAATGGCTTTATGGCCGCCAAATATGGCTGGAAAATTATAGTTTGGCCAGGGACACGACATTACTTTGCTCTTGCTGTCTTATTTTTCTCCAAGGACCTAGCCAAAGTTTATAGTATTAGGGTTGTGATGGGGTTTTGGGTTAATTTTGATAATATAACATACTATGATGATTAGGATTTTACTATAGGGTTACCGGTATGTGCGCGGGTATGATTTATGTTTGGCTTAGCATGCAGAATATTTCATGAGAGCAATTGTCTAGCTTCTTTTTTTTTTTTTTTTTTTGTGGGGGGGGGGGGGGTTGTCAGGGGGCTTTTTGTGGTTCAAGGCGCTTTTTTTTTTCAACCATACTCTCTCTCCCATTCTCTCTCCCCTCTCCCTTTTTCTTTCGCTCTCCCTCTTACTGTATATCCATGTTAATGATTTGTCCGATTTGTCCTCAGTCTTGATAAAGGGCAGGCCCCTGGGCCCGAAGGCTCGCGAAGTCAAATCAAATTGTGAGGATTCAAAAGGTACGTCTACCGCTTCTTCTTTATTCTCACCTATATATATATATATATATATATATATATATATATATATATATATATATATATATACTTTTATATATATATATATATATACATATACATAATGATGTACGCCCACAACATCATCTCGTTTAAATTGCCTGTTGTAACAGTTGCATAAAGGTATATTATAGCAATCCCTTTCATAATGCACTTAAAGGCGCGAGTGAGAATAAGGCGAATTTTCTACAGGATTTCCCTCCGCCTCGTAATTCTTCACTTTATTTTCCGTTCTTTTTTTTTTGACATATTTTCAGGATTCGCTAATTTCAAAAGAAATTAGATGGAGTGTTGATTTAAGTATTATTGATATAAAAACCCACAGTTAAATAAAGGATACTATTATAGTTAAATCAACACTCCAAGTCGTGGTAACGATACGAGTTAGGTGTGAGGCGTGTCACAACGGATGGACGAGCCGCAGGCGATTTATTAGTTCCTGAACCGCCAGAAACCGCCCGTCCGCAGCTGCTTTATTATAGTTTTATGCTTTACCATAGAGTATAATTACGTAAGTTGAGAGATGTTAAACATCAACAAAAGGGCCATCTTCCTCGCCCCATATTAGCCATCGCATCTTACATAATCAGCCTCTAATGAAAATCAATATTCAGCAAGAACAATGTCATACACTATGGTGTTTGTTTCTTTTTCCATGTCAAATAGTAACAAAAAAAAGTTTTCTTTATTGTTATACATACTAGCACTATTATATTCACGTAAGTTTATTTATCTTTCTTTTCTCTTCATCGTTAGTATTGCTGCTGCCTGCTTGCTGAATTACTATTACTGCATTCTTGTGGCATTGGATACAATTTTGCATATATGAAATTATAAGATTATTTCCTACAGAAATTCTTAGGTGCTGTGCTAGTTCACTTCTCATCTCTGTTCATTTTCACTCATTTTGCAGTGACGTCAGGGATCACTCCAAAATCTTCGAGTGATCCCTGACGTCACTCCAAAATGAGTGAAAATGAGCATTTTCACTCAAAATTCACTCCAATTTCACTCGAAATTCACTCTTTTTTGTATTCACTCTTTTTAGAGTGAAAATTTTCACTCAAATTTTTTTTAGAGAGTACAGGACGCTGACCTTGTAATGTCCCTTATACCACGATGTAGAAACCGGGTCAATGCTGGACGAGAGCCGATGATAATATTGCATGGTGGATTACTGTGTAGCATTGAAACCTACGCGGAGGACAGTCCGTAGACAATAATAGATGGTTTTCGTTTAATCAAAATAGAGTAAAAAGATAGGAACGGTGTGAGATGACAGACTCGTTTCCAGAGAGAATTAAGTCTGTTATATACAATATCAAAGAAATGTTCTTGTGTTGTTATTTTTGTTATTTTCCCCTTTCTCTCATGTAATCTTAATTTTCAACAAAGAGTATATTCACAGGTGTACAAAATATACTTTATGCAAAAAAAAAAAGTAATCATATTCTGCATAATAGGCCTTCGTAGAAACATAATACTAATACGCGATGAATAATGAAGCTTATAGTAATTTTTATAAGGAGCACGATATTTACTAAACAATGTTAAAAATGTTGAAATGGGGGGGGGGGGGGTCCGGAGGGGGGGGGGGGGGTGAAATAAAAAGTGGAGGTTGTAACATGCATTCCTCTCAAAATCAATATTAACAAGGTACACTTTTTTTTTTTGCATAATACATAGGAAGACATAGGGTCTAACCACTCATTGGGTGAGATGAGGATCCAGCTTTTAAAGTTTTGCGAGATACTTAGAAACCATTTAAAAGAGCATTTCTGAGAAGAATTAAAGTTTCTTATAGGCCCTTTAAAAATCGGTTTTGAAATGGCTGGGATATCCAAATTAAATAGTAAAACAAAGCGGACCCAATCAAATGATGGGTCCTATCTTTTACTAAGATCGTTTGCTTGTTTGATTTTTTTTTAATGTATTATATCTCAGCCATTTTAAAACCAATTTTGATCAACTCTGCTTCATAGAATTTATGTTCTTTCATGTTTTGAGAACTCATTATCTCAAAAAAAAAAAAAATCGTTGGAAACCTGAAATAGCTACATGTTTAACTGCCTCTGGCGCCAGAGGACTATACGTGTACATAATCAAAGTCTGGACACGTGCTGCACTTGTCCAAACTTTGAGTTGCAGGTTCAAACCCCACTATGCTACAGTAACAGGATGCAGAACAAGCTCCCTTGGCTACTAGTGATCGTACCTATCAGCCAGAGTCCAACTTTGTCAATAGCTGGCGCCCGTGGTTTTGGTATCATGGTGCGCTGTCGCCAGTTGAATTCCCCCTACACATTATGCTACTATCGGTGTCCATGACGTCATCGCTACTGGATAATGATGTCGAATGGGTCATCCACAGGTGTCTCATTTGCATACATTTTCGAAAGAAGTTAATTCTGTATAGAAAGTCTATTTGTTTTTTCTTGTTTTGCAGAGACATTGCTAGTTATCTAACACCTAAAGTGGTAGAAAATCAAATCGAGTTAACCAGCTTCCATAGTTTTCTTTTTGCTTATCAAAAAAACAAAAAACAAAAAACAAAAAAACAAACAAACAAAACTCAGCCACCCTTCCTCGATCCTTGTGCGTGCGTGCGAATGCAGCGCAGCCAGCCAGTCATCCATATCATAATATATGCAGCTCCAGTCACAGAAAAACAAAATGGACGCAGGTGCGAATACTAGTAGAGCTACATGTATGCTCTAATGTCACGGGAATGCGATAAGACTATCAAATTCATGGAAGTTTCGTGATATTTTAGTGTGAGGTTGTGGCTGTACGATCCACTAAGGAATTCTCACACCCTCCATGGATGTTTTAGGGGAAAATGAAGCGATTCAGCAGATACTAAGTAAGTATGAGTGTGAGTGTCAGTGGTAGTATTTTGACTTCACCGTGTTATACAAATGTATAGACCGCAAACCGAGGTGATCACACGTAAAATATTATTACGGAAGACTGTGCGGGCAGCAGCACAGTGAGATGTGACTCGCCGTCTCTGCTCTGCCGTAAAGAATCTAAACTTCACCTCATGAATTTTCGTACTATTGATCACGTTCTATAGTATTGAAGTACAGTAACTTCGATGTCTGAAGGGCAGTAGAAGCCAATCGTTGGGGTCTCTACTATTGTTTGCATGCTAACAGTCCAGAACGAAAACGATAAATTTTAATACAATGTAAAATTAACAATGTTTATTGTTAGGGGCCTACAAAAGCCCTAACTTTTCGGGGATAGTGTTCCGTGGATCGTGGAGACTGTGCGCGTCTGGCTTCACGGAATAGAACATACTCATAGGATTAGCCCTACCCCTTCCGTAAAAAGTAAAAGAAAAAAAAAAATGGAAAAAAAATGAGAAAAGCCTCCACATGATAGCAGTCTACCACAGACGGATTTTTCTGTCTAACATCCCGCTGTTGTTGATGTTGCAGGAGAGAGGGCAAAAACAGAAATCAAAAAAATAATTTTAGATCTACAATTGTAACGTTAAAGGGTCCTATTTCTAACGTCATATTAATGAGTAACGTTAGACTCTAACGTTACTACACTGTACTGTACTACTAGAGTACTAGTAGTAGGACCTAGATCTACTAGAAAATCTAGGGTTTATAGCCTGGAAATTTTCATGTATTTCGTGCAACCAGATCAGTGCGAAAAAAAAAAAGTTTAATAATATTTTTGCATGTCATCCACTTAAACATGGTAAAATTTATAGAACCCTCGTACTGGTGTCCAACACATCAACACTGTGCATTGTACAGTTGTACATGGTACATTTTATGATACTGTCACCCCTCTAACGGTTATTTATGTAGCATTGCGCATAAAAAATGAACTTTCACACATGAGACTATGCACAGTGGTTTTGAGTTCCCCACAGTTCACTGGGGATTTGATGATGTCCAAATATAACTAAAAAACCCGATAAGAAACAAGATCAACAGCAAAATAGTGATACCAAAGATTTAATATAAATTATTATGCACCATTGGAAAACCATTACATTTGTATGTGCATTTCACACGTATTGTCAATGGAGAGTAGGGCCAGGGTGGGTGTTGGTTTCAAAACTACGGTGAGTGAGTCATATAACCCACGTGTTTGAAGCAGTTATCTTGGAACATGTACAGCAAATTGCATTTTTAATGAGCGCTTGTGAATTGAGAATATGATTTTCTTTACACGTGAGTAAAATTTCAGACAAATTGTGACATATATTTTAAGAAATTTTATACAGACTGTGTAAAAAGACGTTTAGGTGTTGATGTGTTGGACACCCAACCATACATCTTACAGTGTATGGTAGCCCTACTACATATCGACCACCCTTATTGAAACCGACCGCGTATAATTCACGCACTAAACACTTAGTACGCACTTCTCTGCGCGCAAAGCACATAGAAATGGATTGGCTTTGAATGTAGATGAGGATGGTGTGGGAAAATGCGATAATTCACTGTTCATTAATGGTTTTAATCAAGGACAAAATTTCGAATGAATATTTTCACCGAATCGTAATGACAGCACAATGTAATGTCTATGGAAGTTTCTAAAAGGCTTCTAAAAAGCTTCGTACAACACGGTGTTCAATACAACTCGGTTTGCGTGCATGCAAAAACAGCGGTCGATCCTAATAACGTGATTTACCGCGGGGAGCTGAAACGAGGCCACGCAAGTTCGTCGGCGATATTTTTGCACTGAAACTTCGAATCAAAAAGGGAACAACGGCATTTGATAGAGCTGGATTTTCTCAGTCACGTAGGTCAAGTTTTTTACGTGAATTTCAGTGTTAAATATTCTTATCAAGCAAATAAACATTAGGCGGTCGATTAGTAGTACAAAATGTAGGTCCAACCATACATGTCTAGATTCCTTGTAATTAAAAATGCATGAAATTCAAATATGAAAAAATTACTTGCACGAAAATAACCACTTTAATTTAGTAAACATTACAGGTAAATTTACCTCGATATTAAAGTGCAACGTTTAGAGTAGAAACCTCTCCCAGAGCCTAGTCTACAGTAGACAGGCTTCATGTTACAAAGCATGTGCATTTTATGTAATCACGATGTGTGTACACTTTGTAGGCCTACTGTCAAAGTGCATTTTATAATGTCTGTCGGTGCAAACAGGCGAACTCAATATGACTGGATTTTGCTGCTTCACCTCATCTCCACAATGACAACATCTCTTCAAATTTTGCCCCAAGTACATCTGTACAACCTTTGCAGATCCTATGATATTTATATATTTTATGCATCATATACACGTACACCTGGATAGAACTCTACTGTACAGGTGTACAATGATGTATACCCTGTACATATTTTTGTTCTTATTATTATTTTGTGTGTATGTGTGTGTGTGTGTGTTCCAGGGCCACTCTTGTTTCGTTGAAAAGGACACATGAGCTTATCATACTTCGGTAGCTTTTTGGCAAGATGCTCGTTTACTGATTTTGAACCTTTTTTTTTTTTTTTTGAAAAATACATTTGTATATCCGCTTTTTATAGACTTCAGTTTGTTTCAGGTCTTCAAAGTGTGTCCTTAGCCATGGCCTGATGGCTGGATCATGGATAGACGTACAATCTGTACTCTATGTAGAACGTAGCATGATTGGCACTCGCTAGTGCAGCAACATTATGTATCAAAAGTTGTATATTTTTTTCATGCTCATGCAGCGAACACAGAGACTCCAACTCTCCCGTTTTCGACGGGAGATCTCCCGCCGAGATTGAGATTTACTTGAGATTTGATTTCTCCCGCCCTGGCTCTGTGTCTCCCGGTGGAAAGCATTTCTTACTTATTGCTATCGTATGTTTAAAAAATAAGCCTTAGATAGCACCAGAGAACATCTAGAACCCTAGGAACTTTGCGCTTCACACACATCAACTTGGAGTCTCCCGTTTGCTAGGGGTTTCGGGCGGGAGAATCTCCAGATCAGAAGGTGCTTGGGGTTGGAGTCTCTGCGAACATAGTGCATCTTTAATGAGATCAAGAACTTTTCACTATTTGAGCTTGAAAATTGGTCAAGGGTCTAGGGTGGTACATCTAGTACAGGTCAAAAAAATACCACATAACCAACATTGCAAGTATACAACTGTACAATGTACGTACATATGTATGTTTCCCCAACAGATACTATGATATTGAAAGGACATTTTTCTTTCTGGTGGAATTTCTTGCTTTTTCATTGTTATAAAGAAATGTTTTTGTTGCATTTTTTTTTACAATAAAAAAAAAACAAAACAAACACCATATTTTGAAGTAGCCTCAGAATGAAAAGCTTACATGGACGAGAAACATGTTTACAGTGTATTTGATTTTGCCTTACCAATGCTCACCCTCTCCTTTTTCCATGATCTCCTTTCCTATTGATTATTTGCTTACAATCAGTATGAGATACAATTTACTTTAATTAGAGGTGGGCTATAGAGGGTGACATTTTCAGAACATGCTCATCACACCTTAGTTTGATGACTTTGTGCCTACTGACACCATTTTTGAAAAAAAGAAGGAAAAAAATGCGAAATCCAGGGTGCCCCGGCCGAAATCGTTAAAAATCCAAGATGGCCGCCGTTTCAGCTTTAAAAAGACATTTTTGGCTATAACTCAGCTATTTTTTGGTCTATTGTGATGGTTTTGGTGTCTAACCCCATGTTTTGGGGGTCAAGGAAGTGGATTATAATGATAATTTTGGTGTAAAACCTAATCTTCCACATGATACTAACCTTTTTCCCATATTTATGGTTAAATTTTCCTTGTCCTTTACCCTTACCCCACCCGCCATTTTTTGCACTTTTTTTCTGTATTTTTTAAAAGTCATGTTATCTACCATACTCTTAATAACAAGTTCTAGCTATCAATCTGGTGTTTTCTACCAATGATACAACAAGAAATATAACTTATGTTATATGATGTGTCATGCAGATACCGGTATGTGGCTGGTGCATTCAGGATGCATGGTAACTGTGCAACCAGTACTAATACTGTATCTGCTTTATAGTGCACATTGACATTTGGTCAATAGACCTTTAACAATAGTCAAAGTGTACAATTCTACTGTACAAATGTAAGTGTACAATTTTGTAAAATGACTTGAATAAGCCTTCTATATATGCCAATTGTCCAGCACAAAGCCAAATGTACTTTACTGGATGATGTACATTGTATCTGCCGTCTTGCCTATAAACACACTTTTACTATAACTCAGTCAGCTTTTTCATCTTTTAGCCTAGTTTTGGTGTTTCACCATCACCACTTGGTCCCTTATTTCTCATGCCTGCTTTTCCCTACCATGTACGGTATATTGCTGTACTTTTATAAAGTAAGAATCCTCACGTTTGATGGGTAATTTGATACCATTTGAGTGATTTTCCAACCAGTTCTATGACAAACAAATGTTAGTACGATGTATGTTCCTCACATAGCATCATAATGGTAAAGTCATCATCTCACTCTCTGTGACTGAAAGTACCTAAAGCTGAGGTAATTAATATCTGTTGACTTTATCAGTTATTTCCAGTTCTCTTTTCCAATTCCAAAATGTGGCCCAAGCACAACAAGCAGTTAGAGTATGTGCATCTAGGCTGTCTGTTACAGGAACATAAAACATGGAGAGGCCCATTAACAATGTTGATGAACTCAAGGAATGTCTGGATACCCGAGATCTCATCAAACTCAACTTATAGCTTTTTTAGGTGGAGAGCTGTCATACCGCAGACTCATATCCCATCGAGATTATTGTACAACCACACGTGTACACTTTGTATAAGGTCTCGATACCAAGTCTCTGCTCAAGGTGAAAATGAAGGTGAACTTGACTCTTCTTGTGACTGGAGGAGAGTCTGATAATCAATCTCCCTGCCCCTGATCTGCCTACTGAAGATGACATGGTGAATGCATTGAATCGAAAGTCAACCAATGGCATCATACAACCAACTGCCCATACCAACCTTGAAGATATTGTTGATAGTGAACTGGGCATCAATGATTCTGCATCTTAATTGTGATATTGGATTACATACAAAGGTGCACGATGAAACTGGTACCTTGGTATGTGTTGAGACCAAGAGCATGAGGCATATGGAATCGAGCACATGGAAAAAAATGAAAGGGACAGATCAGCATCATCACTTGTGATGCCCAAAGCAAGCTGATGTACAGACAGTACTGCTGATGCAGATTCTTCCATGTACAATATATTGACTCATGGGATGCATCATCCAGCCGAAACATTACCTTTGTGCTGGACAATATTGGCTTATCATAGAAGGCTTATTCAAGTCATTTTAAAATTCAATTTGTGCACCTACATAAGTACAGTAGAACTGTAGTGTATGATTACATGTCTAATGACCAAATGCTAATTAGCACTACAAAGCAGATACAGTATAAGCACTGGCTTCACAGTTTACCCACCATGCATCCTGAATGCACCAGCCACATATACCGGTATCTGCATGACACATACATATAGCGTAAGTTATTTGTATTTCTTGTTGTATCGTCAGTAGAAAACACCAGATTGATAGCTAGTACTTGCTATTAAGAGTATGGTAGATAACATGACTTTAAAAAAATACAGAAAAAAGTGCAAAAAATGGCGGGTGGGGTAGGGGTAAAGGACAAGGAAAATTTAACCCTAAATATGGGAAAAAGGTCAGTATCATGTGGAAGATTAAGTTTTACACCAAAATTATCATTATAATCCACTTCCTTGACCCCCAAAACATGGGGTTAAACACCAAAACCATCACAATAGACCCAAAAATAGCCAAGTTATAGCCAAAAATGTCTTTTTTAAGCCGAAACGGCGGCCATCTTGGATTTTTAACGATTTCGGCCGGGGCACCCTGGATTTCGTGTTTTTTTCGTTCTTTTTTTCAAAAATGGTGTCAGTAGGCATAAAGTCATCAAACTAAGGTGTGATGAGCATGTTCTGAAAATGTGACCTAAAATTGACCCTCTATAGCCCACCTCTACTTTAATATCATTTTCAATATTGGAATGTCTTGCAGCTCATTTCTTTAATATGCACCCCTTATCTGGTTTCTTTTTCTCTGCAGACCAGGGCATTGATTTGGATCAACTAGAGAGCTTCTTGACAGAATCTGATGCGAGTTTGTAAGTTTAATGCTGTAAAAAGTATTCTTGATGAATTGTTCTCTACCTTGTACAATGTACTTGTCGTCCGCCTCATGCCAAAAGGGCCCTAACAGTGTACAAAGTTTATGGTGTTAAGGCCCTTCTGGCATGAGGCCGACGTTGTATACTTCTCCCCTTTGTACCTCCGTGGTTGTTTGTGTGCACTATGTACTGTACATTGTACAACATACAGTACTTTTAAATCTGTACTGTGTTGTATGTTTACTGCTCATGGAGATCATTTATGTACATGTACAGTGTACACAGTGCTCATCTTTATTGAAAGCCCTCAGTACATGAACAACCACGATTGTGATTGTTAGAAGTATAAAGGGAATTGATACATTTAAAGATGCATACTGGAATATACATATTGTACAGGCATGTATATTTTGATATTAAAAAAAAAACACACACACACACACACACAAAAACAAAAACAAAAACAAGTACATGTATTAAAGCAAACAGTTAAAACAACCAAATAAACAACAGTGTGACAGAAATTGATTTACTTACCAACATTTCTTATTATACAAGTACAAATGAGACAAAAACCTTTTTGGGGAGAAAAGAAGACATTTTCTCATATATTCCCCTCTTTGGCAAATGCCTATGGGATTTGCATGTTAAAAACAAGGGGAATGTAGCATCCGCGCACTTGAGCTCCCGGTGATGAAAATTTGCTGTTGAGAGTTTGTCGCGGAGAGGTTTCGTGATGAAGGGCAAATTCCCATACATCAACACATAAAATTAGAAGGCGATCGCTGCACCATGTGTATGGGTGTGTCTGACTGGGCTGTTTCTGTAACGTGTGCATCATACAATGTACATGAACCTTCAGGAGTTTCGTGACATAGGGCAAATTCCCATACGTTAGCACGCAAAAATAGAGGACGATTGCTGCAGCTGTGTGAACTGGATGTTGCACGCGCCGCGTATCTGAATTGTGCGTAGGGATTGTGTGCATGCGTGTGAGTGTAGCGTAGACCAGTGGTGTGGGGTTCGACCTGGCGCCGAGTGGAATAAGTTTAGACTGTAATGTTTTAATTTAATGCTCAAGATGCCCGACATGGGTAATAATAATGATATGGACTGGCTACTTTTGGGGGATATACAATTGTAGACATTAATTGACCTCACTTGAATTGTATTGCCCAATTCCAGTTCAGGCAATAAATGTCATATCCCCCTCAAGGCCAGTCCATAATGTTAATATTCAGGGTGCTGCATAGTATGTACATGTAACTTTATTTTTATACCACTTGCCTGGTTGGGCAAGCAAATTTTCAAATTTGCTGCAAAACACTTCCCAAATATTGATTTTACTTGCCTGAAAAGAAAGCCCAAATAAAGGAAATGCAAGATTTAGAAAATCAGGTATTTAAGTCAAGGGCTGTACAATGTAAATAAAACACAATCGTTTGAATTTGGAAGCAGCACACATTGATTCGCACACTTAAACACAATGGAGTATTGATCCAATCAAGTGTTGCTGTTGCATTGCATTTCAGCTTTTTCATGTGTTGGAAAGTTGCTAAAATGAGATACATACATGTACAGTACAAATAGCCATTATCTTTGGGCTTTTGTATGGTTGACTTTGTGGGTTTGTTGAGGGGAATACAGTGTAAGTGAATGAAGGGGGGCTACATGTACGCGTATCAAAGCGGCTTCAGAACTTTTTGCTTGCCTATGAAATTCGGGCAAGCATAATTGTTCTCATTGTTCAAAAGACACTTGCCCAAATTTGATTTTCACTTGCCCCAGGCAATCGGGCAAGCACTTACATGTATGTACTAGCACACTGATATTCAATAACAGACAAAGCTTTAAAGGTGCATAGTCCCGGTAGTGTGGAGGGCGCTGTTGATGATACTGCCGATCACAGTTAGCATTGATACGAAGATTACCGAAGTTGAGCTGTCATCAAGAGTAAAGTGCCTAGGTGTTGCTATAAAGTAATGTTGCCTTCGTTGTCTTCTCTGCGCATCGGGCAGTCTGTTGTAATGCCAGGGTGCGTGCATATGTGCTTGTTATTATGACATCACAAAAGAAGTTAATACTAAAGCGGTCATCCCCCTCAGCCGAGTCATGAGCCGAACTGTGATCGGACCACTGGCTACAGTGAATCGGACTTCTTCGGACTCGGGGAAGTGGGCCAAAACGTAAGCGCTAAAGAGGAGTCGATAGCGTAGGTCTCTATAGGAAACTTGCGCCGTGCGCCCGTGTAGGCATTTGACTATTACACTGGAACCATGCACCTTTAAGTCCCAAATTATGGAAAGAAGAAAGGAGATTAAAAGAAGGTATAGTATTTTCATGATAAATTACAGTATGCCTTGGCAGCGACAATGTAATTTTGTGCGTGTGTTTACCACTATGAAGATTTCCTGGAGTGACAGGCTGTAATGGAAACAGTATAAAATATAGTACATAACTGATGCTATTGAAAATGCACTTGTACCATACATCATTCAATACCAATTTTACTAGTTACTATCACAGGTACTGTATGTTGTACACTGGTACATGGATTGCGTACAGTGTTCATGTACACAAATGTATGTTATTGTATGATGTACATGTAAAAATGTACATTTGTAGTGTACATAAAACACAAAATGTACATTGTACACAATAACTGTATGTACTTCATACAGCATGTACTGTACATGTGTACATGTACAAAATTGTACACACTTGTACTGTACAAGAACTTTGAGTCAGTGCTAGGGCTGCATACATTTGTACAAGTACAGGGCCCCATTTCATACATTTTTTGATATGATAGCAACTCTTGCTGGAATGACAATTGTTATGGTAACGACAAGAATTCCAGCAAGAGTTGCTATCCAAAATGGGGCCCTGTACAAGGTTGTACAATGTAGGAACCACATGAAACCACTGTACATTGTACATTGCACATGTAGCACAGGTGTGATGTAGTGTACAGTATATAAAGAGATACTGAGTTCATCAATTTACACATTTTATGGCTGAGCATTGTAAACACATACCTGTGACAATAGTGAATGAAATGTGACCTGCTACAACAAAATGGTCCTAAAGTCGGGTGAGGCCGATTATTTGAAAATTGCATGACACAATTCCCTAATCTTTCTGCTTTAAATTGATGTATAACACATCTTATAAAAAATAATCGGCTGTGGAGATATCGATGTTTAAAAGAGAGCATGTCGAGACGTCTGGAAAAATCAAATACTCGGTATTAAAAGAACATTGTTGTACACAATCCGCCATGCACACTGTGCGTAGTACATTATATTGTAGTATTTGTACACGTACTGCAAGCTCAACTGGATGAGTGTGCATTGGTACCTTTTAGAGCAAACCTTCTTGCCAAGTATTTTTCTTGTTATTCTGACTGTTCAAAAGCTGACCCAAGGCAAAGTTTTGCACAACATTTTTCTGCTGTTTAAAAAATCTAGTACATACACATGTATATTGTGTACATGTTCATTGTACTACTTTACACTGTACATTGCACAAGTACCGGTAGGCTATAGGTTATACATTGTACAGCATGTCTACTACATTGTATGTTTGCACATTGTTTCATGTTATCATATTGTACCATGTGGTCCAATGTAACAGAAACATTGTACAACACTTGCAGATAACATCCAAAACAGAAGTCGCATGACAGTGTCCAAAGTCCAGTGTGCTCTGCCCTTGTGCAGCGCTTTTCTATTGTGTGCACATAATGAATTGTGGAGACTGCAGTTAGAAGCTATTGTATTATACACAGCGTGCATACACAGTGTGTTCTGATTTTATAGCACTCTTTGTATGCAGTCCTGTACACCCCCTTTTCACCCCCCCCCCCACTATAAAAACACAATGAACCAATGGTTACCAATTTTTGTTATGACAGGTACATGTACACCGTGTTAGTTCATTTTGTTTTGTTTTGTTTTGTTTTGTTTTGTTTTTTGTTTTGATTCATGACATTTCAGTCTGCACTGTGCCCTACAGTAGGGCCTTCAATGGCATTCTTCTCTGTGTAGTATCTTATGCTAGTACAGAATTCAGTCAAAAAAACAATGAAAACAATCCAGAACAAAATTATGAAAACCTCTTGCTCATGAGAAGTAAAGACATGGTCTGCTTGTAGACTACAGTGTAATTACAATATTAAACCTGTACACTACAATGTACATGTTGTACTGTACAACGTACATGTACATTGTACAGTGTACATTTGTACATGTACATGTACCAAAAATGTGTACCTGTACATACAGGTACATTGTATGTATGAAAATACAGTTTTACTGTACTCCTTCCATAAAAACTGAACAATCTGTAATAGTTTGAATAGTACAATGTACGTACATGTACACTGTACAACATACAATATACAGTACTTGTACAGTAGCTGTAGATGTACAGGACTGTACAATGTACAGTACAAGTTTTGTGTAGTGGATATTGTAAACATTGATATTTTTGCATTATGATTAGATTTTTTTGCACTGAGCAGCTCAAAAACACGTTTGTGGGTTCCTCAATTTGTGCTGAGCAATTGTCAACCCATTCAATATTTGCAGAGAAAATTGTGAAGATATTTTTAGGGGTTTTTTGAATTTGCGCTGCAGTGTAGCCGGAAGTACATTGTAGTGCGAAATTTTATATGTGAAAATTAATGTAAAATTGTACTGCAAACATTTTTGCAATTCAGTACATGTACTGCGATTTGTATACCGTAGTCCAGATCTACGGGGTTTTCCCTCTACACTACGTACAAAATGTACATTTGCACATCATACAGTTGTACAGATTGTAGGTGTACACTGCATTTCATAGTGCTGAAGATACATTGTATGTACAATGTACACGTAATGTAAATTATGCCTAAATACAGACATCTCTGTTTTCTCACTTAAGTTCTGTAGAGTGTTACTATGGTACCATGGTAATTCCTTGAGGAAAAACTCACAGTGTACACTCTACTTCCAGCCTACTACATTTGCACTTTGTAATACCTGGTAATTTTATACCTGTTAATCTATATTTGTAGATCAAATTGATGTAGCCTTGTAATAGCCTGCCAGTGGTAACTTTGTGAGGGAAGGTTCAAATTATGAACTGTAGTTGTGCTAATCATCAACCAGAAACATGACTATCATTAGGATATTTTGGGGTAAAGACCAATTGCAGGGTTGTGCCAGCACGACATCATCATATCTTCTACTTTTTTGTTTTTATGTACATGTATACAACTATTTTTGTAGTTGCAACCAATATCTCTATTGTAATTGCAAAGAAATTGGAAACTTTCTAATTCCATATCAAACTTTCCTAACAATACATGTTCAAATAGTTGAAACCCATGTTGTTGTTGTTTTTTTTTGTCATCTCATTTTTATACCCTGTTATCAAAGTCAACTGTAGTTTTGAAAACGAAGTATGGAGTTCCATGTTTAAGTCATCTTTTTATTTTCTGGAGTCAAAAGGGGCCTGAGCTTTCGATCCTAGCAGAATCTTCGTCAGAGGCAAAATGACAAACATGCAGGGAAAGCAATCACTTATATGTGATTGCTTTCCCTGCGTGTTTGTCATTTTGCCTCTGACGAAGATTCTGCTAGGATCGAAAGCTCAGGCCCCTTTTGACTCCATTTTACTCCATTGGCTCGCCCTTATTGGATAAGCAGTTTTCAGCAGCTTTTTTTGCTACTTTTTATTTTCTGCAACAGAGGACTATCCGATATAACCAACGATGGATCCCTCGGCCTCATCCACAGTGGTCAGGGGCCGGCTGGGCAGCTGCTGCCCCCGAAATCACAACCCATACCTTGCATGACAGACAACGGGGTCTCCGTCTTTGAGAACCTCGGCTTCAGCAGCGAGGGGGACCTTGATGGACTTCCCACAGTTCCAATGAGGTGTGTGTCATGATGATGATGGTGGTTGTAAAAAACTGTATCTTCAATGTACAGTTGTACTTGTGTTGTGCACGTACGTAATGAACATTGTTAGCCTTTTGTCAAGTCCCTCTCGTGACAGCGCAAGGGCCTTTTGAGATCTGCTTCACACATTTTTATTCATGACACGTGAACCCTACTGAATATTCATAATAACGGGTTCTGGTCGACCAATGGAATGACGTGCTCCCCACATCCTCAGCCTTGGTATTATCATGCCTGTTCACATGCATCACTGACCACCTGTGGAGGTCTGTGGGACACATTTGGTGTATTCAAATCCGGTTCGAGCAGACAGACACGCCGATTGGTTGACTTTTGCTCCCGAAATCGGGGAGCAAAAGTCGGTATTAAATTCAAAGGGCTAACAAAAAGATGCGAAGCAGATCTCAAAAGCAGGGGTCGTACTTAACTTTTTTTTTTAACTAGCCAGGCGGACTACTTAGAATCAATTTTAACACTGAAGAAATATTTTGGCTAGCCAGACGGACTAGTAACTTCAGAATTTATGATTTTTAGCTAGTCCGTCGTGATTTTGGGTGGCCGACCATCGCCAATTTCGAACCCTGAAAAGGCCCCTGCGCAACCCCACTCAGCTGAGCTCTCTTCACCATACAGCGAGAGGGCCTTGACAAAAGGTATTTGTACATTGTATGCTTTAATAATGCATTTAAATGCACCCGGACCTGGGATTTGTTATTATTCGAGGGTGCTTAGGATGGATGGTGTAATGATCGTTGCCGTCTTCAACATATGTTGTATTCAACTGTCAATCAAAGTAGGTCATGGGCGTACATTGCTTAAAACTCTCTTATACAGCTTTAATTTAATCATTCACAATTTGCTGTACGCGGAACCAGCCATGGACAGCAGCCAAATCAATAGATAAAGTGAGATTGGCATTGTTTTGACCATTTTCAACATGCTCACCTAACAAATCAATTTAATAATCAGATATTAAAATCAGAAGCATGGCAGATACAATGTACAATGTACTTGAGCATCAAACTTTGTCCAACAACACCCTCTACAAATGTAGTATCAAAGGTCTTGTACTGGATGTGCCTTTGATCTTAATGAGAGATAAAAGTGAGATTGTAAAAGAGGTGCAGCAAACTATGGTTTATTGTCAAATGGAAGTTTTACTTTTTTGTTGTTTTTGTGTTTGATACATTATGTACAATCTTCATTGTACACTGTACAATGGTCTTGTCAGTTACATGTAAGTCTCTCAGATTACAAAATGTAATGTGTAGATGAACGGTGTAGACATCAACGTGCATGAGATCTGCACTCGCAATGTACAATACATGTATACGACACATAAAGCTGTAGAAATGGGACCCTGTGTGATATATTGCATACAGTGTTCTTCTGTGAGCTTCCTCCATTTTTGATATGGCTGTTTGTTGTGAAATGTAAAGCCATTCAGTAGTACACGCATTGTACAAATCTTACATTTGTGTTCATCAGTTGTAATTCAGCATTTGTGTGGGTGTACAGTTTTGTGATGCTGGGTGCTGGCCTGTGTACCCATGCAATTTTATGTGATTTTGTTGTTGTTGTCATTCTGTGTAGTCATATTCCGGACTCCCCTCCCGACTCCGGGTCAGAGCCTTACTCGCCTCCAGACAACAAGCTGGACCAATGTCTGTCCCATTACCAGGGTGGTGGCTTCAACTCTCAAGGCATGCAGGGGCAAGGTGTGGTGAGCCAAGAACACCCACTGACAAACATCAGCAGATCCTCGGTTCTTGGCAACCCCCAACAGCAGCAGCCGCAGCAGCAGCAACAGGTTCCCATGGTGACGACAATACCTCACAGCAGTGCAATCCCCACGCCCATGATAACGCAAGCCTCGCTACCAGTGCCTTCTGACCACACGTTACCGCTGAACGGTATCCCGGTACCGGCCGGACTGGGACTGCCAGCAGGCATGGCACCCTCTGCACCGGCGCAGGTACCAGTCACCCTGGGAGTGTCCTCCATTTCGGCCGGAGTGCCACAAACGGCGCCGCAGCAGTTCACAAACTTCCTGGCGGACTCGCAAACAACTGCCGTAACCTCCAGCCTGTCACAAGTGCCAATGAGGGAGACAATTAACACCACATTGACGAGGAAAGATAGGTATGGAAAGTGATTGTAATCAGCGGTATCACATAAACCTTTGTCGTATTGAATGCCTGTGTGGACTCTCATTTCATTTTGATACCAAGGTATTTTGTAATAGTCACCAATGAACCCTACCACTACACACAGAGCTGTAATCTTTTTTTGTCCAGCTTTTCTTTTACTTTTGTTTTTAATCGCTCTTGTGAAGCACTTTGCCTCCATGACTGAGGTGAAGGTCTAAGACTTTAATACACTTCTCTATATTCAAGTTTCATTCACTTTTTGGACACAGTCACCTGGTAAAGAGCTCCTCAAAGCTCCATGACACTCTTTGTAACCTACACTGTACATGTTTGAACAAAGTTTATTTATAATTCTGTAGAATTAAATCCTACATTGATGACAACAGCAATGCATCAATGTAGGCTGTACATGGTCTTCAAACTTAGGACCATTAAGAACCACAAAGTTCGTGCGAGTCTTTATACTAATTCAACAGATTGACGTAATGTGTCATTGAAGTGCTGTATCGATATAATGCAATCGTATTCATCAGTTTTGGTTGGTCCTGTAAGATGAAGAATGTTTGCATACATTTTAATTTCGCGAATTTCGCAGGAGCCAAGATTTAGGAAAGTATTGAAAATGCACGCAAAAGTTCTTGTCTACACTCTCTGCATTGAATGCCAGTTGCAATTCACGAAAATTTCTTGCCATGAAAAAGGCCCTCAGCTCCAATTCGTGAAAACCTCATGCCGCGAATATAATGTTTTACAGTAGTAACACTGCAGTAGCATGCAGTGATACCGGTAGTCCTTATGTTTTAAGATATTGTAGGAGTGATAGGTAGGAGGAGTGCTGCGGTAAACTTGAAAGTGAAAAGAAGATGGTGCTGATTATGGACATTGCATTTGGATACTGGTATAGACACCATTCGGTAGAAGCTCATTTCGCGAAAAGTTTTCACCAAGACAGGCTAGTCTGCAGCCAGTGTGTGAAGTGATGCAGTTCCACTATTCAAATTCCAGTCAAGTTTACATTACCATACAGGCTTTTTAATACGTACCTCCAATTCTGACTACCGTTAGCCTACAAGATCTGCACAACTACATCTGCAGGTAGTGATGAGCATGTGCATTTATACTTGTACATGTGCACCCCCTTTGTTACAGACACGGTTGAAATAACAAAAATCCTGTTACAACCAAGTAAAAATCAGGGCACTATTAAAGCTAATTATCTATACATGTTGTATATTGTTTGGCTATAAAAGGAAATTTTGATATATAATGAAAGAAAACTGCCAGTACTGAGGACTTTATTATAATGGGAGTTGCCTGTACCTCATGACATAAAGTTAATGAATGTTGAATGCAGACTGAATGTAATAGAGACCTTTTATAATAGTTACTCAACCCCATTAGTCATATGGGATAAACTTCTTTTCAGGGTCCACTGCTAATTGAACCCCAAACTCTTCAGCTTGGCAGTGCCAACTGAATATCGTGTAGTAATTGTCATTTTAATAGTGGAACACCAGTGTCAAGAGTTTGCCAGCTTGCCAGAAACATACATTTTATATGGCATGACACTTACGCATAATTGGAGGCAATAAGTTCAGCTTTTTTGTTGGCGTCATGAAACTTTCACAAATTGGCGACTGACATTCGATTCGCTGCAAAAGTTTCATGCATGCGAAAATTTCTGTTTTTACAATGCCTCTCTTTTGCCCATGTGTGGTATCAACTTTGCATTGTCATGGAGATCTTCCCGAAGCAAAGTCTGCAGTGTACATGTGATGTGAATACATTTCAGCAGGGTCTTCCTTCTTTGGAATATTATGGATGTATCAAAAGTGTAAGATGTACCCAGTAATCCTTGGTAGTCACCACAGTCTCTTAGCAATGGTTCACTTTATGTAAAGCAAACAAGTACAACAAATGCATGCTTTCCAGAATTACTGTAAAGTAGTTTTGCTATTTTCCAGTGTTTACATTTTTTTGGTTTTGTTTCGTGTTTTGTGTTTCATGTGACTACAGTCTGATTGGCCACACGCAGAAGAAGAGGCGGCATTCAATCTCTCCAGAAAACACCATCAACCAGAACATGCTCAACAAACTGATGCAAGTGAAACAGGAGCCAGGTAAATACAATGTAGCTCCCTCCCTTCCCAACTCTTTGTGTTCACACTGGCTCTCTGTATCATTTCATGCTGAATGTTGGCAAGGCGTATTGCTAGCCAGCCATTCACTTGAAGTCTCTTGTGTGTATCAATAATTTCTGTGCTCTTGTTAATGTTACCTGTTTCCATAAACTATGATAAAATGCAACAACAAAACATTCTGATGATTGTCATCTGATAGTATTTTTAACGACGAATAAGGTCATGGTTTATTAGAATATTAAAAGAATGCGAGTGCCCTGTATCTGGCATCACAAGAGAAGTACACACATAAAATGTAGTTTCATCATTTGATTTCTCCTGTAGACCGATTGCTAAAAGAGCGACTTACAGGTAATACTTGGACAAGAGATTGTGCATGCTTGGTCTAGACCATCTTATTTTTATTTTCTAATCTTTATTATCTTTTTTTTTTTCTTAAGTCCATAGTATTTTTCATTTTGTGATATTGTTACACAATAATAATCCATTATATTCTTGTATCTGTAGTGAAAGAGATGAAAAGTACACATATGCATATTGAATCTATAATTTTGTAGTAAGTAATAAGAGGACTTAAAAATGGTGAACATCTGGCACATTTTGATGCAAGTCACCAGCACTTTACATTTTAGTTTTATGCTTATATTGTAAAGAAATGCATCATATAACTTTGACCTATAATGCCCTACATGTATTGCTAAATACATGTCTAGAAGTAGTCTCAGATATACAGTAACCTCATTAATACATTTAAATTATGTACAATGTACACTGTATATTGTTTGCTAAATCATACAAGTAATGTTTTATCTTTTCATAGCTATATTTGTATCTTCAGTCAAATATCCATATGTTTCTTTTAATAGTCATGAATTTTTATTGAAAAGATTTCAATAATAGTAGATCATTTCCACATCATTTTTATCGAGAGAATTTTGAAACACATTTTTATCCATCAAAAGCACACCATTAATTCATCAGTTTATGTCACAAGCTTGAACTCAAGCACAATATCGGCTAACCTGAGGATTGGCATGAATAATATTAAAAAGCTTGGCTTCTGTGCATGTGGTTACAATTTTTAGTCATCTACAGAGAGAGCAGTATTGTCTTGATAGTTTTTTGTTTTTTTCAGTGTGATATTTTTCATGCATGGTGCTGATTTATTCTTTTAAATGTGACCCTGCATCACAAAACAAACAAAAAGTCGCCAGACATGAATTTTTTAAAGAGTAGATTCTGAAAGAGCAGACTCCAAGCTTTAAAATGATGTATAACTCAATTCAAATGGACTCTCCTATATCTAAAACCTATCTAGATATTGGAAAGAAAGGACACACTCTGGAAAGTGTGAATTGAGAAAACAGGCTCTGAAGTACCGGGTGTATTCAAGCGCTTAATCCTTTATACCAAGCTATGGCAGCTGTGGGATGAATGGAACAAAAAACAGGATGTTGACCATCGGAGAGACAACAATGATGGGATTATCAGATTAAGCTGAAATTGATCATGCTTCATTAGCACATTCTGTACATGATTAATGCCAACTTTCAATGCAGCAGCATCACTCTTTTCAAAGTTATAGGAGTTGAAAGTGAAGTGTATGGACAGGGCTTTTGAGAAACGGGAAGAGGGTTCTATGAGAAACAACTAATCACACTATTCCACCAAAAAGTGCTGAAAAACTGCTGAAAACACAAGTTCCTGTTTGTGTTATGATCCCAAACTTTAATATGATATAGAAAAAGACTTGCTCTTTCAGAAAATAGGAAAAACTAAAGATTGGTTAGGTTGACCCATTTCACCTATTTTCAGTCCTCGCACAAAATCACTGTGTGCTACTTTTTGTTCGTTTTGTGATGCACGGTCACAAATAGGAATGTCATCACTGGTCATACTGACACTCTACTTGAATTGTGTTTACCTTCAGAAGACATACAGTAGTAGGAGTTTTTTAAAAGAAGCGAGTTCAGCTTTATTAAGATGTACACTTGTGTATACACGTATGACAAGTCAAAGTGTTCCATGTGTATTCTTGAATAAACATGTACCTCGGTACATGAATAAAGTGATGAATGACAAATTGTACCACCCAAATCCTGTTAAGTGTGACAAGAAGAGAGAAAATATGGGCACTTATAGTACAAGTGAAAGGAATCTCAA
Organism: Diadema setosum; assembly: GCF_964275005.1. Taxonomy (NCBI): domain Eukaryota; kingdom Metazoa; phylum Echinodermata; class Echinoidea; order Diadematoida; family Diadematidae; genus Diadema; species Diadema setosum. Next base: position 304,988 of record NW_027307660.1, on the reverse strand, counting down.
GGAATGCATTGAGTTTTGTGGCTGATTGCTGCAGAACATTGCACAAAGCCATACAATGCAGGTCATATCTCAACCTGAAATCTCTAGAATGTACAAAAGGAAGTTGGAATGGATTGTGAAGGAGCCACTACACTGTACCACCATTGAATCAGTTCATTAAAGCATGACTAAAAACCAAAGCCATTTCTTATGACATCCTGCTTCAAATTCATGCATTCCCTGATTGACAGCTACTCCCTGAAACTCATTATTGTTTGATTCGGTGATGACCTGAAACTGTCCAGGGCTGCACAATTTCATTACATTCATGTCAGCTTGACGGTTAATTATAATGACAGCAGGCATGACAGTGTATGGCATGCTTTGTAATAGCACTCCCTTTGTACTGTGTGGATATTTATTTACAGCTCTATGTAAAATGTAGTAGGGCATTTCCACAGTAAAAGGGTACATTTCAGGGATGTTGCTTTATTTTTTTTGTTCCCAATGTGCACTACCCCCTGTACAAAATGATCTTTTAGAATAGTTTAATGAGATATAACTTTGCCCCCAAATTGCTTCAACGAAGAAATGTTATAGAAATTTTGCCAAAATGAAAAATTTGGGGATAACGTACAATGTACATGTGTACACGTACAGTATGTGATGCTGGACAGGAAGCTATGTACTAACAAATGAAGGTCAAATAATGAATACTCACTGAAAATTTGTTTTTCAACTGATTGGCCTAATATTGATAAGAAAAGATGAATAACAGTGAGTCCTCACTGAAATTCTGTTGAACACTGTGTTCTATACCATTTCTAAACTTAGTGGTGAACATATGTTTAACATGGATGGACAAAAATGGGACAGTTTTGTCTGTTCATAATACATACATTCACCACTAAGTCTAAACAATAAAGATGAATAGCTCAACAAATGGCTCCTGTAAGAGAAAATTATTTCCTTTACATTATGAAACACTAACAATAGATACAAAAAAAAAAAAATATAGCAAGATCTTGCACAAAACCACATAAAAATGTGTTGTTGTTTTTTTCTTGGACTTGATACTGTAGGTTAAATGGACTATGAGCAAGGGACAAATCATACACAAATTAAACCTCCAATTCAAAGTGTTAAAGAGATGGTACAGTTTTGGTTGAGACATAACTTCAGGTTTCTATTTTTTTTTGAGAGATAGATAATGAGAAACCTCTTTATGAAATATGAAAGAGCATGTACCAGTAATTCTAAGAGGGATTCAACATTTATTTCATGAAAATCGGTCTTAAAATGGCTGAGATATCCAAAATAGAGCATTCTTAATAAAAGGTGGGACCCACCTTTTATAAGGGTCTCTTTCGTTTACTTTGTTTTTGGATGTCTCAGCGAATCCAAAACCAATTTTCATCTAATAAACTTTGAATTCCCCTTGTATATGCTCTGTACTATTTCATGAGTGTTTCTTGGTATCTCACAAAAAGTTGAAAGCCCAATTCTAATCTCCACCAATGCTATACAATCCCTTTAAACTGCCCAGATTTTCTTGTGTTCTGTTTCAGTTGATCCGTCACCGTGCCCGCTCAGCAACGAGGGAGATTACAATTCAAGTAAGTGTTTTTGAAGACACCAACATTCAATATTAAACTTTACTGTTACTTGTATAACTCACATACTGCAAATTGAAAGTGGTACAGTACACACTGCTTGTTCTTCAACTACGTACATGCCACATATTTATTTCGCGAGTATAAATTTTCGCGAATGGGGAATTCCCGACGATTTCGCGAGTGGTAGAATTTACGATCCTGAAGTCCTGTACTGAACGGAGAAGAGTACACGCGTACTTCACATTCACATCGGGATCAGAGTCCATATTTTCGTGTGTCTTTAATTTTGCAAATAGCAGCTGACTCGCGAAATTCGCGAAAATAAAAACCTCGTGAAATATTCGGTGTATACAATATTAAAGGGTCTATGCAGATGGGACAATGCATTGCTTATGTCCAATGTACAACTGTCACACCATGCATAAGATGGCTTTTGATGAATAGAGTAAATTCAGACCATCAGAATGGTAGAGGCTTTAATAATTAAAATTGAACCTAAATATTAAAGAACTTCATGGAAATGGAAAGTTATACACATCTGTATGTCAGTGTGGAAGGATGCATCTCCCTGCGTTTTTTGTGATATATATTTATCATCTTCTACTTCAGCATCATCACAGTTGTTTTCTGTCAGAACTTTCAAGCCAATATCATTTGTAAATGTTTAATTTCTTTCATTTTGTATCCTGTGTTATCATTGTTATCGGGGATTTCCCTGTGAGATGGATGAGCTGTAACATTCAGTTTCCTGCTGCTAATCAACCGAAGTTATTGTTGTTTTTATTTGGCCTCTGGGCAGGGCAGTACTACGTATAGTCATTTTTGCCGGCCCATGCATGATACATTTCAATACTAATAGCAACTGAAAATAGTGAGTCTTATTATTTTGTGTGAATATGGACTTCCAGACAATATTGTAAGTAGCTGAAATTGGCGATCATGGAGTACGGTGATGAGTGGAGACAGCAACGCTTGCGTGTCACATTTGCGTCAACGCCAGAGTTCATAATTCTGCTGGATCTCAAGTTCACGAATAGCACCTTACTCCTCAAAAAATTGCAAAAATAAAGCTCTCACAAAATCTACAGCTTACAGTATGCTTCTAATCCATGCTTCAGCTATGTATCTCTTAAAACTTTGTTGTGTTAAACCCCTCGACAGATCTGGGAAGTGAATATATATATGACCAGCCGGCTGGTGACGGCTTGCCTTACACAGACGCTGTCTACCAGTTCCTGAAGTGGCAGCCGTACCAGACCAACAAGTGGCACAAAATTATGGATGCAAATGGACAAGAAATGTGAGAACAACTTCTTCTTCTTCTTCTTCTTCTTCTTCTTCTTCTTCTTCTTCTTCTTCTTCTTCTTCTTCTTCTTCTTCTTCTTCTTCTTCTTCTTTTTCTTCTTCTTCTTTTCTCCACCTTCTTCTCCTCCCCTCCTCTATCTCTTCCTTCTTCTTCATCATTTTCCTCCTCCTTCGCTTCTTTTGTCTCTTTTTTGTGATATATTTTGCTCTGATTGGCAAGACTGAGTATCTAATGACGGTATTCCCCAAGTACTGTAGACCAATCAAGTTGGTCTACTGCTACTTTCTATTTGCTGTCTTCCTGTTAAACTCTAACATACTGTACTTTGATCCTTGTTCATTTAGCAATTGGTGCCGAATGTGAAACTAGCAGACAGTGAATAGGGATTATCTCATCCTCTTGATCAGGAGTGTATCAAAATTGTGCGTGTAATAGAGCTGCACGGTCTCCGAAATTCTGTAGGGGGCTCTGTAGAAACTGTCATAATATCCTGCTGTTTAGATTTACAAAAAGAAGAAAGAAAAAAAAAAGAGATAAAAGTATGTGTATCTCTGATGCGGGAATTGTTACTACCTACTATAGAGATGCCTGTACACTGTAACACTCGGGCATCTCCTCTAAATGCTCTTTGGAACCTCCCTAATTTCCACTGTTTCATTTTGGTGCTCCTGCATTTGTGGGACTCTGCATTTGGTATCATACATTGTAACATTGTATTTGTATACAAAATCAAGTTGATTTTTGTAATCGTGAACATGACTGGATGTTTGTACATTTGTTTGCTTGTTCTGAAGTACATTTTGTACTATGACTGGAAAACAATTGCTTGCAAAGCTGCTACCACGTTCAAAGGCACGTGCAAGTCACGTACAAGTATTCATATACAGTAATGTTGTTTATAGATGATAATGAAACACTCCCCTGCTACTAGTGTTAAATCGATACTTCAAATAAGATGTGTCAGAAAAACTGACAACTGCAGATTTAATGTGTGAGCTTGAGTTCCAGCTCGGCTTTAGTTGTTCTCCTGTAAAGCAGCAATGACCTGCAACTATAGGTAAAGAAGTTCATATTCCTCCTGGCAAACAGTGAATTTAGTACCTTTGCTTAATCTCAGAACCTGCATTTTGAAAGCTGTGGTAATACACATATGTACATGAAATCTATTCTTCACAGTTTTGACTTTAAGCATGATATGAGCACACTGAAATAATGTACATGTAGTTGTAGAAACAGGATTATTTGGGAAAGGCACACTGCTGGGGTTTGTTTCATTTTTTGTGTTGTTTTGTTTTATTTTGTTCTTTATGGGGATGGTTTTCGTAGCAATTTTCCTCTAGAAATTTTTCCAGTAAAGTCACATACAAGTGTAAGATCTGAGTTACAAAAACACTGTATACAATATGTACGAACCTAATATGTACCATAGTCGTACTTTAGGTTTCTCATGTGCTGTTGTTATCTTTATTCTCCAAACCACTCACAATGTATTGTTGGTACTTAACTGCTGCTCTCGTGGAGTTTGCTAATGAATGTCCAATTAATGTAACTTTACACTTCTCAACCTGCAGAACAACTCTCAGCTATCGCGTCGAGGCTGACAAAGGCTTCAACTTCTCAATACCAGACGACGCATTTGTGTGCCAAAAGAAGAATCACTTTCAGGTAGAAAAGAAATTTTGTTTTTCCTCACTAGTAGTTCTTCTGTGACTTGTAAAATTCTATAATTCATAATTATACTTCTTCTGATGCTAAATGTATTGGAAGCAATCATTTTGCTAACCAAGAAAACTACCCCTGGGATAAAGGATAGAGCATCAGTTTTTGATATTCTAAGACGAGTCCAGCTGTGTGTGTTTTAAACATGTCGGTAAAAGCAGGCTCCAGATTGGCACTTCATACAGCAGCAGGTGAATGTGAAAGATAGCGAGAAATGAAATTAGGATAGCCCTGTTTAGAGTGGTTTCTTCAGTGATATGATAGTTAACTGCTTACCTCAGCACCTCATTTCACTGACCATCCACCTTTGCTGATGATGACAGGTGACCGTCCACCTGTGTGTCAACGGTCAGCCGAGGCTGGTGGAGACGGAGTCCGGCCTGAAGGCAGCGGACAATTTTTGCATCCACGTCCACGGCATCAAAGTGGAAGCTATGAATTCCTACATCCGGGTGGAGCAGTCCCAGGCAGACCGCAGCAAGAAACCCTTTGTCCCCGCCAAGTGAGTAGATGTGAGATCACATTCATGCCTAGCAAGGTGGCATCCATTAGGGGTGTAAGAATCAGTGGTTGCTTATTTCTGCCATGTTTAGATGATCTGGTAAATACAATGGTATGCCTCTTGCCCTGTTGATTTTACTGAGAAACATTTACTGGTTCCGAAGTATGCATGCAATTTATGTGCTCTATGAAAGTGGTCAAATAGGAATTCTTTAAATGCTTACAAAAGACATGAGCTTTGAGATACAATGTATATGTCGTAAAGAATGTGATGCTGGGAGTAAGAAATGAGATGGATAATGTTGAGCGCACACAGAGGTAAAAAGAAACAGTATGTATGGAAGGAGACCAAGAGTTAGGAGACAACATGAGCGAGCCGATATTGATAAATGTGGTCATTCCTCATGCAAATTTGTTCGTGGAAAAGGAAGATACCATCTTTGTCAGACTGAGAGATCTACATGGAGATGACAATTTCAAATCTTGTGTCCATTCAAACCATTTCTTTCCCCTTCTGTAATGCTTACAGGATTGACATCATCCCGGATAACGTTGTCAAGGCGACCATCGGGCGGCTTCACTTCAGCGAGACGACATCCAACAACATGCGGAAGAAGGGCAAGCCCAACCCGGACCAGCGCTACTTCATGTTGGTCGTCTCCATCCAGGCTCACGTGGGAAACGAGATCTACACCGTAGCATCTCAAGTCTCTGAGAGAATCATCGTCAGGGTAATGACTGATGTCAGAATTCTTGTGTTATCTCCGACAAGGTGTATCGCACGTTTGTTAGCAATATGTATTTATTAATCTATGATTGGATGACCATTAATGCATTATGGCAATTTAAAGACTTTTTAAATTTATTAGTGGGAATTGTACTTGACAAGTTTCCTTAGTTTCCAGGTTTGTTTGTTTGTTTGTTTTTGAATGCTGTGGAATATATGTGACCCGCTACAACAAAAAGGTCGTAAAGTCGCGCACGGTCGAAGCGGTGAAAATCATGTTTGAAGTCAGAGCATTAAAATTGGTCAAAACTTACGATTTTCTGATTTTGATATATTATTGGAGTCTAACATGTCTTCTATCATCTGTCAAAATTTTGAAGCAAAATGATCAAAGGAAAGACCAAAAAATAGCATTTTTCTGAGCCATGTTTTTTGGCGTTTCAACGAAGCAGAAACTGGTTCGAAAATTTGGATTGAGCGCCACAGATAGGTTCCACCCCTAACAACGACCAGAGTGATCTCATTGGTCAGTTTGCTGCTTGCTGCTAACAGAAGCGTGAAGCTCGCACACTGCCCAGTCGACTGGTGCATGCGGACGGGGTGCGCTATGCTCAGCCGCTTCTCACATCCTGGTCACTGATTGGTTGGTGAGGAGACCGCCGACGCTGATGTGCTTGAATGAACTCTTCGGGGGTTGCTAGGGCTTACCTTCTATTGTCCAGAGGTGAAAACTGACTTGCGTGTCCCTTGATCGCGATTGCGTCAAGAGGAAGACATTTAGGGCGCTTTTCTCGAAACAGTGATTTTCCAGACGTCTCGACATGCTCTCTTTTAAACATCGATATCTCCGCAGCCTATTATTTTTATAAAATGTGTTAAATATCAATTTAAAGCAGAAAGATTAGGGGGTTATATCATGCAATTTTCAAATAATCGACCTCGCCCGACTTTAGGATCATTTTGTTGTAGCGGGTCACATATGAACTAGAAAACTTCTGTTACTTCTATCACAAGTATACTGTTGAACAGGCAAAGATGTATCCCTAGGTGGTAGAGTATATCTTTTGTCTTTTATTATCACTGGAAGCATAAAACAAATAAAGTCTCGCTCCCACTGTTACATTGTAAAATCTATACATGTTGTTCATATACCTGCCAGTAGAGCAGGTGGTTTTTATGCCTCCACCTGAAGGGTGCCGGAGGCATTATTGATGCCTTCTAGTATTTCAGTTTTTCAGTTAAAATAATGTCTAATATGTGGCTATCTTTATATTGACTGCAGGCATCCAACCCGGGCCAGTTTGAGAGTGATGTTGATGTTTTCTGGCAGAAGGGATCAAACCAGGACTCCATCTTCCATAATGTGAGATGCGCCATTTTTTTACAGTATTGTGGATTAACATGAAAACTGTCTTCTATATGTACATGATGTATGTGACTTACTGTTGGGTGGAAGAAGGTGTTATGATCAGTGATGTATCTGTTGGGTGGAAGAAGGTGTTATGATCAGTGATGTATCTGTTGGGTGGAAGAAGGTGTTATGATCAGTGATGTATCTGTTGGGTGGAAGAAGGTGTTATGATCACTGATGTATCTGTGCTTAATAGCTCTCTGTAGTGTTGATCACTTGTATGGATACAAAGGATAATAGTCCAAGTGGAAAGTAGGAACCACTGTGGGATTTGAACCTTTGGCTGCCTGCTTCCATGTCAATGATGTTACCATGTGAACTAAACCAGAGATCGGTAGTGACAAGATGAACCTGGAACAGGGGGGTATTTCATCAACGCTTGTCAGCGCCGACAACTGTCGCCGCTGACCAATTTCAGCAAAATCCTTGGTTTTGATTGGCTGAGATGCTCTGGTCACTGACTGTTACTATGGTGATTCAAGTTGTCAGCGCCGACAAACGTTGATGAAACACCCCCCAGAACTCCAGATTCCTCTCCTTGTTTCTCTCGCTCTTTAGTCTAATTGATAATTCTTAATTCTGCAGATTGATATTTTACTACATAATTCAAAAGTAAGGAATTGTTACTGCAGAGAGTGCAAGATCTACATACTTGTTGTAGACGTGCTTTCCTTTTAGGTGTTTGTCATTAAGATCACATACTGTATACGCCATATATTAAGCAAGTCTAAATTTTCGCGAGTCAGGACTTCCCGACAATTTCGCGAGTGGTGAAATTCACGAGTGTTGAGTGCTGTACTGAATGGAGAAATGTATTTAAGGTGTGCGTCACATTCATATCAGGGGATCAGAGTCATTATTTTTGTGTGTCTTTAATTTCGCGAATAGCACCTGACTCGCAAAATTCATGAAAATAAAGACCTCGCGAAATATTCGGCGTATACAGTAATTGATCTGCATGACACACTAATAGCGCAAGTGAAGGTGATGAAGTAACTCACATTTCTGTGTTTCTGTAAGTGTTAATGTCATGTCATGTCTTTGTGTAAACAGTACTTATAAAATCTTATGAAGGTGTGATGTTAAGCGTTACCCCTTCCAAGCCATCTGCTCTATATATAATGTTGTGATATTGTAATCATGTTGATATATTTTCCTACCACTGTGAACTTGCCCACTGGTGAAAACACGCATAAAAATTAGTGTGAGATATCTTTAATGGTCAGCAGTATGTTATCCCATGCCCAGCCTGTTGGTCAGTTTGACAGTTCCAGTGCAACAATTGCTTTTATACTATACAGGGACGAATTGGCATCAACACTGAGAGGCCGGATGAGGCGCTGGTTGTCAACGGCAACCTGAAGGTCACAGGTCACGTGATGCAGCCCTCTGACAAAAGGGCAAAGGAAGATTTCCAGGAGGTTAGATTTTTTAAAATGAATTCTAGCAGGAGTATTTTCAAAAGTAAGTCAGAAGGTTTAAGATAGCCTGATGGTTGTATTACTCTCTAGATCAACATTAAAGGTGACATATTGTCGTGGGCTAAATAGTGCTTCATCACTCTCAGAATATTCAGCAAGCCTGTTCCAAAGATTTTACAGCAAGCCTACAGCATTTTCCGTCTGACTGTCTTGCCCAGAGTGTGAAGCACATGGCATGCATTATGACAGAGACAAGGACAACTAGGCATATGACGGAGTTATGACATACATGTAAAAGGCAGAGTTACTTATCTTTAGCTGTGGGCACCACTGTAGCATAGCAGGGTTTATTTATTTATTATTTATTTATTCAGTTTTCTTTACCCAGGGTAGCCCCATCAGTGGTTTAAACACTGTTATCCTAGGGGGCCCTGCAACAGAATGACAAACTATAACAGTTCAACAAACACAAAATAACAAATCAGGGACATTCCTTTTTACATCATAACATCAACACAATATCAATACTCTATATAAATGAAAAAAAAAATGCAAAGTTAATCCTTGACGATAATTATACACAAACTCATGTTATTTGAGAAAAAAAAAATAATACCTTAACATTAAACAGGAATATCAAAATACCCGAATTCTACCCCAAGTGAGATATGTATGCTCTTACGAACGCTTGAAGAGAGGTGGCGTTTCGGACTTCAGCGGGGAGCCGATTCCAAATACATGATGCATAGTGTGAAAACGATTTTTTTCCGGCTTGAGTTTTAACATGTGGAATTATGAGACCATTATAACTTGTGTTTCGCGTACGATATGAATGTATGTTACCAAGAGGCGTGATGAGTTCTTGCACATATTCGGGCATGTTGCCATGAAGTGTCTTAAAGACTGCTTTACAAGTGTTGAAACGCCACCTCTCTTCAAGCGTCATCCAACGTAACCTTCTAAGCACCTGATTGGTTGGCACTGTGTGATCCACTCTCCTTACCACTCTGGCCATTTTCTTGTGTTGTTTGATAAGCACATCTTTAAGGGTTTGTGAGCAGTTTGACCATGCACAGGAGCAATAATCAAAATACGGTAGGATTAATGAGTTTGCCAGGATTTTAGCGAGTACTTTCGGTTAGGTACTTCCGCAGTCGTCTCAGCAATGCTAGTCGTGTGGCAATTTTTTTGCAACATTCTTCAACTTGCTTTTGCCATCTCATTGATTCATCCATCCAAACTCCTAGGTACTTATATTCCCTCACTCTATCCAATTCATTACCATCGATTTCAAGTTTCAGCCGATCAGCAGATAGCAGTTTTCTTGATGTTCCTATCACCATGAACTGAGTTTTCTTAACATTCAACGTCAAACAATTTTGTCTCAACCACCGGTTTACATTGTACAATTCAGTATTCAGCACGGTTTCAATCTCCTGGGCATCATTTCCACTATAAAACAGAACTGTGTCATCTGCATATAACATTACTTCACACTTATTTACTGAATTGGGGAGATCATTTAACATAACTGAAAACAGAAGTGGCCCAAGTATCGAACCTTGGGGGACACCCACACATACACTAGTACTTTCGGACAAAACTCCCTTTAATGAGATGCGCTGTGTACGACCACTGAGATATGAATGGAACCATCTCAATGCATTTCCCCTCACACCGTACATACATAGCTTTCCCAGTAAAAGTTCATGGTCTACTGAGTCAAAGGCTTTCTTCAAGTCCAAATACACCACTCCAGTTAGTTTACCACGATCCGTGTGCCTGTACAAAAAATCACTGAAGTATGTAAGTACTGTATCAGTTGAGTGGTTTTTTCTGAATCCAGATTGTTCATACATACCCATGAGAAGTATGCTGCTTCCTTCAGCAATGTTCATGTATTCCCCATCCCACTTTAGATGGGTACTCAGAGCTCACCAAGAACTCTCTCTTATCAGTGCAGCAACTTTAGAGATGTTTATACAGGTTTTGGTCAGTTTGTTCAGTTATTCAATAAATCGTTTAGTAATGCAGTCTGTAGATTATCCAAGTATTCAAATGATGTGATGGACGTTGTATGAGCGACTATGACAGGCATGACACACTGATATGACACACGATGTACCATGACCTAATGGACTCTACCTCCGAAAGGATTCCTCCAAAATTGTTCATTTGCGAAGGTTTATCCAGTCCTCTCATTTCGATGCAAATACAATGTCATGACAAACAATGGACATGCTCCAAGAAGAGCCTGCCCTACGTTTTCTATATTAAGATTGTTTTTGGGGGAGATGACTGAAGCGAAAATATGTGCTGTCTTTCGATTTTGTAGCTGGATCCACGAGAACAGCTGAAGAACATCGGCAAAATGCGGGTGATGCGGTACCGCTACATCCCGGCCTTCGCCGAGCAAGCCGGCCTGCCTCCGTGCGACCAGCTGGAGACGGGCGTCATAGCCCAGGAGGTGATGGAGGTGCTGCCCGACGCCGTCCAGAAGACCGGCACCGTCCACCTGCCCAACGGGGCCAAGATCGAACACTTCCTGGTGGTCAACAAGGACCGCATCTACATGGAGAACGTGGGCGCGGTCAAGGAGTTGGTCCGGCTGACGGACAACCTGGAGACGCGCATCGACGAGCTAGAGAAAATGAACCAGAAGCTGTCCAAGCTGAAGCGCATCGACAGTCTGAAGTCAAACACCAGTATTGGGACCCTCAGGTGAGCACCTGTCTCGTATTGGACAGCCATTCATCTCTGCAAAACCAGCGACATATTCGCAGACACTTGTTGGTGGGTGGTTTCACAGTACACCATGTATTCTTTCCTTGATCTGAGTGAGTGTGGTCCTGAAAAGAGCCACTCAGAACTGCACTCACATTCAAGAAAAAATACATGGTGTATCGTGAAATCATCCGTGTCAGGATCAGAATTCATATTTTAGCGTGCTTTGACATTGGCAAATAGCACCTGACTTGCAAAATCCACAAAAATGAAACCCCTGCGAAATATATGGCGTATGCACTATTTCACCTGCCTCTGAATCTATGCATATCATACCTTCCATGAAACATACAAACACACGGTCATGCACTTACATCATAATACTCATGCAAACAGAAATACATACATACACACGTATGTACATGCATACATACGTCATGTACATACATGCAGTCCATTAAGACATGTTTGTACGTACATTTTCCACATTCATTGTACCAGTATGTAAATTCCACTTTTCTTTGTATTTTTTGTTTTTTTGTTATCCCACCTGCAGTCGTAACGGAAGCAATAAGTCCAAGGGTAGCACCAAGGGGAAGAGCTCCGGCTCCGGCAAAAATGGCAGCAGCTGTGAAAAGGGCAAAGGTCAGCAGGATGTCGGCTACTGCCTCTCGCCTCGATCCATGCAGATGCTGATCGTCGCCCTCGTCTTGATCATGCTCTTCTGGTGAGATATTGCCGCGCCCAGTCTGAAAGGCATAATTTACCATTTGCAGATGAAACAAAAACCCAGCGTTAGTGATTCAAAATAGTTCTAAAATGTGAGTTAGGGATACAAACAACCAATGTCAAAATTTGAACTAGTATACATTTAATCAATGTTAGGTATTGTTAACCCTAATCAGGCCGGGCTTTTTTGGGTGTTCTGTGGCCGGGGAGGGGTTGATTCAACCCCCCCCCCCCCCCCCCCCCCGAGATCTCGGCCGTTGATCGCACAATCGCCATGAAATTTGGCACGTGCATTACCTGTGGCGTAATCTACAAAGCTATACAAAAAGAAATGGAAATTTTTGTCATAATAATTAATTATGCTAATATATGCGTAAAATCATACATTTTGCTCTAAATCAGAAATAAAAGCTCATAGAATCCTAATTTTTGGTGAAAACATTCTTTGTAGCATTCCTAACAATGTACTTGAAAAAAAATTTGGTATCGCAATCAATTTCTTATGTATTTTATTGTTTTATGAGTTTCTTATGTATTTCTTTGTTTTTTCGACCTTTTGTTTTATCATTTTTTTTCCACAAAATTTATGACAGAACCTATTTCCAGCATAATTATGCTAAAATTAATTAGTTTCAGCCTATGAAAGTGAAAATAATCATATCTTTATGAATAAGAAGAGAAAACTCCATTTGCATAGACTTTATACACAAAATCACATTTTTGAGCCATTTTCGGTCTGACAGGCATGTATTAAATGTTATGCAGCGTCGCAACGGTATGCGCAATTTTCGCGAAAATGGTGTCAAAAGGTGCGCGAGACTTGAAAGTAAAAAGTCAGCAAACGGCGCGGTCAAAAAATTTCGCACGGCGGAGTAGTCGCGAAAAATGTCGAGGGGGGGGGGGGTGATTCAACACCCCCCCCCCCCCCCCCCCCGGCCTTTTTAGGGTTAAATATACAAGATGAGAACAATAGTTATACAATAAAAAATGTTTCCAGACTAAACCATTTACAGTTATGGTTTAAAGAGAAAAATAGTGAGATCTTATATTTCAGGTTTTATTGCAAAAATTTGAGATGGTTGGATGTTTTGTGATACAACTGACCTATACATATATGCATCAAAAGTGATATCTTGAACATTTTTTAAATTACTGCTCCCAAAAGTAAACAGGACCTTTAACCCTTTCTGTGCCAGGAACATTGCACAGTGTGTACAATGCTGTCAGGTTTTCTGTTTCAGTGAGCACTCAAAGCACACAAAGTGTTAATCCTCTCAAAAGCATATCTGGTGAGAAATTGCCACTCCTGTTCTTAACGCTTTCCATGCCGGGGACTTTGAACAGCGTGTGCAATGCTGTTGGGTTTTCTATTCCAATGAACACTCAAAACACCCAAAGTGTTGATCCTCTCAAAAGCATCTTTCTGCTTTTGTTTTGTTTTAGAGTAATGATAGCGAAGGGAACCCAGCTTTATAGCAAAGCGTTGTTGATGGCCAGCGAGCAGTGTGATGTGTGTATTCATGTAGTCAGGCTCTGCCAACTGTAGACAAGAGATAAGTTTTGGATCAGATGAATGCAAGTCAGATTTGTAATGTTTTGACTGCATTGAAGTTAGGCTTCATCAGATTGTTTCAGGATTGATTTGCAGGTAACATTTGATTTTAGTTTTGATATAAGTTTTTATGTTTGCCTGTCAAGTAAGAATGTGATAGTGTCAGATGTGGCAGATGAACAAAAAGAAATGCCAAGTATCACTCAGTATCATAGAACAACCACAATGCTTATATATGGTCATGACAAAGCAGTGAAAAAGAGGTAGCTGAAAAAAAAAATGATTTCCCTGGTGTTGATAGCGGTTGCATTGATGTCCGAGTGTATCTGTCTTGCCAACATCTTATACCCACATGCAAGCCTTTATATCTCTTTTTGTTTTTGTATGTGTTTGCTTGTGTTTTTTTTTTTTTAACTTATCCAGTATTTTGATATAATAATTACAGTGGATTCTCAAGATACCCCTCTCTATCCCCTCTCCTTTCTTCTCAACTGAAATAGCTTTGCAGCAATCGCCACACTGTACATCATGGAGAGGAACAACAATCTCCCACAGACTGAGTAAGTGTGAGAATGCACCGTCCCAACAAGACCTCATCAAGCACTGTTTGTAGCTCATGTCCTTCCAGCCATCACCTAAAGCAGAAAGAATTAATTTTGTAGAAGGCATTTGATCACCCTGACTCTGTGAAGCGGTGAAGCAGAAGCATTAAAGGCCTCATGAAAATTTCCAGTATTTGATATATTATGCAGTTAGAGTGGCCCAGACCATTTCTGGGGACTTTACAGTGTCCATTGTAAGCATGGCCATTTGTGAAGGCATTGTAATTTGATGCTGATATTAAGTTCAAAGGTTAAAATGATCTTTCAATAGTCTGTTCTTGCAAGACAAAAATAATCTTCAAGCAGATTTCAAATGTATTGCCCTGAACTGAGCTACTGTGAGGCATCATGTGATGTTCCCATTTATTTCAATCCAGTCCTCTAATGGCAGCAGTATATAGGACCACAAAGTTTACCTTGTACAGCTTGTGTCTTGAACAGCAAGATACGCTTGGCTGCTGATTACTTCTTGAATACAATTAGGGAATTGACATTTTGCTCTTCGTAAAATCTCATTGATTTCTCTTTTTCCTTGTCGTGTGTGTATTGAAACGTGCTGTTTGCAGTCATTTATGACACTTTTCCTTGATATGATAAATAAAAACATCTTCTGAAGGCTCATTTTCGTGCTATGATTTTGTCTGCGTTGTGTGCAAACAGTGTTCTTACAACAGTGACGAGTTCCCTCACCGCAACTCTTAAAGCGTCCACCACGGGAGGCTCTTCCACTGCCAAGAAAGGTGAGCACACTTTTCCAAATCTGCGCGAAGTACCGTAGTGACTGTTATTCCTAGTAGAGCTGTGAAGCTTTGGGTCTGTACACTCCATTACTTCCCCTCACAAATTCTGTGAAGATATTTCAGTGAGCTTAGTCCTGTGTTGAATTAGACTGATTTCTGTATACGCCGTATATTTCGCGAGTCAGGTGCTATTCGCAAAATTAAAGACACTCAAAAATATTGAAATTCCCGATCGTGAAATTTTAGAAATATATGGCGCATACAGTATACACAAATTTCATCCACCTGTTCATATGGATATTGTTGTTTTGCTGTTGTAAAGCAAATTTTGTGGAATAGGCTGCCAGTCAGACTTACATGTAGGGCTGAGACGGACCCAAAGCAATTTGTAAAATCTTTGGAAACCTATCTTTTTTCTTCCTCATGTATGAGACGAAAATTTTGTAAGGCACATACAAAGTCTTTTAGATTATTACTTGCTTTGTAAATGGAAAATATTATTATTATTCTAATTAATGAAGTAATTTTCTTTTTCATTTCTTGTATTGTTTCTGTATGGTACAAATAATCAAAGAAATCATTGTGACAGAGAACAGAGATACACTCTGTATGATAAGAGGAAAAAAAAAAAATCAAATTACCACACAGGAGGATCCCCAGTAATCAATGAAGAAATTAAGTCGGGTTTATCATACAGTCACATACATTATTTACAGCAGTAGCATTAAAAAAAAAAAAAAAAAAAAAAAAAAAAAAAAAAAAAAATTGTACCATAGTCTTAAAGTATAAACCACCTTCATGAATTCTAACCTATGAGGTTTGTTTGGCCAGCCTTCATCTAGTATATCTTGTCATGAATTCAACCTGTGAAACTTGATGCATTCCCGTCCATCTAGACATCGACCCAGGCGTTCCCGTAGTAACGCCGAGCGTCTGTACAGGTGATGGGTGTAAGGTGTACTGCTGTGACGTCTCTTCTCTGAGCAACTTACCCATGGAGATCTCCAATATCCCCACGCTCAATTCGACATACAAACCATCGGGTAAGTGTTTTTCCCTTTAAAGGAGACCTCCGGATGATTTTCAGATTTCTACATTTGAACAACTATAAATTAGTTATACTGAGGACGGAGTTTCAGAATTTATGATAATTGGGATGAAGAATAAGAATATTTTTGAAATTTATAACAAATTGCAATGAACACGGATGATGACATGGCAGAGTCACCATAAGAATGCATGAGTTGGGGCTCAAGGAAGCAGAACAAAAGAAGAAGGCATGCATAGATTATACACGGTGAACTCACAAGTAAGTGGTATTGTAATGGAAATACACTGATCTACATTTCTGAAATATGTGAGCCTCCTATGTCATCATCCTTGTTCAGTGTAGTTTGTTTAAGGTTTGGGAATTTCAAAGTATTGTTTCTCTGCTCATGAACCACAGTAAATTCCAAAAATCTATACATTGAGCTGTTTATTCATAAAATGTACTACATGATGATGTGAAATTATGAAAATCGTCTGGAATGCCCCTTTAAGCCCATTCAATCCTGTGAGAATTGTACTGGTGAAATAATTTCTTGTCATGAGATTCGCAACTCTGAATGTCATTGTCTATATTGTACTGAAAAAACAGAGTATATGGAACTGGTTAGTTTTATGAAATACAGTTAAACTCGCATAAGTCGATCTTCTCGGGACTGAGCAAAACACATCGACTTAGGCGAGTTTCGACTTGTACGTAAGTCGAAAAAAATCGACTTAAAGTTACACCACACGTACATATGTATAATGTACATGTATGTTGTCTACTCTGGAGCCGAGAGCTGGAGCGGTGTGCCCGATATTTGCCCTTCAGCAAGACACTCTATCCACATTGATGCAGGCCAGGGCTCCACACTTAACTTTTATTTTGGTGGCCCCCGAATGATTGATTTTTATTTTTTGGTGGCCCGAACCAAAAAAAAAACCAAAACAAAACAAAAACAAGCAAAACTAAATCGGTCCTATATACGTTCGGTCCGAAAGTTACCATTATTTATTTCTGATTGTAAAAGCAATCATCCACCATTTACAAGTATTTTAACACCTTCCGGAGCCGAATGTTGCCGTTAATCATTTTCAAATGTAAAAACAAGCAACCGACATTCATTCTAGGATCTTACGGAGCTGAATATCATCCTTATTCATTTCCGAACGTGAAAGCAAACATCCGCTTTTTATTTCATCATCTAAATGAGCTGATTGATACCGTTAATCATTTCCAAATGTAAAAGAAACAATCTGTTACTTATTTTAGCATCGTACGGAGCAGAATATTACCGTTATTCGATCTCCAAATTCAAAAGCAAACACTCGACATTTATTTTATGATCGTAAGGAGCCGAATGTTACTGCTGTCCACTTCCGAAAGTGAAATGAATCATCTGACATTTATTTTGGCATCTTCAGGAGTCGAATGTTACATGCTATTTACTTTCGAACGTAAAAGCGAACTTTCGGCAATTATTTCATCATCGTACTGAGTTGAGTACTATAGTCATTCATTTCCGAACGCCAAAGCAAACATTCAACATTTATTTTAGCATCTTCCGGAGCTGAATGTTATTGCTATTTACTTTCGAACATAAAAGCAAACATAAGACATTCATTTTATCATCGGACGGAGTTGAATACTATTGTTATTCATTTCCGAACGTTAAAGCAAATATCAAACATTAACTTTACCATCACACGCAGCTAAATGTTACTGTTATTCATTTCGAAATTTAAAAGCAAACATCCGACAGTTATTTAGCATCGTATGGAGAAGAATATTACTGCTATTTACTTCCGAACGTAAAAACAATCATCTGACATTTATTTAAGCATCTTCTGGAGCCGAATGTTATTACTATTTACTTTCGAAAGTAAAAGCAAACACCCGACATTTATCTCATCGTCGTACGAAGTTGATTATTATTGTTATTCATTTCCGAACGTCAAAGGGATAATTCGACATTTACTTTAGCATCTTCCGGAGCTGAATGTTAATGTTATATACTTTCGAACGAAAAAGTAAACATCCGACATTTATTTCATCATCGTACGAAGTTGATTATTATTGTTATTCATTTCCGAACGTCAAAGGGATAATTCGACATTTACTTTAGCATCTTCCGGAGCTGAATGTAATTGTTATTTACTTTCGAACGTACACATCCGGCATTTATTTTATCATCGTATGGAGTTGAATATCATTATTTTTCATATCCGAACGTCAAAGCAAACATTCGACATTTATTTCAGCATCTTCCGGATACTTTTTTTTTTATCCTTATTCATTTCCGAACGCAAAATCAAATCTCTGACATTCCAAAAGTATAAGCAAACATCCGACATTTATTTTAGTATTATACGGAATCGAATATTACCGTTATTCATTTCCAAAATTAAAAGAGCAAACATCTGACATTTATTCAGCATCTTATGGAACCGACTGTTACCGCTTCATTTCCAAAACTGAAGGCAAACATTCGGCTTTTTTGGTGGCCCGGCGTGCGTTTTTGGTGACCCAGGTCGCAAATTAACCATTCGCGAAATCGTGATTCGATTCGCGAAAAGACTCCGCTAAATATAAGGCATAGATCGCTACACTCGGCAGGGGCTACGTCGTCCTTTCACCAGGTCTCGTTACAAAACCAAAATCTCGCGTGAGTTCTTGCGTTACCTATCGTTAATGTTAACGAAACATCGTTAATTTGCGCTAGGGATCGTTACTCATCGTTGCTACAAACGTTAATTTTCCCGATCGTTAGTTTGCGTTACTAACGATTCAGGTGAAACCGCTTGCGTTAATGAAATGTTAATGTTTATTTACGCAGTTTCTTTTGGTATATACTGTATGTAAACAAAAACTGGCGTCTCGTGATTTTGACAGTGATTTATTACACAATAAAATCTTATTCGACTTAGGCACAGTGAATTCAATGGTTTTTCCGTGAAAGTGTTCTTGGAATTTCATCGACTTAAGCGAGTATTCGACTTAAAAAATTCGACTTATGAGTGAATTAATACACGTAAGTCAATGGGGAAAAATCGGGACTTTTTAAAATTATCGACTTGCGCGATTATTCGACATATGCGATGTCGACTTAGGCGAGTTTAACTGTATGGATGAAATCAAAGACATAATACTAAGAGGTCACCAATTTGAAAGTAATCAAAAACTTGATATATCATGTAAATGTGTTGCCACTTTAAAAAATCATTTATTAATGAAGCAATTCAGAGATGTTTGAAAATTTTGGAACCCCCCCCAAAAAAAAGAAAAAAAAGCAGTTATATACAATCCAGTAAAGGTGCAAATAGAAGACCTCTCCCCCTTTTTTTTAATTATCTACCTTACACATAATCCTATGAGTGAGTTGTAAACACTCTGATATTTAAATATAAACCCAAACCACAGAAATATTGGGTTTGTGAGACTGGATGGCTTTAACTGTCAATTGTGTTTTCAGCCAGCCTCAAGTTGCCAATCGTTTCTATGCGAGCATCCTTTGAGGTCTGCTGCATGTCTCTCTCACAAAGATTTCACACATCCAACTGGACCCCATGGAAGACCAGCTTAACGTAGCTGAATATGGGCTATCCAGCCATCTTGTCAGATGGAAAATGAACAAACAAACAAACTTAAGCAAGCACTAAAAGATGATTGTTTTGTACATTTATGATATCTATAGATGATGTGATAATGCATTCGTTATAAGACTTTGAAACTGCCCTGTACTGTCTCAAGTTCACCTGGAGATTATTGCTACTTTCTGACATACCATATGAATGATATTATTTTGAGCAATTACCTGTACCTGAGAACTGTTGGTTGTGTCTTTGATCACTCTTCTAGCTGAATCTTCCAGATTTTTCATAACTCCCTGAACTTTTCTGTATTGTAAACATTTGTTGTGTTTGTTCTGGTGACTCATCCAATTCTTTGAACATTCTATTGTAAACATTTGTTGTGTTTGTTCGGGTGACTCATCCAATTCTTTGAACATTCTGTTGAGAACCTTGTAACTTTCATGATGAAGTACCAATTCAGATGAACTTTTACTGTAATAAAACCTTGTAATTAATTGATTTCAATTCTTTTCCTCCCCAACCATACCAACTCAAATTATCCTTCCCTGCCCCATCCCTTTGCTTTACCCTCACTCACTTCACTTACTAACAACTACGATGTAACAACGAATAAATCTCTCTTGGCACTGGGAATGATTGCCGGTACATATCCAGTCGTCCTGCCTGTTGTCCAACCATTTGCGGAGGTGTCCTCTGACACTGTCACGTCGGCGAGTTCCCGTACCGTCTCGGGCGGCTCGGCACCATCCTCCGGGGAGCCAGGGGACATGCCGGCGAGGGGCAACGTGAGCGCGGGGATGGAGAGCGACCTGGACTCGGTTGCCATCCAGTCTCGGCGCCGTCGCCACCTGGCCACGCTTCTCCGAAACAAGAGGATGACCAAAGTCGGTGAGATATCAGGAACTCTGGCTACATTGCCCACCAGTAATTCTATGTCCTGGTGCCACATGGTAGAGTTAATGGTGTTTGTTCTCTTTGAGCTGATTCTGTTTTTAGCATACTTCACATTCAAAGATCAAACACTGGTGAGAGAGAGTTTGCAGAGAGAATGAAAATTGTGTATTGCATAATCATAGTTATACAGTATGAGACAGTTAAAAACATCAAACTTGTCTATCTCTAAATTGATGACTTATTTTGTGATTTATGTACCAGCTTTTGGCCATTAGGCATATGGAAACGTGTGAGAATTTTTGTGTCGAAGAGTATCTTTTTACGATGTGACTCACCCTTGCCTGCGGAATGTAGGGTAAACTGCTTAATATTTGTTTGTGATTTTGGAATTTGATCATATAGTCAACACTTCTATTTTGATATCCAATGCAGTGTTGAGGCAACACTTTTGGGCATCAGTGAAAAAGCATTAATCAATTCACATAACCTTTGAAGGGATGATATAGTTTTGGTTGAGATTGGGCTTCAGAATTTATGTATTTCTTGGGGGATGGGGGGGGGGGGGTAATATAATGAGAAATTACTCCTGAAATATGAAAAAAAAAAAAATACAATTCCCAAAGGAAATCTAGGTGTATTTGATGAAAATCGGTTTTGAAATGGCTAAGGCTGTCCACTGACTGGTTGTGGACGATGTATACACAGAATGGTTGATCAACTCATGCATTTTCCTTGTCTAACCTTTGGTACCCACAGATGTAGACGTTACATCCATCGTTCTGGATGACACTCAGAGTGTAGTGGCAGATTGTGCATCACCGTCAGGGTAAGTTCAAAAGCCATCAGTTATTACAAGCTTGTCAAATATGGAAAGCTGTTTTTTTTTTTTTTTTTATTAGTAGCCAAGGAAAACAGAATGTGTGTCATGAATGTGAATCGCCTTCACTGTTTATATGTAGAGCTGAAAATTGTGTATCATGTGTTCTTTTTAATATGTTTCATACAGTTTGTAGTTACGATTAGGTATTAAAATCCCCTTTACTATTACTCCACACATACGTACAAGAAATAGCCATCTCTTTGCATTGAGATTGTTCTTTTGCAGTTAGAGCACTGAAGTTTGAAATAAGTTTACCAAAAAAAAAAGCACAAAAATTACTGACAGCTCTTTGTAAAAGCTCTAAAAACTTGTTTTTGTTGTTTTTTTAATGTGTAGGAAGTTTTGTAAAGCACATAGAGGGTCTTCTAGATCATGTGCTATTATTATGCATACTACCATTGTGACAGGAAAATTGTACCATTAATGTGTCTTTTTTCTGTTATCCCCTACCCCTCCCTTCCTGCTGTAGGAATGGGAATTATTCTTGTGGAATAACTGTGCCTCCCCATTTCCCTGTGAAGTTCACCCAGTTGGAACTGAAGTAAGTACTGTATCCTACACTGTAATATGTTGCATATTGTGTTATGATATCCGTGTATGATGCACAACAATATACCATTAATATACCAACCATGGGTTATGGCATTGTGTAGTGCCATCATGTGTTTGTAAGATGTACAGTTGCATACTGCCATGGTGGCAGCCACAGTTTAGCAGTTGGCCATAATGATCCCAATGCCAATTCAGGCCAATTATGACTTGTAAAACTTTTATACAATAATGAAAAGTATGGCCTTTTTATGCATTTTTTTTTCAAAGGATGTTATCACAATTTTGAACAGTAATTCAGAATGACTTCGTTTCAATTTACAAACTGAGATCACTGGTGTACTGTGTGTGTGATGAGCCCTCATGTTATGATGTTGCTGCACTATTGAGCTCATTTTTGCAAAAAAGAAAAGAAAAATAAAAGAAAAAAAAAGTTGTTTCATAAAGCATCAAAAATCACCATCACCAATTGTTTGGTAATCCAGGGTATGGGCACTGGAAAAGAAAAAGGAAATTAACAAATGGAGGATTTCTAATCGGTACCCCAGGGGTACAAAAAGTATATGTAATAAATCACATCCAATAAAGAGTGAAAAAGAATGCGTGAATACTGACACCTCTCCCCCACTCTGCCTCCTCTCCCCCACCCCGCCCCCTCTCTCCTCAGCACAACGGGAGTGTCAGTCATGGTGTTGTGTTCATGGACCAGTGGCTCCTCGTGTCTCGAGCAAATCGAGTCTCCTGAGTCGGCCAGTGCCACATTCTCCACAGTAAGTCCTGACTTTTTTCATTAACTGTGATTCACAATGGCCATAGACACAAACAGAAAGCATGTTACATTATACAGGGATGTACGTACGAACTGAGAGTTTAATCTGACTTCATATTTTCATGCTCTGCCCAAAACCCACTTTTTAATTTTTTAATTTTTCCATTCAAATGCATTGAATGTTCACAGTTTGATTACCCTCCCATGTTTTATATGTAAGTTTCAGATTTTGGTCTGCAAGTACTCTCACATCCTGATTATAGCAATTGTAGAGAAAATCCTGTGATCTCGTTGGTCGAGGGCCATGTGTTGATTTAAATGGCTGCACAGTGCCTCACTGACGATAGCCACTGTGAACATGCTACACGTATTGCATTCTGCAATTCATGCATTCTGTAAAAAATGCTTATTGGCAAGCTCACCATGTGTCGAGTAATTACTGGATGCATGTATTTTCTTGTGGCAAGCCAAAAAGAAATGTATCCAGTAAATTTGCCTTCCGGTTTATTACTGTCTTACATGGTCAAAAAATGTGTTTTTGACGAAGAAATGGTCTCGCATTCTATAAAACAAATGATACCTCTTGTGTCAGGAGGCATAGTTTGTATGTGGTAACTGTAGAAGTATGCCACCATCACATCGATATATTGTGTCTGTGCTTATATGTGTACTAAATGGGGGAGAATTATTATTCCTTAACCCTAAAGGGGCCGGGCTTTTTTGGCTATGGGGGGGATTCCGCCCCCCCCCCCCCCAGACATCTCGGTGCGATCGCGATGAAATTTTGCATGCGTGAGACCCGCGTCATAATCTACAAGATTGTGTTATAAGATTTTTTGAAACAATCAATTTCTAATTTTAATTAATTAATTATGCAAATTAAGCTCAAGGTGATATTTTAGCTTAATTAAAAGCATTGAGAGTCTAATTTTTGATCTGTAAATCTGTTTTAGCATATTCAACAATTGTACATCACAAAAACTTCCAAAACTAATTTCAATTCTTATGTATTTTATTGTTTTCAGAATTTCTTATGTATTTCTTTGTTTTTCAACTTTTGTTTTTTCTTTGTTTTTTCATTGGAAATTGTCACTGACCACTTTTCTACCATAATTAGCACAAAATTAATCAATGAAAGTGATTAATTGTAAAAATAATCAGGTTTTTATGCCTTTCATGACAGAGCACTGTTTTCCATAGGAAATGTACACAAAATCACAAAATTGTGCCCGTTTTGGAGCGACATTCCGTTACAAAAATGGGCGTGGCTTCGCAAAAGTATGCGCGGACGTTGCAAATTTGGTCTCAAAAGTTGTGCGAGACTTGAACGAAGAAAGTCAAGAAGCCTCGCGATGAGGCCTTCTCGCGTTACAGAATTATAGCGCGAAACGTCGAGGGGGGGGGGATTCCGGCCCCCCCCCCCGCCCCCCCGGCCCTTTTAGGGTTAAATATGATCTTTATTCTCTATTCTCACCAGTATCTTCTCTTCTCTTGTGTTTTTCTGTGTTCTCAGGGCTTTTCACACACCTGGGACATGCCGGTCGGCGTCTTTCAAAACAGTTCCTACACATTCCGCATTATGCCACTGTCAGAGGTAAGGACACATGGCTGATCATGTGATATACAGTAGGACCTCGATTATCCTGCCACGATGGGACCGGAGGGTCTCTTGATAATCGATTTGGCCGGATAAGAGAGATAAGCTCAAATACAGCGCTTTCTAGCATATCATGCTAGGGGTATACAAATGTTATTACCAATTTATCAATCATTATGATTATCTGCATGACATTGTCATACGTGTGTGATACTTCAGATGATACAGAAATAAAATGAAATATAAGTAAGATATCCCTTCATGTCCCTTCATGTATTGTTTGATTGATACTGACAGACAATGAGATTGATATTGCAACCCGTCGAATACTGCCGCTGCATTGTACTGTAACCACTGCTGTGCACTCAGTGCCAGTGACAAGCACGGCACCAGTCATTGATATATCATCTCATGAACTATAAACTTAAAGTTACGGTTCGCTGTGATGATTGATATATGTCCCGTTGTGTGTTTGCATGATGGTGGTTGAACGTGTGCTTGTTTTGAGTGAGGTTTGGTACTGAAAATACGTGAAAACATTAAAAAACAAAAAACAAAAATGTCAGCCAGTCCACATCTGGATAATACAGGTACCGGATAATCGATGGCCAAATAATCAAGATCCTACTGTATTCTTTTGATCCCCTCCGTGGCATCCTGTGATTATCTGCAAGTGTCTTTATATGGCAGTCCGTTAGTTTGTCTTAACTGTTGCTCTCTCCTTGCGTCTTCCCTTGTATAGGTACAGACGTATGACTGCACACAGGACAGCAGTCTGATAGGAATGGATTTTATGGAGTACAGCTTCAACTTTGATCGGGACCTCTCCCTCTGCCCCGCGTAAGCTCCCCATCACCGCTGGACGCACCCCACGGTTTCTGTTCCGTTGGGCCCGCGAAATCAGCGATGGATCTTTTGGATGCAGATATCACTGGGAATAGATCTACATGTAGAGATAACACCTTTTCCATGTTTATGTGTAGGGATCTTGACAACAATGACAAATCATCACAGATATCTTCTGCAACTGGTCTTCATTTAGTGTATAATAACTCTGAATTCATTTTATATTTCTTCTTTTCTCTTCTCTCCCATTAAAAGAAAAAAAAATCTTTGGCTGAAAGGCATCAGAGAACTCCTTACCTTTCTGTTATTATCTCTCTAAAGTTTAATTGCTGTTAATTATAACCCATGCAGCATACGTCGGTCCCAAAAGGGATTAGTACTTCCCATGCCAAATTTCATTTTACTCACCAGTACTGTGTATATTCCTTATTAGGTGACCAATCATGTGAAAGGCATTTTCATTTTCTTCATTATCAATGCAAACTACCGTGGCATGTGTATAGTGAGTGAATACCCCGCCCTCAGCAAGGGTGTTAGATGGTCAAGCTATTAAACAGAAATGCATAGAATTTTGTAAAAAAAAAAAAAAAAAAAATCCCTCAAAACATAAGTTCTGCGTAGCAGATGTTATACTTTTGTTCATTTTCATACCATATGTACTCTTGTGTGAAAGGTCACTTCTCTTCTTTTAATGCAGTACTAAGAATTGTTCTCCCAAGTTTGTTCAGTACATGGGCAGCCCTTTAGATCATGAATGATGTCAAGATTTTGTAATCGACTGCAGCTCCCTGCAACACTAGTGCCCTGGAGTGTCCGTAATTTGAGGAGATTCTCACAAAATGGCGTCAAATTCTTTGCGATGCTAAGCAAGCATAATCGTGAGTGTGAACATGCATGACTTTACCACTAGTCATCAAACACATGTATGTAGGCAGAATGTTTAACAGGGGAAGCTGATGCTTGCAAAGATCACAAAGCTGTGGGTCCAGGAGTGAATTATGAAAAATAAATAGGGAATGTAATTGTACCGTGAAATTTTTAGATTGTTTGCAGCAATATTCTTGTTGTACGCGATCAAACATATGTTTGTTTGGTTTTTGTTTTTTTCGTTTTCTTGGACAATGTTTTATGTAAGAGACATTTATGGCGTATCTATTTCAGGAAGTTTCAAAAATTCTTTTGCATCAGCACACTTCATGTTATTGAAATGATCGTTTTCACAAGACTAGTAGGTGTTTCATTTTTAGAAGCATGTGGACTGTGATTATGCTGCGGTTTCATTGGATAGACATGTAAATTCAAAGAACACCTGGAGGTTGTGTGCTCAACCACGACGCAGGCACATTGTTGGTCATGATAGCGCAGAAGAACTGGACGAGACGTGATTCAGGTAATATTTCAAGCAGCACTAGATAAGTACAGTACTGCTAGATTTTGCCTTCGTTTTGCACATCAACGACATGCACTATGGCCTTGTCATGCTCAATTTCGATGTGTTTCTTCTAATAGATTGAATGTGTCCATTGTTACATTGGCAACGATACTTACATATATATATATAAAAAAAAAAACAAATATGTGAGCACACTGTACAGTTCATGTGTTTGCGTATGTAATCAGCACAGACAACTTTAATAGTACTATTGAAATTTTAGAGCCATATGAGATTTTATACTGTGACAATTTTACTAGAAAACGATCATGATCAAAAGAAAAAAAAACAACTATTCTTTTGTTTGTATATATTGCATCTGTCAGAAATAAGTGTATTTTTATAGCCTCTAGGGCACATATTTCAAAGTGCCAGTTTTTAATGGTGTTGTAATTTCAAAGTGTATGTGTGACAATGGTAGAGGGTGTCCCTGTTTGCGCGTTTTATATCCATTTGCGAAAGCCATGACCTTTTGTGGAAAGCAATATTCTTCATCAAAAAGTTATACTTAAGCCATGTGTGTGTACATAACGTAGTGTAAGTTTACTCGTGTAAGAATGTGATTGAAAGGAATTGTATGGTCCAATTTTCGAAGGCTTTCCGCAATTAGTGATACATACTGGATGGTTATGTAATGCATACATTCACCAAACAATGCCAGAGAGCGCACTAGATCAGCATGTTCAGTTGAAATGTACGGTCGGTTGAAGGGGTTCACTGTTGTGGAATTTAGTGATCAAAAAAGTTAAACTCAAGAGAGTGACACCTGGTAAACACTGCTCTAAAAGTCACACACTTAATACCACAACTAGCACATTCTCTGTTTTGTTTACATATTGTAAATACTAAGCTACATGTATCTGTATGTCTATGTGATTTTGTAATTTAATCAAGCCCCTCCTCCCCTGATTAAAGTCACAGTAATTATACTCTTGTTTTGAAATGCATTGTAAATAAATTAATAGAATATTATATATAAAATTTAATTTTTAAATGGAAGCAAAGAGTGCGTTTCCCTGTTTGGGAGAATTACATCCAAAAGTATGTTCTCTTACTGTGACTAAATTGTCTGATTTGATCATGTGTCTAAAAGATGTAAAATCATCATGGAGAAAGGAATATATTGATCATAACATATGAAAATGTGTTGACCTTTATCCCATATACTTTAATACTACTTTCAGGGTGATTGAGTGAGAAAAAAAGTTTGAAAAAAAATGTTTGAAATTTTTTCTTTTTCTTGTATTTCTCTCCTTTTTCTTGTATTTGTTTCTGGGTCATCAAAGTACACCAATAATGCCTGAGATGAAGACAAAGTGTACTGAGTTTCCTGCTGGTATTTCATCGCAAATTTGGATTTATGTAGACATCGGCTCAGTTTATGCTATGTTTCCCCACACAGAATATTAGAGAGTGGTGCCCTCTTGATGTACGTACGTAGGTCATGTATGCTATAACCTCCAACATAGATGAGGATTTGTGGGACTAATGGATGTGTACTACTGAACTGTACTGTAGTACTGAAGCCAATGCTTTTTGGGAATCAAATGTGCAGTGTGAAAAAGGATTTGCAGTGAACTACCCAGAATAATTAATGTACCTCGAACTGTCTACAATTCCAAATTTGCGTGTTCTACACTCCATTTTGTACATTCCAAAACATTTGAATGAATTCATTTATATGCTCATATCTTTCTCTTTTTCCATCATTCATTGCATCAAGCACAAATGCAGGAAAGGGCTTTATTACTTAAATAGAAAAAGGCTTTATTACTTAAAGTATGCCACATATTCAGAAATAAGGGGGAAAAAACAAGTACTTGCGTTTGGTTTTGCCTTCAAAGAAACTTTGAAGCTTTATTACCTAAAGTGTGCCATATTTTCAGAAATGAGAAAATAATGAAAAAACAAAAACCAAACAAGTAACATGTGTTTGGCTTTGCTTGCAAAGAAGTCCAAAGATTAGGCACTGTGCTCTGTTGATGATACCTGCCATATTCAAGTACATACATATTATTGTTCCTTTTGATCTCGTATAATGACACTGTATAATGGAATGCGAGTACGTGCATCTGTGTACCGATGTGTTGATTTTCAGTGGCCTTGAAGAAGAGGCTTATGGAATTGTGATTTTCTGTGTGACACATTATCAAAGAAGAAGGGGAAAAAAACCCTCCAAAAACACTGAATGCAACTTTTACAACACAGCCACACGTTCAAGAATGTTTTACATAAAACTGGTGTGATTTCTAACCAGAGTAAGTGCCGATACATGTATTTTGTACTCTTCATTGTCGTTTATGGTTACACTCTCTCACATGGATGCTTACAAGTAAATTTCAACACAACCACAGTCACTCTCCAAAATGCTTGTTTTGTCAGAGTACTGTATGACAATGTTTTTTGTGTTTGTGTGTGTGTGTGTGTTTGTTACAATTTGTTTCAAGAGAAGGTACATTGTACTTATCCCGTTACAAAGAAGTCCTCAGGACGGGCATATTTCTTTTGTTATAATATTGAAATTTCGTTACAATTGAACACACGAACAAAAAAAAACAAAACAACAAACAAACAAACAAACAAACAAACAAAAAAAACACACACAGAGCCAATGATTTTGCAATCTGGATTCTTATTTCATTGTAACCAGAATTTCGTTATAACTGTGTTCGTTATAACTGGAGTGCACTGTACAACTCTTTCAACAATGGCAAATGTCTTGCAGACACGGGTGCCAACTGTTTACTTTTTTGGCAGTATTTTGTACTGTTCTTTTTGCCAAAAAAATACTGCGGGTTTCATGGAAGATACCATTTTCCCAGTGTGTTCCAACATGTCTCTAGTTAGAAAGGTTTAAAAAAAAAAATACTGTTTTTTTTCCATACTAAAATAAATACCCCCTTTCCGCCCTAAGAATTCTGCAATAGCGTTTACATGGTTAGCATCCCTGGTCATGGTCATGACAATTCTGACTTCCTGATTTGGCTGCCATTCTAGCATGAATTGTTTAATATTCGAACATCTTTCCTGAAATGAGATCAAGCTGCATGAATACAGAGACACCTTCAAAACCAAAGCATGAATATACACGCATCTTCAAACCAAAGCATTATAATGTGTATCTCGACAACCGGAGAAAGAAAGAAAAAACAACAAATGTTGAAGATTTGAACAACAAAATTACTTTATCACTGAAAAACTTGTGATTTTTGGACAACTCCTTATGTTGAGTTGTAGCACAAAAGACTTGGGTGTTCCCCAATTTTCCTCCCGATGCCCTACTGTGCCTGAGAGGATCTCATGAACTATTGAGATGGTGTGCAGAGAGGAGCCTCTTGGGTGTATGCTGTTTGAATATGAAAAATAGAACTGGGTAAGTTCCAAAAAAAAAAAAAAAAAAAGAATCAGAACAATTTCTTCATTTTAAATAAAATTATACAAAACTGAAGAATTGTTCAAATGAATTCTGCTCCAGTTTTGATTATTGCCCCCTGATGATTGATTTTCAATACCCACACTCATGAACACACACACACACACACACACACAGGCACACACACACACACTCACAAACAATCCACCATACACTTTATTTCAGACACACTGACAAAAACAAAATGTGCAATTTGTGGATTCAAGCTTGTTTAAATTTTGCTGGTAAAGTTTCCTAGAAATGTATGAAGGGTTACAGTTCTAACTCTCCACTCCAATTATCGATGTGGAAAAACAAATAATGCAATAAAAACAATAATACTAACGAAACAATGAAACTCTAACGACTCACAAATATAATAGGATTATTGCAATATTTGGAATTCCTCAACGTTATTGCTTGCCAAGGCCTGGTAGTGTGGGAGAAGTTGACCCAGTTGAATTGATCCTCATTTGTTACCCATCAGGGTACATTCATAAACCATAACTAGCAAAGGCCTGCTGGAACAGAATAATTGCTAGTCAACAAATATGTGCGCTCAAGTGTGTGCTCATAGCGTACAAAGCTTATCTGTATAACACAATTCATTTGGGGGATTTTCAGATTTATTCAAGCCTTGCCACTGCATATCCCTGCGTCACTGGGTCTTTAACTCTTTATGTGCCACGTTCGCACGTCCGACTCAATCGACGGCGTGCCAACTTTGCATATTCTGCTCAAACCCACCAACCCGCCCAAACTGATCAATAAATCGCCAAAATGCCCCAGTACAATGAAAGCTTTTCTTGCACTTCCATTGGTATCTCATTTACAGTGTAGCTTGCATTTTATGTGGTGATTGACTATCCCTAATAGATTTGCGTGTAAATTCTAAGTTTCTGCCACTGTTTTGCGTGCAAAAGTCATGCCTTCACAGTAATGTACATGTAGCTCTGGTAATTCTGGTGATTACACAGAATACAGATACTACATTGTATTCCCGTTAGCATAATGTTTCTAGAGTGGCCTTGAAGCTCTGTGTGCATTAAGTACGTGTAAGTTCTTCTCCAAAGAAATTTGAAGAAAGACACCAATTTGAAAGTACAGTGTAGTATAAACACACAAACAAACATCTAAACAGTATACATTGTACATGTTTCTTATTGAACTTTTATTATACGATATTCTCTTTCAACGGCAGATTTAGAAATTATTAATCATGCCCACTATGTTTCACTTCTCATGCTATCAAGCAATTGCAGAACTAGCTTCAACATTTTCCCATATTTTCAGTTTATAAAAAATAATACATTGTATATATATGAAACACACCCATGCACACACACACACACACACACACACACACACACACACACAGACGAGGACGGTACATTATATGGCAGAGGCATACACCAGATAGGGGAGTGATTGCAGAAAGTGAGCTGGACCACTTTGCTCTATGAAAGTGCTTTTCAAACTTTAATTACAAACAACGGCTCAAACTTTATAGCAGACTTGCAATCAAATTCCTGCAATCAAGCCACGAAAACACATGTGGCACTACACACATCGCTGCATTTCAAATTGAACTTGGCACAATCAATAGTCTCCTACGCCCACCATCGATCCGCAGACATTGAAAGTTCATATTGTGGTAGATATTAGCAGCTGTGCTTCTAAAGAACTGAGTATTGGTAGAAATGTAGTCAATTTTGTGCCAGATTTCTCTGAAGAGATAAGACATATATTAAAGCATAGGAGTGAAACTGGAACACTGGGGGATTTCCCTAACAAATGAAAATTGGCCGTGTGTGCACACAATCAAAAGGCTACAATAGAAAATGACTATTGGTAAATATCACTGTGACCAGAAGAGAAGTTCTAACCACGATGAAAGAGAAGAATTCTACCCATGATGAAAGAGTCGTCCCCATGCATACAGACAATTTGGACAGAACAGGAATATCACAGGACTAATAACCTACTATATACACTGAATATTCTGCAAGCTAGGTTTTCATTTTCGCGAATTTTGCAAGTCAGGAGCTATTCGTGAATTTAAAGACACACAAAAATTATTGACTCTGTTCCCAACATGAATGGGACGTGCTGGCATACACATCTCCATTCTGTACTGTACTCCATGATTGTGAATTTAACCACTCATAAATCTGATACGAAGTCCTGATTCACCAAATACTAAACTCGCTATTTAGAATATATATGGCATATTATACAGTATTCTCCACATGATTTCATCATCCCATATAAAATCAATATTGCATCAGATCCAGCACCTTCCGGTTCGGTAGACTAGGGGTCAATTTTCCTTTATGAGTACAATGTACTTTCAGCACATCTATAGATCTGATATAAAGTGCACCAACTTGACCATGTCATCAGTCAAGAATGTAAACAAGGGGGTTCTAGGCTGATAAATAATATGGGAGAATATTCCAATACTCCACTAGCACCAGCTAATACATGCCAAAGTACTTTTAATTCACACTTTACTGTCTGTAAGTTTTTATTTCATATTTATACTTCATGACAACCATTGCAAATTCCTACAAGTAGCATTCAATTTATGAGCTTTCCTCACTCTTTTTTTTTTTTTTCAATTATTTATTTGTTTGTTTGTTTGTTTGTTTTTTGTTTTACAAAGTTTTCACCTATCATTGATACAATCTCTGGTAACCTACATTGTTGGTCTGAGAGAACAGATGGGCCAATATATGAATGCAAATTCACATCTATTACTAGAAAAACATTCAGAGAGTGCAGACCTCTGCCCAGCAGCTCATTTCTACCCATTCACTCATGCTGAAAATTGCCCAATTTCCCAACATAGAAGCCTAGTGTTTTCGTCATCAGCTTCCTGCATGCTGCACGGTGCCTCAAGCAGAACACACACTTTAGTACGCATTTATAAGCAAACCTTAAATACATGTAGCTTGAACTCCAAAGTTCATTGACCCTGTCTGCCAAAATATCAAAAATCCTTCAAAAACTCACAAAAATTTCTGAATCATTACCAAAATGTAATCATTTGTTCTTTGTGTCATTATCATTTTTTCCTATACGTTTCATCTGAATCCGTTCAAAACTTTTAAAATTATTTTGCAAACAGTCAAACCAATGTCGACAAAAACATAACATCCTTCCTTGGCAGAGGTAACAAGGTTGTTGTGAGTGGCGTCAATGATGATGATGATAATAATAATATGATGATGAACAGGGTGATATTACCGTGATGGCAGTATAAACAAAACAAATTTTCACAGATATAATATATTTAATCATATATAAAATATGCTCTTGGACACAATTTTTCAAACTCTCTACATTTTGCAAGCTGCTCTGGACTATATGACAAAACTGGCACATCAAACAGTGACTCCCCACACCACAGCCAACCTATGTAAAACCGGGGAACAGAATGATGCTGCACAAAATGAAATGCAAGTGTAGTGCAGCAGCATCACGGCAGGTTAGTTTGATACAGGGGTTGTGTTACCACAGATATGAGGCTGTATGTAAGGCAAGTGGTTAACCCTATTCTAACTGGGCTATTTGAGACCAAGTTTTTACTGAGGGGGGGTCAATTTGACCCCCCCTTCAGATCTCGGCCGCCGATCGCGCGATCGCCGCGAAATTTTGCCTGAAGATAGAGCTGGATGCCAACTACAGGATTACATGGTCATACAATAGAAAAATATTGCCTTTCTATTTTTAATTAATTAATTATGCAAATTTGTGCATGAAATCATATTTTCACCTATAACTCCATTAAAAAGACTGAAGGATTGCTAAATTTTTGTGTCAGAATTCCTCAAGACACATCAAACAATTTTCGTGTACAAAAATAGCACAATCGAAATCAATTTCTTTTGTTTTTTATTGTTTTGCTAATTTCTTATGTATTTTATTGTTTTTTCGACCTTTTGTTTTCTATTGTTTTTTTGCCAAAATTTGTTGCAGGCACTTTTTCAAGCTTATCTACACTAGAATTGATTAATATCAATGGTTAAAAGTTGAAATAATCTAGTTTATATCAATTTTACCAAAAAACACAATTTGCATTGGATTTGCACACGTTATCATGAATTTGAGCTGTTTTTTGGTTGACATGCATATGCAAAACATTACGTAACTTCAAAACGGTGTACCCGGACGTCGCAAATTTGGTCTCAAAATATGCGAGAGACTTCAACGAAAAAAGTCGTGAAACGACGCGGCAAAATCTTTGCGCGTTGCAAAATCGTGGCGCGAAACGTCGAGGGGGGGGTCAATTTGACCCCCCCCCAGTTAGAATAGGGTTAAAGGGATGGTACAGTTTTGATTGAGATGGGGCCTTATGTTTCCAACTCTTTTGTGAGACGATGAAAACCTCTTTAATATGAAATATGAAAGAGCATATGCAAGAGAGGAATTCAAAGTTTATTTGTGACCCTGCATCACAAAACCAACAAAAAGTTGCGAGACATGAATTTTTAGCCAAGGGCAGATTCTGAAAGAGTAGACCCTAAACTTTAAGATGATGTATAACTCACTTGAAATGGACTCTCCTAACCTATCTAAATATCAGAAAGAAAGCACACACTCTGGAAAAGTGTGAACCGAGAAAAGGGGCTCTGAGGTACACGGTGTATCTGTCTATAATAAGCGCTTAATCTTTACCAAACCGTGCTAGCTCTGCTGAGGATGAATGGGACAAAAAACAGGAAGTCAACCACTGGAGCAACAACAATAAACGGATTATCAGATTAAGTTGAAATTGAGCATGCATTATCAACACATTCTGCCCATGATTAATGCAAACTTTCAAAGCAGTGGTGTTATCCCTTCAAAAGTTATCAGACTTGAAAGTGAAGAGTGTGCAAAGGGTTATCAAGAAGTGAAAAGGGGCCTCTGAGACATACCTGATCTCATTACTCTACAAAAAAAAAATATTGTAGAAAAACTGCTGAAAATGCACTTTCCCATTAATTTTATGATCCCAAACTTACGAATAATGTAGTAGAATGGTAACTCTTTCAGAAAATATGAAAAAAATTAACTTGTTTGAGCCGTTTCACCTTTTTTGAGTCTTCACATAAAATCGGGGGGGGGGGGCGACTTTTTGTTCGTTTTGTGATGCACGGTCACATTTGATGAAAATCTCTTTTGAAATGTCCAAAAACAAAGAGGTCCTGATAAAAGGTTGGACCCACCTTTCATCAGGACCACTTTGTTTCACTTTGTTTCGGGATATCTCAGGATTTCAAAATGGAATTTCATCAAATAAACTTTGAATGACTCTTAGAAGTGTATGCTCTTTCATATGTCATAATATGTGGTTTTTTATTATCTAGCAAAAAGTTAGATTTTGAATGCCAAATCTCAACGAAAAAGTTATCCCTTTAACCCTAAAGGGGCCGGGCTTTTTTGGCTATGCTCAGACCGGGGGCCCGGGGGAGGGGAGGGGGGGGGGATGGATTCCCTCCCCCCCCCCCCCCCCCCCCATTGAGAGTCTAATTTTTGATCTGTCAATCTGTTTTAGCATATTCAACAATTGTACATCACAAAAACTTCCAAAACTCATTTCAATTCTTATGCATTTTATTGTTTTCAGAATTTCTTATGTATTTCCTTGTTTTTCAACTTTTGTTTTTTCTTTGTTTTTTCATTGGAAATTGTCACTGACCACTTTTCTACCATAATTAGCACAAAATTAATCAATAAAAGTGATTAATTGCACAAATAATCAGGTTCTTATGACTTTCATGACAGAGCACTGTTTTCCATAGGAAATGTACACAAAATCACAAAATTTTGCCCGTTTTGGGGCAACATTCCGTTACAAAAATGGGCGTGGCTTCGCAAAAGTATGCGCGGACATTGCAAATTTGGTCTCAAAAGTTGCGCGAGACTTGAACGAAGAAAGTCAAGAAGCCTCGCGATGAGGCCTTCTCACGTTACAGAATTATAGCGCGAAACGTCGAGGGGGGAGGGGCGGATTCCGCCCCCCCCCCCCCCCCCACCCCTTTTAGGGTTAACCTGCATGAGACCTATGTTGGTACATCTATCATTCTATAAGTTTGCCTAAATGGCCGATGGACTCGATGTAGAAGTCGGGCACCATCCTCCTCTCCTCTGGACTCTCGCTACCTTGGCAACGGAGGATCTCCTCCTCGTTGGTGATACCGGTCAGTACGGCCAGTGTCTGCAGGCTACAGTTCTTGCCGAGGAGAATGTCCGTGCTCAGACGGTCGCCCACCATGACGGTCCGCGTGGGGTCAACCTTGAACCTGGAACAAGGACAGCAAGGTGTGAAACAGATGTCCAACTGGAGTTAAAAGAGTTTCTAAGTTGAGACTGAGCAGGGTGAACTTCATTTGAATGACGCTTTCTTTGGAAAGATAGTCCCAAAATATTCAGCAATGTACCTCAGCAAATAATCTCCTATACATAACAAGCTGCTGAGTGGCTTGTGACAGACATTTTTATCATTTCTCGAAGATGGTTTGTTTGGATTATAGCTTAGTCTTTCCATGCAGCTACTTCATTTTTTTTTAATAAAAAGCTCTGCCTGAGTACATTGGAATGGCACCATTTCAAATTACTGAAATTGTGTTATAAACCTCATAATTGAGATTCTTATTACTGATTGGTCAAAAGTATATCATGTGACAAGATGCACTTCCGTCTATCATTGCCTCAGGGTTTTCAGGTCAAGTGATAGAAAGCCAAACCCCTTGTAATAGTAAGGCAAAACCCTGGTGATAGAATCTGTAAACCCTCCTCGACTTTTGCACACTTAACAAGTACACATAGACTTCGCGCGCGGTGTCCGCACCCCCTCCAACGATGTCCACTGTAATACGCGCATCCTACATATTTTAACACATGCGCAAATCATCACACACACTAGCTATTAGCGCACAGGCATATTTCGACATGGCATGGTGAGTGCTCCTCAGTGATTTGAAGTGAGTTGAATGCGGAGCCGGAGGATTTGGAGCAGTTATACTCTAGGATTTGTATGAAGCAAAGACATATCTCAACAGACAATGTTGGAAATATCGAATTAAAACACAATCGACAGGAAGTTGGATACTGTAATCTTCAGTCAAGATTTTACGCAGGAGCTCGCAGAAGGCCACGTGAGTAATCCTGGCTAGTCTACGAAATGTACGAAAACGATGCAAGCAAGTGCTGTGGCCTGTTTAGCTCTACGGTAGAACTACCACTAGGCATAGGGCTAGACCAAGAATCTACTTCGTATGTGACTAGCCCAAGATCTTGACATAGCTACATGTATTAACTAGTTAGACCTGCACTGTGTAGTCTTAAACGATGAGGTATATATTTTAAAGACAAATATTAATTGCTCTGTATTGGGATGGTGGTGGATGGTGGCTAACGCCTCAGGGTGATAGAAGGTTCGGTATGAAAAGCACCTTGGGAATGATTATTTCCACCATCGTCCTCATGAGCAGTCAATATTTGTATTCTTGACTAGCTAATGGCAGACTGCAGCACTGAACGATCATTGCTACCTAGGGATGGGATTTGCTCAAGATGAAAGACCAAAGATCTGAGAGACATTCATGACAGTGATGGGCCAGAAATAACACATCACTGCTACATGTAGGTTTCACTGCCTGACAATCTGGTTGAACACTCGAGGAAAACTGAACATTTTATCTTCAGCATGATAGCTTCATTTACTCATAAAAGAAATAATTTGTTCAGTCTAATGCACTGGACTGTTGTTTCTCTCTGTGTTATTCTCCTGTTAGTCCAGTTGGCCAGATTGAATAACTTGTCAAACTATTAAACTCAAACAAGATTTAGCAAAAACAAACATCCCCATTTTTTGTCAATGTTTGAAAGGTATACCATGAGGCAGGCAATTTTTCTTTCATTAAACATCGCTAGCTTTTTACATCTGTCTATATACACAAATCACACTTACTTTTCTTGAATGCATTCAAACATGAACCTCTGTGGCTTTCCCATGACAGTTGCTCTCCGCTTTGATGCAGTTTCAACTGGCACCACTAGTGAGCCTGTTCCTGGTTTTTGGATAAAACACACACATGCAAACAAATTAAGAGAAAAGAAAAGAGAACAAAACATTGTTTCCCTTGCAAAGGCAACTTTCTGTCTGTGAAAAACTCTGACATTGGCTTGTTTGACCTCAAAGATTCAACTTATTCTCTGAATTTAATGTTTATAAAAAAAGGGGGATTCTGCAAGTCATTTTTTGTGACCAAAATCCCTCTTTTTATGTATTGTATATTAAAAAGCACTTCTTGAAACAGATTTTGTTTTCAAATGATAAACCTGGAAATCAAAGGAGTAATTTGAAATAAAGAAAAAAAAAAGACACTTACTAGTTTGACTTTTTACTGAATACAAATAAAAAACAAGAGTAAGCATCACTAATGTTTCAAAAACACTTCTAGCAATATGCATCCTACACTTTTCAGGTGCTTTTTGTTAAAGTCAAAGATTTTTGTTGTTGTTATTATTCTCTTCTTTTTCTAAATGCTATTCATAGTTCTTTGTATGGTGTACATACCGGTATAATGAGAAAATGTCGCTAATGTCACTGGACTAATATTATGCCAGTAAAAATTGTGTTAATTCAAGTCTCATTTGAATATTA
Organism: Diadema setosum; assembly: GCF_964275005.1. Lineage (NCBI taxonomy): Eukaryota > Metazoa > Echinodermata > Echinoidea > Diadematoida > Diadematidae > Diadema > Diadema setosum. Next base: position 266,303 of record NW_027307660.1, on the reverse strand, counting down.
CAAAACTAGTTTCACGAGGCTTAGGGTTCCCTAGTGCTCATAAACCAATTACACATTGCACAACAACATCATGACTTATTGCTGTAAGAATATGTGTATCTGATTGGTATTCATGGACTTTTTAATGTTACTAAACCTGACTTATTCATTAACAAAGTGCAAAAGCACACTAACATTAGGAAGTACAAAGTCTATGACGTTATACCTGGGTACCAACACATAAATTGAAGCAATCGATTGCTTGAATATGCGTGTGGATGCAACCCTGATGAAAATAACGTTTGGAACTGTTTTTACTCTCACAATGCACATAATGAAAACCAAGCAAACGAAAAATGTCCCCAAATGAGATAGCACCCCTGGGATACACAAGGAACATGAACTACAGAGTAGCTGCATTCATATGCATGTCATTATGAAAGTCTGGTCTTTATAAACTCACTGACACCCACATACATGTATTGCAATTTTCATACAAAGGGTTACTGGATAACATCCCTGTGTCCAGTAAAGCAATTAGTTAAATGGACACTGCTCCCTGTTTTATCCTTGACTATCTTCCCATTACAACTGTGGTGCATGACCTTTAAAGTGCGTTAACCCATTGGAGACTAGTGCAGAGTATACTCACGCAGGTGTCTATGGGAAAATGCATGTTGTAGCAAAATCTGTCCGTCCTCAACTGATTATTACAGCGTTCATGTGGTCAGGCACTCAGCTGCATTTGCCATGATATTTCAATAGCATTCAGTATTGAAAACTCATCCAACTGAAAGTAAAGCCAGTGCACTGAAGTGTAACAATGAGCCTCTGTCTAGTCTATACAGGAATGTCATTGAGACAGGATGGGGATTACCTTGATTCTGGATTAGATGATCTCTACTCATTGGCCATTCGTTTCCACACATCAACAAAGGGTGCACTTCAGCTGATGTGCCAATCAGCTGACAAAGCACAGTATTGTAAAGATTTAAAACCCTTTCAGCAACTACATGTACCTGAGCCCCACCCCTAGTACACCACTCCCCTCACCCTCCCCCCTCCCCCCCCCCCCTGCCACCACAACAAAAGAGAACCAATGGTCTTCAAGAACTACCTGGTACAACGACATCTGAGCCTTTGACAGGGAACTGCGGGTCTTCGTTCGTCGCAATGAAGAAGCTGCCAGGCCTGTTGAGGTACGATGCCGCCCTCATGATCTTCATGTAGCTGAAGTGGTGGTCGAAGCCCAGAACGACACCCTTAACCTACTCAGTGGGGGAAAATGATACCGGTAATCATCATTGCAATGGAAGTACCAAGATGCACTTTACTCTCAGACATACCAAAACATCAGTTGGTGCAACTTTCTGTGTTGATGTTTACCAGTAGTCATGGTTACAAAATATTACCTACACACAACATAAAAAAAAAAGGATTGTTTATTTGTACAGCCATATAACTGGTGGGACAATTTAAACAAAGGAAACAAATGGTTGTTATGAAATCGTGATAAACTGACTGACGATCAACAAGCAATGAAAACAGCTGACGCACAACAGTAGCAATAAAGGCAAAACAGTGCTTAGTGTGCAGAAAGTGTCTGTGCATGTGTGTGTGTGTTTTTTTTTAATCCAGTCAGATATACATTCTTGCAAATGTATATTTAGTTAATTTAACCCTAAAAGGGCTGGGGATTCCGCCCCCCCCCCCTCGATGTTTCGCGCTATAATTCTGTAACGCGAGAAGGCCTCATCGCGAGGCTTCTTGACTTTGTTTATTCAAGTCTTGCGCATTTAACCTTTTGAGACCAAATTTGCAACGTCCACGCATACTTTTGCGAAGCGGAATGTCACCCCAAAATGGGCATAATTTTGTGATTTTGTGTACATTTCCTATGGGAAACAGTGCTCTGTCATGAAAGTCATAAAAACCTGATTATTTTTACAATTAATCACTTTCATTGATTGATTTTGTGCTAATTATGGTAGAAAAGTAGTCAGAGACAATTTCCCATGAAAAAACAAAGAAAAAACAAAAGTTGAAAAACAGAGAAATACATAAGAAATTCTGAAAACAATAAAATACATAAGAATTGAAATGAGTTTTGGAAGTTTTTGTGATGTACAATTGTTGAATATGCTAAAACAGATTTACAGATCGAAAATTAGACTCTCGATGCTTTTAATTAGACTAAAATATGATCTTGAGCTTAATTTGCATAATTAATTAATTAAAATTAGAAATTGATTGTTTCAAAAAATCTTATGACGTAATCTTGTAGATTATGACGCGTGTCTCACGCATGCAAAATTTCATCGCGATCGCACCACCGATGGCCGAGATCTCAGAGGGGGGAGGAATCCATCCCCCCCCCCACCGTTAACCTACCGTTAGCTGCACATACTAACTCACCTCTGGATCAAGTGTTACTTCCCCTGTGTGCTCCAATACATTATCTGGCGAATGGTCAGGCTGTTCAAGGACATTTTAGAGCAGGAAAGGAGAGAAAGGCAGCCAAAAATTAATCTGATCCGTGGGCTGAATTTTCACACCCTGAAAAATTCAGAAATGTAAAATCTGTTGCTTTTGCAGTCTAGAAAATTTTTTAAAAATAGCATTCTCTGGGAGAAAGTATGTTCAATTTTTAATTTTGGAAGAAAATATCAGTCAACATGAGACTTGTAGTTCTGTGTATGGGATAAGAGTTTGCCTTCCATAATTCACTGAAAAAAAATCACTTCAAAAATTTTGCACGTCACTATGTAATATCAATGTACAAACTGTATGAAGAAACAGACACCACATGGGATGAAGAAATGTTGAAAAAAAATCAAAAGTCGTAACAACATGTACATAGATAGATAAACCAAGACATCTAGATGGACATACAAACTATCAAAAAGGAGTGACAACATGACACATGCTATCTTCTGTATTGAACAATAACTAGGAGGCAGGGTCAAAGGTTACCTACTCCTGTGCCTGTGTATGCGATGCCGTGAAGTTTCATCTCCTCTTCCATGCCCTTTGACCCCATCAGGTAGACCTTGCCGGAGAAGTTCATCTTGTACTTGAGGTAGAGGGCTGCAATGTACGCTGTGCCAAATATCTCGTCCTGGTCATCAACCACAGAGAGAGAGAGAGAGAAATCACTGATTTTGGCAATAAAAAACAGAGTGCTACATGTTTTGCAACAAACAATATGTGGTATGTCATCAGATTTACTCATACAAACTTGAAGATTACTGAAGGAAGAAAAATGCGTCTAAAGTTGACGTTGGAAATAATCTTACAACATACTTCTTTTCTAAGATATTTTTCTTGCAAAAAAGTAGGGCAAATTGTGTATCTATTTAAAGCTGCTTGATAACTGAAGTGTAATAATACAAGTATAATTGATTGAATTCTGAGAACTTTCTTGCAAGAATTTTCTGATTGATTACCTATCATTATCACTTGTAATTGATTAACCCTAACTAGGCCGGGCTATTTAGGTAGATCATAGAGCCGGGGGGGGGCCTCCCAGGCCCCCCCTCCATATCTCGGCCGTCGACCGCGCGATCGCGACGAAAATTGGCACACACATTGCCTATGATGTAATCTAAAGTACTATGAAGTTAGATTTTTGAAAAATTGTCATTTATGCTAAATTATGCTAATTTATGCATAATGATGCATGAAATCAGACAATTTGGTATAAATCACTAAATAAAGCCCGAAATGGGCACATTTTTTTGTGTAAATATTCTTTTTTGTGTCCTAAGCAAATATAAGAGAAAAAAATTGAGCCATCCAAAAAAATTTCTTAAGTATTTTATTGTTTTTTGAATTTCTTATGTATTTCTTTGTTTTTTCGACTTTATGTTTTTCATTGTTTTTTCGATGAAACTTGTCCGCGACATTGTTCTGAACGAGAAAATATGTTATTAGTTGATTTTAATCAATAAAACCCCAAAATAATCATGCTTTTATGAAATTTGACTGTAAGCACAGTTTCCATTGAAATTGTACACGAATTCACGTTTTTGAGCAATTTTTGGTCTGACATGCGAGTACATATTTATGCAAAACTTCGGAACCGCGCGCCCGGGCATCGCAAATTTGGTGTCAAAAGATGCGGGAGACTCGACAGTAAAAAGTCATGAAACGTCACGGCGATAGCTTTTCACGTTAGCGATACATCGCGCGGAACGTCGAGGGGGGGGCCTCGGAGGCCCCCCCCCGGCCTAGTTAGGGTTAAGTTATGAATATGCGTCATATTACTACTGTAATAGTGACAGAATGATGAGTGATGATATCATGATAATGATCATAATTTGCTGGATCATAGTACTACATCCATTCAATATGTGCAGAAAGAGTTGAAAATCACCTAGTTTCATCATCACGTTATGACAAATAAAAATATTCGGGATAGTCTTTGTTAATTTTTTTTTTTTTTTTTCAGACATAACAGTGAAAATGAGTAATTTTCCAAAATTTCAATGGCATATGCAATATATCAAAGGAACCTATCAAAACAAATGGTTTTATCTTAATTTCATTTTTCAAGAGTACATAATAAGACTAAAAGAGTATTAACAGATCAATGTTGTAGTCATGCACTTGCCCTGATTTAAGTTGTACTCATGATTTATGGGCACACCTTGTATGTAGCTTGGAAAAATGACAATGTTATCAACAATTATTAAACAAACATGATATTATTGTATCCTGCACTAAAGCAGGCACTGGGGCTGACTGGGCACCACAATCACTTTCTGTACTAGAGTATAACAATTAGAAAACTAAACTGTACAATGTTCCAGGAGATCACTACTAAAGTGATATGAGCTTGCAGTTGCTGGCAGATGAGATCATACCTTGGAAACCACAAATCCCATCTTGTTGAACTTCTCCAGGTATTGTGTTCTTGACTTTGTGCTGTTATTGGTGACAAACAGAGGTTGCTTTCCCTGAAGGATAAAAATGAAAACAAACAGAGCAATCAAAGTTAATCAGATCTTTCATAGAAAGTACTGTGCATTGTCTGAAGGATGGTATGCATAGACAGTGCACATAATTTAACCAGGTATTCCTGGAAGAATTTCCGTTAATAGTACTAGTAATATATTATGATGCCTCACCCCATCCCCCCCCCCCAAAAAAAAAAACCCACACAAAACAAAACAAAAACACCAACAACATCAACAATGAACTATTTTCTTCTAGTTTACAGTTACATGACTTAGGTTTACAGGTACGGTAGTTTTCTTTCTTTTTTCTTTCTTTTTTTGTGAATATGGTACAAGTTAACTTTTTGATATGAAGAATGTATCATGTATATACAAGATAACCTGTTGAATTACTCCTTTCATTCTTGTCAACAGTACACAAATTCTAAAGACTAAATTAGGATTTGAAGAAAAAAAAAGGAGAAAGCACCAGCATGTTATCTTACTGAACCAATATTACAGTAGCCCCATATAAAATGATATTACCAGTAAGTTGTATTCAGCTAGAAGAGTTGTGTCAACCCTCAAAATGTTTACCACAAGGTCTAAAGAGATTGAGAAATAGAATCCTGACACATGACATACAATGTAGCAATGCAAATATACCGGTATGTCAGTTGTGGGTGAATACACTGGAGTTCAAGGATTTTTAGATACTTCAGGTAAGAGCTTTACAGTGGTCTAAAGCCTGGCTCTCTATATTCAATTGATCTATTTATATAGTATAAAGCAAAGTTATAGGTTTGGATATGGCCAGAGCAGGCACAAAAAACAGACACTTACCATTGATCTAAGTTTGTTAATGGTGTCCACTGCCCCAGGTATTGGTGTGGCAGAGTGCCATAAGACCCCTATGGATGCAAAGAGAGAAAAATAAAATGAATATATTGTCAAAATGCATATGAATGTCCCCAATCCAACAGCTGCTATTGCTTGCTGATGTATACACTTTGTAGACGACTTCAACCTCAAACTCTACTAGCAAGTACAGACCGATTCGGGTTCGTTGAGGCCAGCAGACAATTTGTAGCACTGGGCGCAGCCATGAGCTCAAATTGCGGTGTCTCAGCCGACCCCCCCCCCCGCTCTCCCCCACCCCACGGGCAACATGTTTATAAATCGCGCACTTGTAACAAAGGTTCGCGCACTAAGCAAGCATTCGCGCACTCAGTACGAGACGCCCGTTGGCTAAAGCAACCATGCATCAGTTTTCTCATTCCGTGCGCGTGCTAATGTAGGGAGAGGGGTGAGGGAGTGGGAGGGGGGTCGGCTGAATCACCGCAGTAATGGCGCTGCCCATGCCAAAAATACACATAGCGCGTCACAGAATCGGTCTATAGTATTTACACTCGTAGCACTGATAGAAATAGTGAGATTCCTACACGTGTAGCAAGTGTAGGTCTATTTGCTAGGCTAGTGCAAATGACTTTGTACAATACAGGGACTCTATTTTTTAGAGTATTACAGTGGGGGATAGACTTACACTTATTCATTCACTTGGGTTTCTAGTAGTAAGTAACACACAGCTGAACACGTCTTCAGTTCCATATCCAAGAGTGTGACTACGCCATGACCATATACCCAATGTACATGTACAATGGGATGGGATAACTACTGAATCTAGAGATTGATTAATGAGATAGGTATTTGTGTTTACTTTCTAATAGATTGGTGGTGTAAAATCTGTATTGTTGCACAGATTGTCTACTAATATTGTGTAACTTCGTGAATTTATAAAAATCAAGATTACGTCTACTAATATTGTGTAACTTCGTGAATTTATAAAAATCAAGATTACGTCTACAACTTGTACAGTTGTATGTTGTATGAAATATAAGCATGGGACCATCATAGACCTACATTTTGTTGGATAGTTTAGTACATAAAACGTATCTGTAATTTACATTAAAGCCAACACGACCCGAGGAATAAGAGAAATTTAACGTTACATGTTTGTGATAAGAAAATCAAGGACACGACCTACAAGACTCTCAAAATACCAATACTTGACTACTTCTCAAAAGTTTGGGAGCCCCACTCAGGGCACACTCGTAATCAGATATTAGACTTATACAGTAAAAGAGATAGACTGGAAGCTGTAAAAAACAGAGCACCATGATTTATTAAGCGGGACTATAAAGATTCAGTACAAAAGTATCACCACCATGAAATGTGAGCTGGGCTGCGGGAGTGGGAAATGCTGCAGTGACGCATGGAGATTGGTAGGTAGGACTAGGACTAGTAGGAGAGGACTCATCATTACATTCCGTGGAGGTGCTTGCGGCCATGCGGGTTGTCGGCCTATCCATCGGCCATCAGCCATTGGCCATCAGCCAATCTGAAAGGTCCTTCAGAAGTCACCCTCTAGAGACTACAGTCTCAAGTAGTACAGTGTACAAGCTAGTGTCACTAAACTCTCAGATTCTACTTAAAGTAGGTACTAGTCTAGTCTAAATTGCCACAAATACAAACTGCTACTAAGTCAAGTACAAGACTAGTAGAACTAGAATCTACTAGTAGTAGTTGTAGTACTAGTAGTACGAGAATAGATCATATAACCGGACGCTTTTTTTTCGTGGCTCTGAATTCTGTACTCAGAGGATGAAATTTCGGCTAAAAATAACACCACTTATTTACAGACTCCTGGAAATTACAAATTCAGCCAACTTATGTCAATTGTTCGCTCCAGTTTTTAGAAAATATGCTTCAAACATACCCCTGTAAAAAAAGTTGTCTTTTTGCGCGGTGCAAAATCGCATTGTAATTCCGGACACGATTTTCGCAATGGAATAATCAACGTCTTTCGCACCTTGTCCTTGCACCAGAATCACAATTTATCCCACAAATCACTGTACACATTCTCACCAAACGGACGATAAAAAAAAAAAATCTGCAAATGAGGCTCAAATTTTGTATTTTACAGTTAAATGTCTATCTTGAACATTTCGAACAGTTCACACGATAAAACCTTCTGAAAAAAAAAACCACCAATCAAATTTTATTACGTGCTCTGTCTATGGGAGCGCGGGTGTTGAGTTGCGGCCTTGCTTTTTGCATCGTTCGTATTGAGGACGATATCTTCAAATTTTTGGTATCGATCAGGGAACTTGTGGTTCTATTGGAATCTTCAGCATTTTTCCTCTATGTGAGTAGGATTTCATAGAATTCGGCGACGAAATGTGATTTTAACATGCATTAGTGGATATAGTAGCGTTCGTCATTCAGCACTAGATGGCGCTCTCGCGCAAGTACATCGTTTTCTACACACGGTGATCACTAGCTGTAGCAGCTATGACAGGGGTGCATTTATATCATTCTTTTCAAAAGCAATACGGCCCTAGATGTCAAACGACATGTTCGAATCACAAACCTGAACTACTTTTGCCTTCCTTGTACATTGGTTTGAGTCTGCTACGAACCGCTAAGGTAGCCCGAGGAGGACGATCTGTGAGCATGCTAAGTCGAAATTTCGCATTTATTTGTTGTGACCTTGGTGTATTTTGTACTTAATCCACATTGCGCAAAATATGGCAGTGTCGAAACTTCACTTTTTTCAAAATTGAAGTGTTTTCTGATTTTTTGAAAGGAAGATTTATCGACCCCAAGTAAGCCCATACAATGTGGTAACGATGGTACACGAAATGGATCTTGCAATGCCTGTTTCAGTGAAATTGGCTGCCCAATCGCGCAGCCCGTGGAGAGCTTCGCGGTTGCTCCCACGGGAGTCGCTATAGGTGTTGTGTGATTTACGACTGCCCGCCGCCGCCGCGCGGCGGCCGCGCGCTGGCTCGGCGCTAGCGAGCTCTCTACTTATTAATAACTTATGAATATGACGATGGGCGAATCAAAGCCAAGGCTACGTGTACGCCAAAAGTTATTAAAATGCGAGATTTTTTCAAAAAAATGAAAAAATCGACTGATTTAAACACTGTTTATGTTTTCTTAGGATGAACGCTACATACCAGTGGTCTATAGTATAATACTATATTAACTATGACGAGGTGCGGGTCATTCAACTAATGAACTATCTCAAAATCTGAGGTAAAATGTAAATTTCTTCGCATTTTTTGCGATTTCAGTCCACACAACGTTCTCTGACTTTGTCTGAGCCAGAGCCTAACGAAATCTCGCGCGATCGCGCATACTGTCATCAATAATACGCAAAAATGTGCGTGTCTGGAATAAATACAATACCAACACCAATTACCATACCTATTACCATGCTGTCCGGTGATACCATAATTTACCTGCGCTGTGCCCTACAGCTGTAGATTTCTAATCTGGACTGTTGTAGTACTCTACTACTAGTCTAGAACTAGGGTTCTAGTAAATTTACCAGTGTAAAAAGTTAGAGTTCTGAGGAGTAGATTCTACCTAAAGTAAATTTATTCTGCTATTCACACAAATTCTAACAAGGATCATTATAATCGTTGATCACTGGCATTAATTAGAGTCAGAGTTAGACGTAGAGGGCGCTTCGTGTGGATGGACTTTTACTGCCTTGTTGCAGGATTTTAACTTTCAAATCTGTTAAAATTTAGTTTTTAGAATTGTCATCGCAGATTTCCATCAAGTGATTTCTGCTTTTTAAAGCTTTTTTAGCATTACTGCGTATTTATTTTCGTTGTTCAACGTGTGATCTGGCTGAATTTTTATCCTCAATTTTTGCTCTGGCCCGCCTGGTCAGTAACACAAATCCCATACGGAGCATCGTGTTGCGCCACCGCTGAGTCGCCGATACTTGCCCATCAAATTTAGCCCAGATTGATGCTCTGTATATACTTTGCCCACGAAGCCAGAAGATCTTCTCAGCGTGAATTATAGCTCTTGCCTTCACTCCATGCCACTTTGTGTGTATTTTTAGCTTATTCACCAGATACCTGTGTCTTTTGCGTTCTACTTTTGATGTATTTTAATGTTCTGGCCCATCATCATCACCATTTTGGATCGTTTTGATTTGTGCTCCGCCATTTTGGATCGCCATTTTGTTAGCGTGTATTTTCCGCCATCTTTGACCACCATTTTGTCAACGTTGGGGTCACACTAACTCCTGTTTCCATTGCGGTACTCCTCAAGCTCATATCGACTCTCCGGGTTATCACCTTGAACCCACCTTTAATGTGTTTTGGCCACTGATTTCCTTATCTCTAACATGGGAAACATGCACAAGTCTGAGTTCCAACAGCACACCAACTTCAACGCAGCTGTCACACTTTTTGTACTTGCCAGAATACTAGGGAGACTGCTGAATACCCATCCTGGGAATGAGGGATTGCAAACTGTAAGTACATGTATCCATTCCTCATACTTCCTTTTTGAGAGACAAATCATCGTGCCTGAATGGCTCTGTTGCTGTTGGAGCATACTGCGATCCTACTGATCAATTTCCCAGTACCAGTTCTGTTTTCGTAAACTATGCCCTGTATATACCCAGAGTCGATACAAGCTCTTTGTTTGCAAGGTACATGTATGACCCAATCTGGAATTCGAGGTTGTCTAACAGAAACAAAATCCTGGACAACATTGTAACACTATATCATTCACCCGCAAGAGAGAAAGGACGTACAGGTATCCTACATCACCTCCAACCAAATCGAACCGTTGTAATGGGCCTGATCATGTGTTCAGGTGATGTTGAAATGAATCCTGGCCCTGTTCACAAACCCAGGCGCACTGAACCATGTCCCCTATGTAGCAAATTAGTGTTCAGCAAAAATAAACTCAAATGTGAAGATTGTCAAGGATCTTTTCACCTCAGCTGTGCCGGAAAAACCCTCAAACAGGTCCAAACCTTAGCTGCAAATTCTACACCATGGTATTGTTCTAGCTGCTGTGCACCTTGCAGTGTGTGTGATGGTGACGTCTTGAGAGATCATCATGCAGTTCAATGCGACAGCTGTGATAAGTGGCTACACACAGCATGCTGTAACATTGACTCCGATACGTATTTTTCACTTATGAATAGCTCTTGCAACTGGATTTGTCCTCAATGTGAAAATCTGTCCTTTTCTGGCTCATTTTTCAGCGTAGATCTAAACATCTTGTCTGAAAATCCCTTTGATGTTTTGAACTCCATAGACACTTCTCAGCCGACTTCGCCAAAAGATGTCTCATCTAAAATGCCAAATCGAAATTTCACTAATTCTAAGCGCCCAATAAAAAAGAAGGACGACTTCAAGATACTTCTTACAAATTGCCAAAGTGTCAGATCTAAAGCCGGAGACATTGAGGTGCTCGTAGACTCTGTCAAACCTGATATCCTGTGTGGAACCGAGTCATGGTTAAACCCCAGCATCAACAGTAGTGAGATTTTTCCTGATCATTTCGATGTACACAGGAAAGACAGGACCCCACCAAAAATTGGAGGGGGGGGGGGGGGTTTCCAGGCTGTCAAACTGGACCTGGCTACTTCTCATTGCAATGAATATAACTCAGATTGTGAGATTCTCTGGACTGAAACCAAAATTAAAGGCTGTAGGCCACTGCTCGTTGGAGTTTTCTACCGTCCACCCAATGATAAAGGTGAAGCAATTGAGCACCTTGTGGAATCACTCACCAGAATAGGGCATAAAATTAACTCACATAATGTTATACTCACTGGGGACTTCAACTTGCCAAATATCTCATGGTCTGATCACAGTGTTGAGAGTGGCAGTAACACTGGAGTTGCCAGTAAACTGATCTCCCTAGCTGAGGAATTTGGATTGTATCAACATGTTAGTTCTGCCACGAGAAGATATGGAAAAACTGAGAGTATCAATACTTGATTTGGTCTTCACAAATAATCCTGAAATTGTACAGAAGGTCACATGTAGAGAAGGAATTTCCGACCACGATGCTGTTGTAATCGATGTCAGAATCACTCCCTTCAGAAAACGTCCAACCAAAAGGAAAATATTTCTACGAAACAAGGCTGATGTAGAGAGTATTAAGCAATCACTCCATGAATTTGCTGAGTATTATCGTAACAACTGTCTTGATTATGATGTGAACAGAAAATGGGAAGAGATTAAATCAAACATTCTCTCAACAATGGAACGCCATGTGCCACATAAATTGTCTTCATCCCGCTTCAACCTACTTTGGTTCGACAGAACCCTGCGTCGTATGGTTAAGAAAAAACAACGTTTGTACAATAAAGCTAGAAAATCGGATAAACCAGCCGATTGGGAAATTTTCAGATCTTTTAGGAAATCCACCCACAAACTCATTAGGAAATCGCGGTCTTCCTACATCAGGAACACCTTAGGGTCTGCCCTGCTTGAAGAACCCACACGTTTTTGGTCTTTTATCAAACGCCTTAATCAAGAAAGCTTTGGGGTCGCTGATCTTGATTTTGAGGGAAAGATAGTCAGCGAAGATCACCTAAAAGCCAATATACTTGTAGTGATCAATTTCAAAGTGTTTTCACGGTTGAACCTGACGGTAACGTCCCCTTGCTTGGCGACAGTCCACACAAACAGATTGATCATCTTACTATTACTGAAGATGGAGTACTTAAATTACTCAAAGGTCTGAACTCTAACAAATCTCCTGGCCCAGACGGCATATCGTACCTTCATGGTTCCTGAAAATTGGCGCCCAACAGTTAGCTATGCCACTACAAGACCTCTTCCAGTCATCGATCAACTCCGGCATTGTCCCACAGGGATGGAAGGAGGCCAATATCGCTGCTGTCTTTAAAAAGGGCAACAGAAGATGTCCCGCTAATTACCATCTCATCTCACTTACATCGGTAGTGTGCAAAGTTATGGAACACATTATCCATAGCCACGTGATGAAACACCTTGAATCCCATAATATCCTCTCGGACGACCAACATGGCTTCAGGGCTAAGAGATCAACTGAAACCCAACTCATCTTAACCATACATGATATCAGCCATGAATTGAATAAAAACAACTTGGTTGATGCGGCATTGTTAGACTTCACCAAAGCCTTTGATAAGGTTCCACACCGCCGACTCATCTCTAAATTGAAATATTATGGACTTGACGGTGAGATATCCACGTGGGTCCGGAATTTTCTCACCAGTCGCACCCAACGAGTTGTCCTGAACGGTCATTCCTCTTCATCTGCGAGCGTCACCTCAGGTGTACCTCAAGGCACAGTCACTGGTCCTCTATGGTTCCTGTATATAAACGACTTACATTTGTACCAAATGCTGTCTCTTCTAAAGCCAGACTATTTGCTGACGATTGTCTGCTTTATTCACCCACCTCAACTTCCCAAGATGTCGGTATTCTTCAGGATGACCTAAAATCACTGGAAAACTGGCAGGACACCTGGCTAATGAACTTCAACCCATCTAAATGCAGGCCTCGAAATAGGATTTTGGAGGGGCAAGGCCATTTTAGAAAAGGGCACTTTTTCCAAGAGGCCAGGGCACTTAAGTCAGTCAGAGGGGCACCAAGGCCACATTGGAAAGGGCATGTTTGGTGTTTATGAAAAAAGAAAAGAAAAACAAACCGAGAAAAACAAACAAACACACAAAGTGCAACACACAACAAAAACCTCTTCCCTACAGCTGTAACACATTCCCGATCTCCGCGTTTCTATCAGGTGAAACGACATTTTTTAAAACAGGAATAAAACAAGAGTAGGTATTGATTGAAACTCGACACCCTTTCAGGCCAGCCAGGCCAGGCTGCCATGAAACTTCAAAGGACATTCCGACAGCTGGCTGGCAAAACCACAAGGCAAAGGAATTTGCGTGCGCGTGTAGATTGCTATGATTAGTCTGTGACAGACAGTTCATGACCTCCAAGAATGCACCAGTATGCGCGGTTTCTTCTGTTGATTGGTCTCTCTCTCTCCACCCCTCCCCATTCCCTAGTCTGGCACACCTTGGCATTGTGGGATTTTTCTTTTTTCTTGGTGAACTTGGTGTTCACTCTTTACTACTCTATCTGAATATGCGCTGCCTAGCTAGTACATACTCGCGGCCGCTGTGCTGCGGAGGCAGTCGGGACGGTAAAAGCCGGTCGGGCGTACATGTACGTACACGTCGTCTCGTACCTCGGAAAGATACTTTGTGTTTGAATCAGATATATCAGGACGCGAGTGAACTGAAGGTATGATATCTGAGATCAGGAAAGTTGTTCAAGCTTATTAAAGAGACTTTGAGAAAGGGCATATCATACATCATAAATGTGACCCGCTACAACAAAAAGGTCCTAAAGTCGCGCACGGTCGAAGCCGTGAAAATCGAGTTTGAAGTCAGAGCATCATAATTGGTCAAAACTTACGATTTTCTGATCTTGACATATTATTGGAGTCTGACATGTCTTCTATCATCTGTCGAAATTTTGAAGCAAAATGATGAAAAGAAAGACCAAAAAATAGCGTTTTTCTGGGCCATGTTTTTGGCGTTTCAACCAAGCAGAAACCGGTTCGAAAATTTGGATTGAGCGCCACAGATAGGCTCCGCCCCTAACAACGACCGGAGTGATCTCATTGGTCAATTTGCTGCTTGCCGCTAACCGAAGCGTGAAGCTCGCACACTGCCAAGTCGACTGGTGCGTGCGGGCGGGGTGCGCTTTGCCCAACCGCTTCTACTGGCATCCTGGTCACTGATTGGTCGGTGAGGAGACCGCCGACGCTGTGCTTGAATGAGCATTTCGGGGGTTGCTAGGGTTTACCTTCTATTGTCCGGAGGTGAAAACTAACTCGCGTGTCCCTTGATCGCGATTGCGTCGCAAGGAAAACTTTTAGGGCGCTTTTCTTGAAACAGTGATTTCCCATACGTCTCGACATGCTCTCTTTTAAACATCGATATCTCCGCAGCCGATTATTTTCATAAAATGTGTTATATATCAATTTAAAGCAGAAAGATCAGGGAATTTTGCCATGCAATTTTCAAATAATCGACCTCACCCGACTTTAGGATCATTTTGTTGTAGCGGGTCACAAATAGTAACTTTCATTCTAAAAGGGCACCACGGCCCCAAGAAAAAGGGCACATTTTTTTTTGGCCGTAACTTTGATCATTTAAAACAAAAGGCATTGCGGCCAACGAGAGGGGCACGGCCATGGCCGTCGGTGGCCGTCGCTTAATTCGAGGCCTGTAAATGTTGTACTATTACTTTTGGCAAGAGAAATCCTCCCCACAACACATGTGACCCTGCACCTCAAAACAAACAAAAAGTCGCCAGACATGAATTTTTAGTTAAGACCATATTCTGAAAGAGCAGACAAGTAAGCTTTAAAATGATGTATAACTCAAATCAAAATGGACTCTCCTAACCTATCTAAATATTGGAAAGAAAGCACCAACTCAGGAAAAGTGTGAACTGAGAAAAGAGGCTCTGAAGTACAGTCTCTATTCAAGCGCTTAATCTTTACCAAACCGTGCTGGCTGTGCGATGAATGGGACAAAAAAACAGGAAATAAACCACCAGACTAACAACAATGGAGGGATTATCAGATTAAACTGAAATTAAACTTGCCTCATTAACACATTCTGTCCATAATTAATGCCAACTTTCAAAGCAGTAGCACTATCCTTTCAAAAGTTATTAGAGTTGAAAATGAAGAGTGTGGACAAGGTTTTTCAGAAATGAAAATGGGATTCTAAAGACACACCTAATCACAGTATTCTACCAAAAATGTCTGAGATAAACTGCTAAAAAACACACTTTCCTGCCCGTTTTGTGATACCAAATTTTAGTATAACGTAAAAGAAGACCCGCTCTTTCAGAAAATATGAAAAAGTCAAGTTCGGCTAAGTTGACCCATTTCACTTATTTTCAGTCCTCACGCAAAATCAGTGTGTGCGACTTTATGTTCATTTTGAGGTGCACGGTCACACATATCAATTTTGTAATTCCGAATTGAAGAGTGTTTCGTCCCACCCCTATCTGGGCATCACCTTATCCAACACCTTAAACTGGAACCCCCATGTTCAGCAAGTTCTTAAGAAAGCCCAAAATGTGCAGAATGTCATCCGCAGAAACCTATGGAACTGTGATACGAAAGTGAAATCTGCTACATATCTGGCCCTAGTGAGACCCATACTCGAATACGCATCATCCGTCTGGGACCCTACCACTAAACACTCCATTAATTCTCTCGAGCGAATCCAACGGCAGGCAGCCAGATTCTGCACGAACACCTATACCAGGGAAGAGGGATCTGTTACAAGGGCATTATCCGAGTTGGGCTGGGAATCGCTCCAGATAAGGAGAAAGCATCAGAGGCTTTGCATGTTGTACAAAATGAAAAACGGTTTAGTCAACGTCCCCCTGTTCTTTACGTTCAACCCAACGCACGTGACACCATGCACCAGAGCAAGAGGCAATAATCAAAAATTTATTCAACAACGACACAGAGCTACACTAGTTTTCCGGGATTCCTTCTTCATAACGACTGTTAAAGACTGGAACCAACTCCCCAACGCAGTGGTCCAATGCCCATCATCATGATCATTGTCCCTGTTCAAGCAAAATTTGATGCAATTTCAATGGTTGCGCTCTATCCACACATAAAGTTTAGTGCTTCTCTACAAGTTAGCGTGGATGTGTCTTCCTGGACATTTTGCTGACTAAACCATACAGATACAGATACAGATACAGAGAGTGATTGGCAGTCACACACAGATTTGGAGGTTGTACTTTCAAAATAGCAGCCATTCCTCACTAAATTTACATCATTCAGGCTGTGCCTGCGGGGGCTTTACCTCGCCAACACACGCCTTTTTGAATAAGTGGGACTGTGTGTGACTATTCGTTGGACGAGCGCGAGACCCAGTCAAAACACTTTGAATATCATAATCTATGTTCACTACAATATTCATACTTACCATCGCAGTCAAGTAATATTGTGTCGATGGAATCCAGAAATTCTTTTACTAGTTGCTTCGTTAATTTGCGACAAGTTGCCATAATATTGTAACATGTAAGCGTCAGTTCAGCTCAGTCACAGTACACTGTACTTAGTCAATCCACACGCGAGAGCCTAGCCACGAGCGTTTGCGCCGCGCGCTTGACGTGAAACGTTATAGTACGAGCGTCGTCGCATGATCGGCCGTATCTTTCCCGAGGAGATCCAGAGAAAGCCGCCGCGGCGAGCTAGCTATCCTACCTAGCTAGCACTCAGTCAGCACGCGTGAGACACGTCATACATTTCACACAGGCGGAACCTGAACAAGCTTTGCCCGGAGCGATCGAAAATAGCTACATGTGGCTGTGCAGCCATAACCAAGATCTACATAGAGCCATTTTTACTGGTAAATATATTTGCATTGACCCGATATACGTGAGGAGAAGACATAACTCTAGATATTATAGGTTTATTTGTAGTGAGATTGTTGTAGAAACTCTATGTCGATCTAGCTAGTGTTGTCAAATATGATCGGTCCCATATATTGATATTTGTGTTATGTGATCCATTATGTTTATGGGTTATTAAACGGATATGTTATAGAAGTAGGCATTCGCTTCAGTTCAAAGTTCTGTTAAAGGTAAAGACTATTCTCATGATTTTTTTTTTAATAGAGGATCTAGGAGTCAAGAATAAAGTTTTTACATTATGAATTGACATGACGATCAGCTGATGCCTAGTAGGCCAAGGCCAAGGCCAGGGCGCTAACGTTCGTCGTTAGACCTCATCAAAGTTAATTTCGTTTTGCTAGAGGCAGCTAGCGAGGCCAGTTTTGGTTTAGTGTGAATGTGATTAGACCGTCTAAATCAAGTTAAATGTTATTGTTTAATAGTTTGCTAAAAATGTAAAATGAAAGAAACTGTGGTTAAGTAAGCCCACCAACACTTTTACTCATTAGCTTTTTTGAATAGACGCAATGCCATGCAAAGTAGTAAAGGTCTACCGTGACAGGGCTGTGTATACCACTTCTAACTGTTACTACTAGTACTACTCTAGTTAACCTGCACTCTTAGCAGATTTTCCACATGAGACAGAATCTTAAGTGGGCCTGGCGTGTTATGGGGATCGGTCGAGGAAGGGACAAACAAACGCTGTACTCCTCAAGTTAGCTGGACTTCAGAAAAATTAAGAGTCAGACTGGATATTGCGCCCGTTGTACAATGTAGGCCAGCAAGCAATTGTTACCATAGTCTACGTACCTATTATGAATTTTATGATCGTGTGCATGGCGCAAGATTTGTTCGTAAATCTTTCTGTAAATCTTTATAACCAGTTTCCCTGTGGAGCTTGGTGTGCTTAGTTGTCTGTGCCATCTTCAAACTTCACATCTACGGCAGACAGGTTTGAGAGGAGAGGGTACAGCGCGAGTGTGTTATACTACCCTCTTACGGGCAGTGTTTGAGAAGTATGTTAAATTTTTGTTGTGCAACCTTCGCCCCTTTCGGCCGGCAGTTTGTGTTGCGTGAGCATAATAAAGTTTGCTTGAACCTTAACTATTGTGACTGGTTATCCATCTCCGAACGATGTTCTTTTAATGGCGTGGTGGCAGCTACATGGGATCAAGTACCCTGCTCTTCCCTCGTTACCGATGGATTTTATGCATGATATGGCAGCCAGTCGGTCGGCAAAACGTGTCGTGATAGGTAGTTATGGTTTGCTCGCATCTGCTGTAGTCCCATACATAGCCCTTGAATGGCTGTTCCCTGTCCCCTCTTGAGGCAACGACCTCGCACCCAGGCCCGAGAGAGAGGCCGCCCCTACCAGTACCAGTATTCTAACCAGAAGTACAATGTACCAGGTACCTTACAGTGTTTGCGATTCTGAGTCAATTCAAATCAAAAGAAATGAAAGCAATGAATGGATGACTGAGGATGATTATGTCGGTCTTGATTATGATGATTTCTGTGACGATTATGATGAAAGTTATGACAGTTGTGATAAGCCCTTCGGGGACCCTAACCAACCTCGTCCCCATGAGGATCTAGTATTGCATGCTACTCGGTGTGATGGCGTCAATCCAAGTTCATGTAGCATTACTCCTCGTCCTGTCCCTATGTGTATGAGTAGTCTTGGTGTTAGTGAGTCCAGTCGTTCTAATGTTAGACATACAGTTCACAGTTGCCCAATCTGTCTCGTGGCCAATCGCCCGAACCAGCATCACATCAGTGATTGCTCATTCCTACCAGAGCATGAAAGAGATATCATTACATGTGCTCGCCAAGTGGCGTCTGTCCTTGGCTACTCTGATTCCCTGTGTCCATATGACAATTATCTGGATGATTATGATGAGCTAGATTCAGAAAGTGATTTCTCAGAAGTTGATGAATGTTTTGATGATCTTCATGACAGTTTTTTGTCTACAGATATCGTCTGCTTGTCTGCTAGGGTATGTGTTGCTGATTCAGACTGTACTAGTCTTGGAGATGCAAAGGATATGTCAGATTTAGACAGGTCAATAGGGTTTCAAGACAATTCTTACTGCTATAATCGTGGCTCATCGGAGTCGGATGAGTTCCACTGCCGGGTTGATCAGTCGCCACAGTCTCCAGTAGCTAGTCCCTCAGTGTTGCCTGAAAAGGCCTGTATGTCTCCCTACATTGATCTTGACCATGGCCAACAGAGTGTCCGGGTTACTCTTGTCAGCGGTTCTCCACAGAACTTGATTGGCTATTCAGTGTTTAAGAGTCTTGGAGGTGTTTTAACGGACTCTTCCAAGGCTTATTCAGTTGACCGTTCTTCACCGTATGCAATCATTGGAGGGACGTGCCTTACACTCACAAGAGATGGGAAGGCATTTCTCTTTGAAGGGTTAGTTGTTGACTCTCCGGATGTTTTAGTTGAGGCAGGCATTCCGTTCATAGTGTTACACGACATTACCATCCGTCCCGCGAAGCGCCGCATCACAATTGGTGATGGACCTTCGTACACCTATGGTCCTGATCCTACATCAGAGGCAGATATTTGGCTGTCCCGTACGCCTTCAATGTCTCTCAGCCTTCCCCGGTACAACCCACCTTCATCCATCCCTGATGATGTGACCGAACCTTCACCAGCCAGCAACAGTCACCACCAAGGCAAAGGCCTACGCCCCTGTTCCCAGGACGCTGAACCTGCACGTCAGTGTCTAGCCCAGTCTGAGCTAGCCATCATTCGCACCCCTGAGATGAATGGCACCATCCCTGATGTCACTGATGATGATTCCTGTGATGCCCTAGCCACACCTCGTCATCTCTGTGGCTGGCCAGCATGTCAGCCATCTTCAGATGTCAACCAGTGTTCCTTGGACACCTCACCCCCTGATGAGCTTCCTGTGGATGTTCCAAACATCAGTGTTGGTAGCACTACCACTCCTCATCGACACAGTGGGCCCCCCGACCATCCTCGCATTATCAAGATCAATGACCCTCCTGGGCGCCCCCCAGATGCATCCAGTGAACCCCGTGCCTTCACCAATGCCTCCACTCCTGGAGGTACATCTCGCTTTCCACGGGGCGAGAAGATTACTGCCCGTCGTCTTCATCTTACCACACCTGTGATGTCTCCAACCTCAGACATTGCTCCTCACCCTCAACCAGGTCACTACACGTGCTTGCTTGTAGGGCCCCCTCCTGGCCGTCCTCCCGACATTGACTGTTTATCCAGAAGTTGATAACCTCCACTTGTGACCTCGGCTATCGGATGTTTCTGGACTCTGATTTGTTACTTGAATTATGTGTTATATACTACTTCACCTTTATCAGTTTTGTTAAATTCATATATTTGTGTATGTAATAGGATGAACGGACTGTTTTCATTGAAATACCAAAGGATTTTTAAGTTTATGGAATATTTTTTTACCACAATGTCTAACGTACGTGTAATTAGTGTTTCGAAGTGAGAAACAAACTTGCGATGTATAAGTTTGTGATTCATTATGTTTTATGCCCAAGGTAATATTGTAAATTTTAGTTGACCAATTATGTTAATTACATTTGAATTTTTTTTTCTGACAATGAGTGAAGTTGTGTGTGAATTGTGTAGTTCTGCATCTCTTGATATTTACGGCACTCTGAGATTTAAAACTCGTGTTCATTTTTTTTTTTTTTTTTGTGATTGTATGGAATGAATCCATGCATGTATTATTATTTTTTGTTTAAGGATATTACAAACTTGATAATACAGTGTACTGGTATTCCTGTCATGGTTTTAAGTATTTTGCATTGATTCTGAGTCAATGTAATGTACAGAAACAGTACATGTACATGTATATTGTTATTGGATGCAAGTCCATGTTGTTGTAGTATACATCATGTAAGCAGCCAGGTGACTTGCACATAGCAAGTTGTGCAAATTCGAATTACATGTTTATCTTTTTATTTGTATGTAGCATACACATGATAGTTTTGATGGCAACTCAGTAAGTTTAAGTCAGCATTTTTATGTTTGTGTTTTTGCCATTCATTTTGCCCAATGTGTATGATTCTTAGAGTCATTTTCTGTGTCTTATGTCAAATACATATTGCACACATGTAGGAGAGGTGAGTTTTTGTTATACGTATGTATGATGCTCGTTTGATTTTTTTTTTTGTTGCACATGCAAGGGTAGCATATCAGTAACAGGTTTTTTGATAAAGAAAAGATGAATGTATGTATGATGATAATTTGTAATTATATAAAGCCTACATGATATGTATGATAACACATTGTACATAGCACATAGTTTTGATGTACATGTGTACCTCATGTAGCTCATCCTTCCCCTTTTTTGATATGTAAGAACCATGTGTCGGGTCATACTGTATGGAGTGACGTTGATGTAGGATTCCGTTTTTGATGCATCTGTACCAAGCAGTTCATATAGTGATACACTTTAAGGACAACATATGGTTCGGAAGTTGGAGTATGTTTGCAAAAGTATAATACAGGTGTATTTGATCTCTGTTTATTTCTGATAATTTGTTTTCATATGCAACATTTTTTTTTTTACTGAACGTATCGTTTTCAGTTGTTTTGTTTGGTATATGCCAAAGGGTTGTACATTTTGTAGTGATAACTTACATGATAAGTTGATGATGACACTAAGGTTTTGATATTGTTACATCAGGTGAGTGATTATTCTCAGCGGTTTTCATGTACATGTGTGTCTTACTCATACCGATTCGAATACGAGTCTCAGGTACGACATGTATTATAATGCATACACACCATTGTTGTATCCATGCCACCCATATATTGTTTACTTAATCTGTAATGTGTTTATGCTTTAATTTGATTGATCTAGGGATTTTTGTTTTTGTCCTTTTGGGGCCTATAGTTGGTCATCTATTTGGTTCTGACAGCATTAATTGTGTTTCTTTGGGGGACTGTAAAGGAAAGACAGCTACGGTGTGGTGTTTATGTACTGTTGTTTCACATTCCATCAGAAGAAAAGTGATTACAGCTGTATGTTCATGTACAGTGTTTGGTAGTGTTGTAACAAAAGAGTGAATGAGAATGTGGAGATCATGGTACTTATGTACAATAGTAATGTTTTATGTTGTGAGAAAAGGGTAGAATGTGAGTGAGTTAGGTATGTATTTGATAGTTGATATTGTGAAATATTTGCTGGTTTTTACAGCGTAAGGTAGTTGGTTTTGCAGTTGTATTTAGTGTTACTTTTTATAATTGGTAGAATGCACATGAAGGCTCATGTCAAGCGTAGATTGTTATGCTTGTATGCACAGGATTCTGACTGTTGCTCCAATGAGTGGGTATACATGTATGTACTGTATAGCAGTGCTGATTACAGCTAATGTAAAGTTAATGTTTTATATTACAGTTAGTTGTTAGTTCATACACGCTTTTGGAGACATTGTGTCTCTATCGGGGTAGTGTTTGTGTTAATGTTATCACATCACGGAGTGTTCGTAATGTGGTCTACCTATCCATGCAATTAGTCGGAAGTTTGACTGGCTTAACTCCACACACATTCCTGGCATATTGAATGTGCGTGATTATTCGAATGTCAAGTGTTTTCCTTTCTGATATGTAGAAGAAGACAGAAAGAAGAAAGTGATTGCGCGAGTGTGTTATACTACCCTCTTACGGGCAGTGTTTGAGAAGTATGTTAAATTTTTGTTGTGCAACCTTCGCCCCTTTCGGCCGGCAGTTTGTGTTGCGTGAGCATAATAAAGTTTGCTTGAACCTTAACTATTGTGACTGGTTATCCATCTCCGAACGATGTTCTTTTAATGGCGCAGCACTGTCCAGACATCAGCTTGAACTGATGTACGATGTATGTATTTTTCTTTATCCAGAGATGGTGGAAGCAGAGTGTAGATGCCTGGGTCGGCCCATTTCCCACAAGATTCCGAAATCCCTGGTTCTGTAACAGCAAGCTCCGTACAACAGGATCCTACTCTGCGCTAATTCTCTCGTAGGGTTGCTTTTGACTCTGCAGACTGAAGATGAGGAGGCTGAACAGGAAGCAGACCCTGAAGGTGGTGAAGGAGCTGGATGCATTCCCGAAGGTTCCAGAGGACTATGTCGAGACGACGTCAACGGGCGGGACAGGTGAGTGTGGGAGGATGAGATGGCAGACAAAAATACAACAAAGTACCAATATTTTATGATAATTAGTTCAGTGACACGAAGGTGGATGAAAGGAGACTCCAGATGGGATACTCGGTCTTTACATTTTCTAATTAGAATGGAACAACCAGCATACATTGAGTCATGAATTTTTGTTTTTCTTCATCATGTAAAGAACTTGCAGACAAGTCACAGAAATGCCAGAAGTTCCAGAAATGCCCTAAATGCCAAAAAGGCCTTGTGTAGGTCTAGCCTCCCGATCACTTGACTCACAACTACATAATTGTCTACCCTAGCTTTGAAATTTGTCACCACTGTCATAAGATACTGCATAAGTTCAATGTCTTAGACACGCATACATTTGTGGACGGATGTTGTCATCATCATCATCATCATCATCATCTTTCTCTCTCTCTCTCCCTCTGTTGCCCCCACCCTCCCCACCCTCCCCTTAGTGTCCATTCTGACCTCTGTCCTGATTCTGGGACTGGTCATCTCGGAATTTCAGTACTACCTGGACACCAAGATGAGGTATGAGTATGACGTGGACACAGACTTTGACAGCAAGTTGCAGATCAACATTGACATCACAGTTGCCATGAAATGTGACTGTAAGTATTCTTTCAAGCATTCAATATTCATCCTGCACAACTGTGTATCCCCACATGAATATCTGAGCACTGCAGAATTGTAGGTCTTTTTTCGTCACAAAATTATATTCTTGTTATTGGCTCATAATGTCTTAATTTCACTGCATGATATTTGGAAAAAGGTTACAGCTGTACATCAACTCTGTAAATTCATTATTAGTCTGCATGAAATCAGAGATGAATGTAAAAAAAAAAAAAATAAATAAATGAATTAACAAATTTGTGAGAGAATGTGGAGCTTTTATTTTCAGAATTTGTTGTAATCAGGTTTGGAAATTTCTACAATCAAAACAAATAATCAGTAATGTGAGCAACAAAACACTTTTTGCCACTGTGTAATTTGAAACACCAGGGAAAATTATGAAAATTGCAATAAAGATACCTGTCTACAATACAAGACCACAGATATGTGGTTTCTGAGACTTCATGGTATACATACCATGTTAGCAAGTTGATGCATGAAAATACTATGAAGGAAATGTTCTAACCATACAGCATAGAGCATACCTGAAGATAAATTACTAAAATATTTGTTGTTAAAAGTATCAACTTGTATTTTGTTTTGTATACCATGTCTGCAGTCTTTCTACTATTCTTCATCATTTGTACATTACGTGTGAAGGATGTATTACATAATGTACTGTATTTGTTTATGAAATGTTGAAATTGTCTATAGTGGTTGCTATAGTTTTTGATCTCCTTTTCGTTGCGTACAACAAATGGAGGATCAATGTTGTGAAAGCATCTTTTCTCTAAACTAGCTTTCACATGTAGGTATTTTTTCATCTTTTATTATGATGGGGTAACAACATCTACTCTTGATGAGTTATATAACATTTTAAGGCTGAGAATCTTGTCCTGAGCTGTCAGCATTCTATCTTGATTAAAATGTCATGTCAGGCCACTTTTCTTGTGAGTTTTGTGATACTGGGTCACATGCAGATAACTATTTCCTTCTCTCCCTTTCCGTCAGACATAGGAGCAGATGTCTTAGATTCGGCTGGGGACTCCGCAATGTTCAAATTCAGTGGCAGACTCAATGAGGAACCAACAGTTTTTGACATGACACCAGAAGAAGAGAGGTGGCACAAGTATGTAGATTAGGGGTCCATGAATACAATTTGCTGGTTTAGCTCTTTTTTCTCTACACACGTCTTGTACTCCTGTGTGACGAGAAAGACCTAAGTTTCCAAGAACTGAATCCCTGATATTTTGTTGGTGTTTTTGTTGTGTTTGGGTATTGGGTTTAAGTTGATTTGGCACTGGACTTTTTAAAGGTGTTTAAGTCATCATACTTTGGTAGTAATAGTCTATTTTTGAAAACTGTATGACATCCTGCTAGATAACTTGTTCCTTTATGTATATATTCAATTTTTTATCTTTCAAAAAAAGGTCTGTTTTCACATTTATCTTTTCAAGATTCTCTAATAAGACTTTTTTTCTGACAGAAGTGTTTGAAGTTCTTAGAAAGGGAAAACAATCAATAACTGGAGCTGAGATTGTGTATTGACCAAGTCATATATCCTAATGTCACTTTGTAGAACTCTGAAGACAGTGCGTAGAGCGTTGAGCGAGGAACACGCTATACAAGATCTCCTCTTCCAGTCTGGCTTTGATAGTAGACCAGCAGCACATCCCAAGAGATCAGCCAAGGCAGGCAAGCCTGATGCCTGCCGTTTGCATGGCTCCCTCATAACAAACAAGGTACCATACGTGACCCTGCATCACAAAATGAACACAAAGTCGCCAGACATGAAATTTATTTAAAAGTATTTTCTGAAAGAGCAGACTCTAAGCTTTAAAGTGAATGTATAACTCAAATCAAATGGACTCTCCTAACCTATTTAAATATTGGAAAGAAAGCACACACTCGAAAAAAGTGTGAACTGAGAAAAGAGGCTCTGAAGTACAGTGTCTATTCAACCGCTAGATGTTTACTGTACCAATCCGTGCTGGCTGTGCAATGAATGGGACAAAAAAACAGGATGTAAACCACCAGAGTAACAACAATGAAGGGATTATCAGATTAAACTGAAATTTAGCAGGCCTAATTAACACATTTTGTTTATAATCAATGCCAACTTTCAGAGCAGTAGCAACATCCTTTCAAAAGTTATTAGAATTGACAGTTTAGAGTGTGTACAAGGTTTTTAAGAAATGGTAAGGGGACTCTAAAGAAACATCACACTTTTCAACCAAAAAACTGCAAGATAAACTACTAAAAACCACACTTTCCTGCTCGTTTTATTATCCCAAATTTTATCGTAATGCAGAAGACTTGCTCTTTCAGAAAATATGAAAAAGTCAAGATCGGCTAGGTTGACCCATTTCACCTATTTTCAGTCCTCACACAAAATCAGTATGTGTGACTTTTTGTTCGTTTTGTGATGCACGGTCACATATGATATGTCAACATATAAAGTGCACCCCTAGATTAACTGCACTTCCATATTGTGGCATGTTTATGCGAAAAAACAAAAAACAAACAAACAATCTTAGCTTAAGCTTAGCCCGTTGAGGACAGACTGATTTTGCTACAACTTACATTTCCCGTAGACCCTTTCTCGAGTATACTCTGGACTCGTCTTTTATGTGCCACGTTCTCTTTATGTGCCACGTTCGCACGTCTGACTCAGTCGACGGCGTGCCAACTTTGCATATTCTGCTCAGACGCACAAATCCACCCAAACCAATCAATAATTCCCAAATGCCGTAGTACAATGAAAGCGTTTCTCACGCCTTCGTTCCTCTCACATATAACTTGCATTTTATGTAGTGATTGTTTATCAATCGGTGTTCCTTTCCGGATTTGCGCTTAAATTCTAAGTTCCTGTCACTGTCTTGTGGACAAAAGTCATGATTTTACAGTTATGTAGCTACTGGTCATTTGAAATTGTGAAATCATGCAATTTACATCAAAGCAAAGCGTGACGTTTTCTCTACAACGTAACTCACTATTTGTCCAGCTTAACAGAAATCTATAGGGGTAACATAGCTTTGAAAAACAACATGTTTTCTCGAAGCATGACTAAGTTTGTGTCTCTGAATAATGAGGCACACAGGAGGTTTCCGCCATGGCGCATAAAGAGCCAAGAGGTTAAATTCAGTGGTACTTGTGACAGCTATGAGGAAATGTGCCACATGGTGCTCAGGACTTCCCAATCCAATCTGCTGAAACTGAGATGATATCACATGATATATTGCCTACCACGCTTGAGATTACCTCATTTTGCACTTTCTGCATTTCTGTAAATTAGGATGGACTCTGTTTTTGGGGACAAGTTTTACTGCACTTACATTGTTTTAAAGGTCTCTACAATCTGCTATTAAAAAAACTGCAGTAAACACTCTATACCAGGTATGGTTGAAAGACAATGAAAAGTATTCTATGTAGGAGAGCATAAAGGGATGGCATAGTTTTGGTTGAGATCTAACTTCAATTTCTAATTTTTTTGTGTGAGATAACGAGAAACCTCTTACGAAATATGAAAGAGTATGTAATTCCAAGAGGAATACAATGTTTATTTGATGAAAATTGGTTTTTAGATGGCTGAAATATCCAAAACAGAGCAATCCTAATTAAAGATGGACCCACTTTTTATTAGGATCATTTTTTTTTTTTTTTTTTTGTGATGTCTCAGCCATTCCAATACCGATTTTCATCTAAATAAACTTTGAATTCCTCTTTTAATGGTATGCTCTCTATTACTTCATAATTCACTTCATCATCTCCACCAATGCTATAACTTCCCTTTAAGACAGGGATGAAATGCTGAGACTAAGTACATTGTACAATAAGTACAGAAAGAAAGAAAGAAAAAAACTTCACAGTTTGACTGTACTAGAGCAAAGATGAAATAATTGATGGAGAAATTGAAAAACGTACTTGTTGTCATAGTAACACTCATCTTCTTATACACTGTGCAATGTGTGATATCCTCTTTGTAGTTGACATCCGTTTCTTCCACTCTCTCTCAAATAGGTTGCTGGTAATTTCCACGTAACCATTGGCAAGAGTATACCCCACCCCAGGGGACATGCACATCTAGCACTAATGATAGATCCAGCAAGTAAGTGAAAATTATGTGAATGTAAATGTTTTATTGATAAATTAGTAAAACCTTGGCCTTACTGTATGTGAAAGTTTATATGAAATAAAATTTTGGCACTCCCAATAGGAAAAGAGCATATTTTGCTTGTTTGTTGATTTATAATTCACAGGTTAGAGGAGAAAATATTATCTATTCTACCTCCTTCCTCCACCCCAAACAACCCCCTAGTCTTTTTCTCAGAGAAGTACAGGGAACATTGGAATAAAATGTCATTGCTTTGTTGTGTTGCTTAATTGTTTTGTTTTTTTTTGTCCAACAAGTACATCTCAGACATCATATTTCATTACCATGGTAGTGTGAATTTTTAATGTATTTGCAAAAAGATGGCTACAGTGTATATAAAGATTTAATGGGTTATAATGTATATTCTCTACATATAAATACTTAGTAATGATGGAGTTGCTATGGTTCACAAATTGCATACAAGCGCATAGAATGATAAAATATGAAGAAAAAAAATGCATCAGAAAATATGAATATTCATTCATGCTTGCCATCTTTCCTCAGAATATAACTTTTCTCACCGGATCAATCATTTCTCGTTCGGGACTCCCGTGAAGGGAATTGTGAATCCGCTGGACGGAGATGTGAAGATAACAAATGAAAGTAAGTGTCACAAAAAGGTTTGACTCTCTCCTAGCCAAGATCGATTGCACAACATTGATGCACAGAGTAGTAGTCTCGATTGGGTTAAATTTCATCAGTGGCAGCCATTATGACCATTTTGAAGATGTGTTTTTGAGCATTGACTGTACTGTCAGCTGTTGGAGACATTGTCACATTTTACAAAAATTAATCCAGATGTGACGTTTGGAACAGGGACTGCATGAAAAACGTTATTAGATTTTTCAATCAAGTGCTATGTTTATCTGATTGATATATGAATGGAAAAAGTGTGTATAGATAAATGTTCAAATAATTTCTTTTACACACAATAACAAAATTATTCTTCTTGTTGGTGCTTCATATTAATTTGTGCAGTGTTTTGTCATATTTGCATTAATTAATCTTTTTTTAATAAATTCACCACAGGAATAAAGAGTACTTTAGCTGAATAAGAATACCAATATCCTGTCAATCTTGGTGTCTCCTCCAGGTCTTCAACTGTATCAATATTTCATCCAAATCGTGCCGACCAAAGTAAACACGAGGGCGGCCCGTGCAAACACACACCAGTTTGCAGTCACAGAACAAGTAAGTGTGCCATTTAAATCTTGTACTTGGCTTAGAAATATTTACAAGAACGGATTCAGATATGTTTCATTGTGATGAAAAAGCTATGAATCGCATTTTACATGACAGTGTACGCTCTCCATACCTACATATTTTGCCCCATAAGTATATTTCATTTATACTTACTTCTATACCATTACAACTGACTGAAGTTCTGTATCTTCGTAATGAGCTGACTGCTGTCAGCTGACTGTATATACAATTTTGTGCAGTGAGTGTCACACGGTGAATACTTGGTATTAGTTGTTTGATAAGATTGTTGTCTTTATAGCACTGGCAATCTCTCCACCTCCCACCCATTTGCACTCTCTCTCTCTCTAAGGAACGTGCCATCAACCACCATAAGGGCAGCCATGGCGTATCGGGGATCTTCTTCAAGTACGAGCTGACATCGTTAGTGATATCCGTCAAAGAGACATATGACCCAATCTGGAAGCTTCTCGTTCGGCTGTGCGGCATAGTTGGAGGGGTCTTTGCCACATCAGGTGAGAAATGTTGCCACATCATTATACCCAAGTGGCACCAAGCATATTAGTCTAGCTGAGTTTCTTGTTTGTTTGTTTGTTTTGTTTGTTTGTTTTGGGTTTTTTTCTGGAAAAAGGAGGAAGACTTTTATTCAATGAAAAGAATGTATTGTGTTTTTCATCATAATTTTGCAATGTCGTTAGCATGTGTATTTCCACTTTAGGTACTGTACAGTCAAGTTTGGAGAAAATAGGCTTTTATGTGAACACTGAAAGGACATTTCAAATTGCCACATTATGTCTGTTGAAAATGAGAAGGGCTTTGAGTTATCTCAAACACTATGGGTTAAGTGGCAACTTAACACCCTCATTCTCAACCAACGAATTAGTATTGATCTTCCCACAATTACAAATTTTCATGGTATCTTGAAATATCTGTAGAATCTGAGCAGCAGAAATTGTGTAATGAAGTTACAAGTTGTATCAATCATTCAAGTTTTTAGTATTGTTGAATAGCTTCTTCAAAACAAGCAAATAAACAAATCTGTAGTTTCTCAGCTTTGATGAGCTTGGGCTGTGTGAAGGTTTGGTGGAGGTATGTCACATGTCATGGGATGTAACTCTGACCTGAAAGAGGTGATGGTACCATGGAAACCATGTTTCCTGTCGGGTGCATTCACACGAGAAATGACTCTTGGCTGCGGCTGATGATTAGCGGAATTGTCATGAAAATGCCAACAGTAAATTAATGATTGTAAGTTACGAATATCATGCTCTATGAGAGTTTGAATACAAAAGTCTAATTGGTTCTATTGATGAGAGCTGTTGGAATTATATTTACTGTTTGTATTGGATGAAAGTTTATGTGGTGTTTTTTCTCATGTTTAATTCTTTTAAATCCAGGTATCATCAATAATTTGATGGGATTTTTCATGGATGTGATATGCTGCAGATTCGACAGATTGAAAGCCAGAAATGCAGATAAAAAGGTGGGTTCTGCACAGTAGCACAAAATCAAAGGATTCTACATGTAGGGACATGACATTTGAAATCTAAACAATTTCTATATTTACAGTATTACCAAACATAACCTGTTAAAAAATATAAGTGGTTATGCACAGTATTGCAGAGGATTATTATTTTTATCTTTTTACGCATGTCTAGTGCACGACTAGCTCGATATAGCAAGCCAGTGTAAAAAAGAACAAGACTTCAAAGGTATGGCCAGATTTATCTTCCATTATAAAAGCAGTCATTATGTGCCTAACGTGCTTGATTCTGTATGATGAGATTGAAAGAATAGGGGATTATGCTTGACTTCTCAATACGTACATACGCAAGGAATCAAAACCAGGACCAACATGGTTTACCCATTACACGCACACAAAGGCAAATGTCGCACCTCATTCCACAGTCAGTGAGCATGTACGCACTCCATTCTTTTGGGAGCATTTCAGCCAGGCCATCAAGAAACACATATTTTTAATTCTTTCTTTTTCCAGGGACTTAAAAGACAGTGTGCACAATTAATGCAGCTTTGGGGGTTTTCTCAAAGCACACAACGAACTTGATAATGTGACCATATTAGCATTCATCTTCCCGCAGAGTGCCCATTTAATTCACCAGTGAAGGGAGGAGTTATGTAGAATAAAATGTCTTCTGAAGAAGGCGCATGCCATACTGTAAGACCAGACTTTTTTGCATGCATCAGACTTTCGTGAATTTTGTGAGAAGCCAAGATTAGCAAAAGTAAAATGCGCAAGTGCGTTTTTTATGTACACAAGGCATTAAATGCCAGTACATTGCTCTGTACAATGTACAAGGAAGTTGAGGTGTTGAAACAGTTGGAGGTAGCACACAATCAAATATGATTAATGTTTGTTTTCTTCTCTATCTTAACTGCACATGTATAGTAGTGAGCATTCAGTTTTGTTGTGTGCTTTATGTCGACCAGCATTTTATGTTCAACGAATGCCTGTTTTACTAGTCAGCATTACATGTAATATACTCCAGGGCTGCACACTGGCGCCGGTCCGACGGTCAAAGACCGGTAAAAGTCACTGTCGGACCGGTAACTTTTCAGGAAATCCACAAGTTACCGGTCCGACATGACCAGTAAGAAAAAAGCATTGGTGGGGTCAGTAGAAAGAAAAAGAGCAGCCCCTATCAGGAAGAAACAGAAGGCAAGATATCGCACTGTTCAACAAGTTTTACGCAAGTTTTCGTTTATGTCTACCGGTCCAATTTGTACAGTAAACATATTAGTTTTGAGCACTAGCAGTCGACCAGTTATTCGCGCTCGCTTGCGCATTTGGCGCTGTTCACGCACTGCCATGCAATGCAATACATGCAAAGCATGTATAGAACAGCGTAATTGCTTTTCGTTTGCTTGCGATCGGCGGTCATGCCAGACAAGAAGCATTGATAGAAGCGCACGCATTTCTGAGTCATTTTGCTCATGATTTTTTAACGCAAGATCAATCCGATCCCGGCTTCGCAGCAGCGTGGCAGTTATGTTAGAACTAATTTACTTGTGTTGATTTTTAGAAAAAGTAAAAAGACATTCGATATTCAACGATACAGTAAATGGATCTGATTGCGTTTATTTTCATTTTACACAGTCATTTCACAGATGAATATTTTCATTCGTTCAGAATGGTCTCATAATGAAGATAGGCGCAAAAAGGATCACGAAATCGGCCCTTTCGTGTACTTTTTAAGAACGCATGCACAAAATGTGAAGAGATAATACTAGGGAGAAAAAAATCATAAAATCATCGCAGTCCCGCTTACATATTTGAGGTAGAAATCGTCCCAAAAAGGATCATGAATTCGACCGGCCGCGTCGTATCTTTCAAAAGCTTATGTACGAAATGCGAAGAGATTATAGAGGAGAGAAAAAAAAAAATAAAGGACACATTTGGTGAGTACATCATAAAAGATTACAGCCGAATAACAATTCATGAAATCAACGCAATCCCGTTGAAATTTGAGGAAATAACGGGCGCAAAAAGGATTTTGAATTCAGTCCTGCATGCCGTGTTGGTTATCAAACACGCATGCACAAATGCGACAAGATTATCGGGAGAAAAATAAAAAACACATTTTTACCCTTCTGGTGCGTGCATTACAAAAGATTACATCTGAAGTAATTCATGAAATCGCCACAATCCCGCTGATATTTGAGGTAGAAATAGGCGCAAAAAGGATCGTGAATTCGGCCGTGACGTATACCTTTTAAGAACGCTCGTACGAAATGGGAAAAGATTAGCGGGAGAAAAATAAAGGACACATTTTCACCCCTTTTGGCGTTTGCATCATATAGATTACACCCGAATAGTGATTCATGAAAATTCGCAATCCCCTTGGAATTTGAGATAACAATAATAGGCGCAAAAAGAATCTCAAATTCGGCCCTGCATGCAGTGTATAATTTTGAAAACGCATGCACAGATGCGAAGAAATTATCGGGAGAAAAATAAAGAACGCATTTTCAACCCTTCTGGTGCATGTATCACAAAAGATTACAGACGAAATAATTAATGACATATCGCAATCCCGCTGATATTTGATGTAGAAATAGGCGCTAAAAGGATCGTGAATTCGGCAGTGACGTAGATAGGCATGTACGCAATGCGAAGTGATTATTGGGTGAAAAATACAGGGCACATTTTCAACCCCGTTTGGCCCGTGCATCATAAAGATTACAGCCGAATAATAATTCATAAAATCATCGCAATCCCGTTGAAGTTTGAGGAAACGATAGGCGCAAAAGAATCATGATTTTTGGCCGTGTCGTGTATCTTTTAAGAACGCATTTACGAAATGCGAAGAGTTTATCGGGGAAAAATAAAGGACACATTTTCAACCCCTTTTGGCGCGTGTATCATAAAAGATTACATCCGAAGTTATACATGAAATCATCGCAATCCCGCTGATATTTGAGGTAGAAATAGGCGCCAAAAGGATCGTGAATTCGGCCGTGTCGTATACAGGTACCTTTAAAGAACGCATGTACGGAATGCGAAGAGATTATGGGGAGAAAAATAAAGAACGCATTTTCAACCAGTATATAGCTGGTGCGTGCATCACAAAAGATTACATCCGAAGTAATTCATGAAATCGCCACAATTCGGCTGGCTGATATTATTTTGATGTAGAAATAGGCGCTAAAAGGATCTTGAATTCGGCCGTGTCGTATTCGCATGTACCAAATGCGAAGAGATTATTTGGAGAAAAATACAGAACACATTTTCAACCCCTTTTGGCCCGTGCATCATAAAGATTACAGCCGAATGATAATTCATGAAATCATCGCAATCCCGTTGAAGTTTGAGGAAACAATAGGCGCAAAAAGAATCATGATTTTTGGCCGTGTCGTATATCTTTTAAGAACGTATTTACGAAATGCGAAGAGTTTATCGGGGAAAAATAAAGGACACATTTTCAACCCCTTTTGGCGCGTGTATCATAAAAGATTACAGCCGAAGTAATTCATAAAATCATCGCAATCCCGCTGATATTTGAGGTAGAAATAGGCGCAAAAAGGATCGTGAGACTCACGATCCTTTTTGCGCCTATTTCTACCTCAAATATCAGCGGGATTGCGATGATTTTATGAATTAAATTCATAAAATCATCGCAATCCCGCTGATATTAATGACGTGAGTTCGGCCGTGTCGTATACCTTTATCAATTAAAGAATGCATACGTACGGAATGCGAAGAGATTATGGGGAGAAAAATAAAGGACGCATTATCAACCATTCTAGCCGGTGCGAGCATCACAAAAAGAAAATAGAAATAGGCGCAAAACGTATCATGAATTCGGCCATGTGGTGCATCTTTTAAGAACACACTTACGAAATTCGAAGAGTTTATCGGGAAAAAATAAAGGACGCATTTTCAACCCCTTTTGGCGCGTGCATCAGAAAATATTACAGCCGAAGTAATTTATGAAATTGTCACAAACCCGCTAATATTTGAGGTGGAAATGGGCGCAAAAAAGGATTGCGAATTCGGCCCTGCATGTCGTGTACCTTTCAAGAACGCATGCACAAATGTGAATAGATTATCGGGAGAAAAATAAAGAACCCCTTGTAGCGCGTGCATCAGAAAATATCACAGCTAAAATAATTCATTAAATCGTCGCAATCCAACTGACCACCAAGAGCAGGTTACGCAGCAAGTTCGTGCGCCGATGTTTAGAAAAAGTCACAAACGCATTTGACACAATCTGAATTTGTTCATTATCATTTTACACAGTAATTCACAAACAAACATTCTATTTTTTCCTATTCTTTTTTTTTTATTTCTTGTGCAATATATAATGCAAGTTTTCCAAAAGATATTAATCTGTAGAATATACATGGGTGGGGGGGGGGGGGGGGACGTCCATAAAAAAAAACAAACAAGAAAATGAGTTTGCAAGTCATTTAATGTTTTTTCAGGTTGTCGTTGTTGACCGGTAAATTTTCTGTTCGGACCGGTAAAAAATGGTAAAACGGGGCATTTACCGGTCCGACAGAGACAGGTTGGACCGGCAGAAAAAATGGGTTAGTGTGCAGCCCTGTATACTCATATCCTTTTCTTTTTTTTTGTAATGGCCAGGAGTTCCCGAAAGTTTCATGCCACGAAAGAAAGGCCTTCAGCCCCAATCTGCCAAAGCTTCATTACAGCAAATGTTTCTGATTTTACAGCGTTAGGGCTTGAACTATTTACACTCTGAATGACATCACAATGCAAAATTCTGGAGACTCGTAACACCTGTGCATCAGAGTCACATGGATTTTTACTTACCATCAAAAAGTAATTTCAACATCAATCAAATCAATGAGAAGTTTACATGAGGAATAATAATTCCCCCTCCCCCTCCCCATTGTCTTCTGACAGGAGCCACTCCCAGGCCACCAACTAGAGATTTCACAGCCTCCACCATCCCCTACCCTGTTGTCATCTCCTGGTTCCTGAGTTGGCCTGAAACCCAACCTGGATCATCAGGCCCTCTGTTATCCAGAGTTCTCCATCATCTGGATGTATTCACACCATGAAGATGGAAAAAAAAAAGAAGTGCTTTGAAAATCGAGGATATCTCCTACAAACTCGCAAGATTTACGTATAATATTCCAACAGAAACATGTTCTATCTTTTATATTCAAAGCTTTCAATTTATGTAATAAGAAAAGACTATGATTTCAAGTAAGCTAGCAGAGACTGCACAATAGTTACTGTGCATGCTACCTATTGATAAGTACCACTGGATCGGCAGCTACATGTACATGTACATCAACATTGCATCTCCCATTCTCCGGCTAAATCGCTTTTCTGAATGGGTGCCAGTCCCAAGATACTGGTAGCTGGATAACAGAGGTCGGACTGTACATGTTTCCCCTGCTTCACAGTCACACAGTGTTACATCTAAGAGCCTCAATCATGGCACCATGATGGTATCAATTCTTACTTTTTTTCTCTCTTTTTTTTTTTCATTCCATCCAAACAGGAATACTGAGGAACCTTTATCAGAAAGGGAGGAGATATGAAGTTTAAAAAGAAAAGAAAAAAAAAAACAAAAAACTTTAGTATCAATGTGATTTTGCAGGTCCCAAGTCATTATACTTCTTTGTTTTTGTATCCCAGTAATGTGAGAAGCCTGATATGATAAAGCAATTGTCCTGGTTTCTAGGTCTTGTTAAAACGAGGTTTGCAGTGAAGATGTACAGCTACACCAGCTTAATGATGTTCAATTTATTCTTCTTTCACTTTCAACAGGCATCTCATTATTGTGGTTTTGTTGTTTTTGATAATTTGTTTGACACTGTATTTTCTTCTCTCGCTGTTCAAGCAATCAAGTACTATGTTGCAGATATTCACGGAAGTGGAGTTACCTAGTACATAATGATATAGGGAAGCCTGAAAACCATTACATGTTGCCTTGGTAGGACCATATTGGGTTTCTCACCATATCAGCATACAAAAACATAGAATTATAAAAAGTTTGGCCCTGCAAAATGACTTTGCTGTATTTAAGAGGGTTTTGTTGTACACGTACTGTACATCCATCCCCTTTTAACAACAAGATTCCCCTGTAAAAGCATTGATTGGTCGTTGAAAAACTCTGTTATACTGTGAGCATCTGGCGATTACAGAGGCAGAATGTAGCTTGTGTCCACTTTCTGACCATACTGTCCAGAAATTGATATCTTTCAATCACATGGAAATTAGAACGTAAGTCAAAGAATCGTATGTCAGTCAATGAAACGGAAGCTGTGAATCATGAATACAACTGAAATAGCAGGAATGCTTATAAAGGTAACAGGGTTAATTGATTTTTAAATAGATTTTTCAAATTTTAATCTATGTATTTTATATTAATTAATTTATGCTAATTTATGCAAAAATATTGATTTTTTTTTTTTTTTTTTTGCATATAAATAAAAAATATAAAGTTTTGGTGAACATATTGTTTTCAATATCCTTAACAGTAATATTGAAGCAAAAATTGGGCTTCGTAATTATTTCTTATGTATTTTTTTCTTTATTGAATTTCTTTGGTATTTCATTGTTTTTGTACTTTGTGTTTTTATTGGGTTTTTTTTTGTCAAAATTTATCGCAGAAACTTTTTAAAGCATATTCATGCTAAAATAAATCATTATCAGCCATTGAAAGTAAAAACATTTATTTTTATATGAATTAATTGCAAAAAACACAATTTACACTGGATTTGTAAACCAAAACATGTTTTTGAGCAATTTTTAGGTCGATGAATTTTTTCAAAGGGGCGTGGCTTCGAAACGGTATGCCCGGTAGCGACAAATTTGGTCTAAAAAGTTGGGCGATACTTAAAAGAAAAAAGTCATAAAATGTCGCAGCGAGAGCATCACGCATAGCGGAATAATCACGCAAAACGTCGATGGGGGGGGGGGGGGGCATTTTGCCCCCCCCCCCCTCCCGTGGGAATAGGGTTAATCCTTTCAAGTTCTCTTGAAGGAAGCAGGGGCCCATTCCACTTCACGACTTGCAATTATTGTAATCAAGAGCAAAGTCAGTTACCATGGCAACAACTGAATCACGTGTGAATAGTTGATACCCAGTTTGTACCTCAGTGGCTTCCGGAGTAAACTCACAAGTACATATATTGTAATCGTACATTGCAAGTGTTGTGAACTGCTTCATATAATGGAACATGTTATTTGACTGTAGGAGTTACCAGGTTCAAAGAACAATATCGACTACAGCAACAACAATAACAGAGTGTCAACACGTTAGACGATAGACGTTAAAAGAATAGATCATTTGTAGAGCAGTAGCGACAAAGCGTCTAGCATGGAACTCTGACGGCAAAGCTTGTTAGGTTCTGAATTTGATATTGTAGTCATGCTAATTGGTTCTACACCGTATTCCTTGCGTGAGAGATAAGCATTAGGCATTTTTTTGCACTTTCTGTCTTATAATGATAGTGTAGAAATCTGATTAGAGTGGTAAAATGAAATAGAAATTATATGATATATAAAAGCTGGAAGAATGCCAAAATAATTTGGTTGCCTGGTTATAAATAACAGACATCGATGTCCTGTTGCGAAGAATATAATTGGTTGTTATGTTGTATTGTGCTCTTTGTTGACTTGTCTTGTATAGTGCGATGTGGCAGTGTTTTTGTACATTTTTGTAGCACACCAGCTGTACAGTTCCGTGTGTCTTGTCTTTTCAATGGCAATAGTTTTTATATATATATTTTCAGAAAATATATCTGTTAATATTCTGTGGCATATCATTACCATGTATTGCTGAGGACTGCGGCTCTGATACTCATGTTTTACTGTACATACTAGAGCCTACCAGTCATGCTCACTCAACTCATGTTATGGAGCATTTTGTTGTTGTTGTTGTTGTTGTTGTTTATTTTCATGATGTAATAAAACCATGTTCAATTGAAATATTTTTTTTTTCCTGTTGGTGTATAAGGAGGTACCTTCTTGGTTGGTGTGAATCGCATTCATTGTATTGGACCTGTCAATTCCTGTAGGTAATTTTGTCAATATTGTGAGGTCTATTTTGTGTCACGGGTTGTAAAAGTCCGACGCCAGAACTTTGCAGCCCCATACAATCGTAGTCTAGCAGCCAGAAAGGGTCCCCGTGCACCCACCCTAGAACAAAATTCTATGATATGTTCGAAGATCGTCAGAACCTGTATTTTCCGAATCCGGTTGTCGCCAGTGGAAAAAAAGGTTGCGCGCGCGTCTAATTTGCATATTTCTAAGATGGGCGCCGCCCGTTGCTAGGAGACGGATTATTTTTGAATAACATTAGTTAGGAATAACAAATTACCATAAAAATGGTATCATTTTGAAGAGAATTTAATTTCCTACAAGCTGATACCCCATTTGATGGGATAAATAGATGTTGTCATGAAATATTAAGGAAGGAATTATGTTTTTTAGCATTTTTCTAAAAAGATCCGGAATTTGGTTATAATGTTCTTTTCCATACATTTAATATGCATTTACAAATAACATTTGAATTTTCCTATAATTATCCCCCAAACATAGCTATTATCATGTGAAAACGGCTTTCCAATACATCAATTCCTTTAAAAGTTACACGACATTAAAGGGGATATGGTTCAATAGGTTTTACAGTACGAAATCGCCGAAGAAAGAAAGAAAAATTACACTTTCTATTCCTTATATGAAATAAAATTTTTTTTTTTCTATTCTGTGTTACCAAACTCAATCCATTCAGCTTCCCATATGAACAGTTTCTTGTCTTTTTGGATTCCCTCCAAGAACGTGAAATTAATCACAACTTATCTGATATTAAAAAGTTAAAGAAAAAACATTTACGTGACAGTTTCCTCTTATTGGAAGATTAAAGTGAAAAAAAAAAAGAAGAATCTTATGCTAAAAGCCCTAAGAAATAAAAAAAAAACTTGTTAAATGGCCTTTCAGAGTTTAAAATGAAACATGGCTATCTTATTTTTTCATAACAAAATGAAGGGAAGTATCTGTGTAGTTCATGTCGGCCCATACTGGGTTACATCATAAATTCTTCAGAAATGGTCCCCGTGCACCCCCCCCCCAAAAAAAAAAAAAAAAAATCTACGATAGGTCAAAGGTCAAAGATCAAGTGAAATACATGCTCTCCTATTCATCCAATTAAACCTAGGTCAAGGAAGGTGACCATTCAACACATTGTGACAAACATGCCATTATAATATTTTGCCAATTTTGTGAAAATGTAATCACACATTGTCCACATGTCATGTACTATAGACCATTAGGAGAATCATGCATTATGGCGGAGGCATACCAGTCGTCATAGCGACATTTCTAGTTTAATATTACAACGAAGATTACGACTATTATTA
Source organism: Diadema setosum (assembly GCF_964275005.1). NCBI lineage: Eukaryota > Metazoa > Echinodermata > Echinoidea > Diadematoida > Diadematidae > Diadema > Diadema setosum. The sequence continues at coordinate 226,076 of NW_027307660.1, read as the reverse complement.
GCAGTTGGTAATTAAGTGGTGTACGAAGACTAACTCAAACAATACATCATTATATGAGTGGCTATAATGTACAATAATATTGATAAAAACCCAATAAATCTGTTTGTTTTTTTTTCAGGTTATACAGTGCGTATCAAAAAAAGGTAATCCAACTTTGGCGGGCTACTACTTTACAATTGTCAGCTATGGAGAGCTCAGTGTTTTAATTCTAATGATATCACAAACCATCGAAAGCTATGCTGCCGGCTGAAAGCAATAACAAATTTACTTCTTGTATATTATAGAAAGAATGGCCACGCGAAAGTAACAAGATTAATGCTCTGTTACTGGGAATTTGAAAACAATAATGGCATTGTTTCCATTCCTGTTGTGTCGTTGGTTGTTGGCGTGTTTCCTTTCAAAGAGTGAAAGTAATAGTAGGTTAATAGATGTCGGCGTTAAAGCTTGTACAATATAACAATATTGGTCAAAGTTTATTATTCCGAAGAGCCATTTTTTTCCCCAAAGGTTCGTTATTCCGGAGGTTCGTCATGATATAGATAAACGGGCCTAAATTAGTTATTGCTGAAAGCAATAACAAATTTACTTCTTGTATATTATAGAAAGAAAGGCCACGCGAAAGTAACAAGATTAAATGCCCTGTTACTGGGAATTTGAAAACGATAATGACATTGTTTCCATTCCTGTTGTGTCGTTGGTTGTTGGCGTGTTTCCTGTCAAAGAGTGAAAGTAGTAATATAGTAGGTTAATAGATGTCGGCGTTAAAGCTTGTACAATATAACAATATTGGTCACAGTTTATTATTCCGAAGGTTCATTTTTTTTTTCATCAAAGGTTCGTTATTCCGGAGGTTCGTCATGATATAGATAAACGGGCCCAAATTTGTTATTGCTGAAAGCAATAACAAATTTACTTCTTGTATATTATAGAAAGAAAGGCCACGCGAAAGCAACAAGATTAAATGCCCTGTTACTGGGAATTTGAAAACGATAATGACATTGTTTCCATTCAAAATTCAAAATGGTCACCTTCCTTGACCTAGGTCTAATTGGATGAATAGGAGAGCATGTATTTGGGGATTTTAGGACTTTAACTTGACTTTGGCCCTTTCATAAGTTTATGCATTAAGTAATTTTCAAGGTATGGAGAAAAAGTGCAATTTTTGTATTGTGTAGAAAATTGTTACCATTTTCATCTGGCCTTTGACCCTAAAATTCATAAGAGAATCACTGTCAGGCAGAACATGCATAAATATGTACTAAGTTTCAAGATGCCATGAGCCACTTCCGAGACATGGAGGAAGAAGCAAGTTCAGCACTTTCTCTTGATCTTTGATCTTTGACCTTTTTGGCAAAAAAAGAAAAAAGAAAAAAGAAATTGCCAGAGAATCTCTATTTTGGGTTATACATGCATACACCAAGTTTAAAAAAAAGTCCTGCTGGCATTGCATAAATATGAGGGAAATAGTAAAATTTTGAAGTGTTGCCCTTGACCTTTGATCCCATGAACCCCAAATTCCCTAGATAATCACTTCCAGTCAGTACATGCATAATATATACTATGTTCCATGAAGATACCTTGAACAATATCCAAGATACAGAGAAAAGAAGTAAAATTTTAACATTTTCACTTGACCTTTTCACATTTGACCTTAACCTTATCACCCCAAACTTTTACCAGTGAATTTTAATTAGGTAATACCTGTATACACTAAGTTTCAAGAAAATATCTTTAGGCATTGCAGAGATATGAGGGAAATAGTGAAATTTTAAGCATTTGACCTCGACCTTTTGACTTTTGACCTTGAGCATGTGCACCCAAAAGTTGATAGGCAGAATTTCACCCCCAATACACATACATGCCAAATTTCAGGGTTTTTTTTTTTTGTGTGTGTGTGTGTTTTTTTGTTACGCTGTCCGCAAAATTCATTACGGACGGAGAGAAGGACGGACGGAAGGACGGACAACCCGAAAACATAATGCCTCCGGCACCACTTCTTGGCGGAGGCATACAAAAGAATCTAGATTACATAGGTGAAGTAATCTTTGAAGATATGTAAATATTGATATGTACGGTATTGAAACTGTCGTGTTGATTATCCTTATGGTAAGTTACCACTCTCGTGGAATTCACTAAGCTGGGTCCACTTTCTCGATTCGCCCGAAATCGTGGTCTTACTCGGGGACTAATCGTGCTGATCATCAGATAATCAAATCTTGACGTCAGTCAAAGACATTGTGTTGATCGTAGTAATTTTTCGAACAGTCCAATAATTCATCTACGATCAACACTATTACCACCATAGACCTCAAGATGTGATAAGCCATGATAAGATCACCACGGTCACTCGTAGACTAAGAATCGATTTGTGGTAGATAGTATACATGTATTAGCATATCGAGACTCGCGACAATGGCAACCTAGTGAAAGTGTTTAACGTGCAATGTCAATAATCTTTTGGGTATCGATAATGCACATTTATAGTTACTCTATCTAAAAAGGACCGGCGGACGAGTAGGGCATGGATATCTGAAAACATTGGATGGTGTATTTAATTCATGCATGAGTTAAAATGTTATTCCAGCGGAACTTACATGCGCTCTAAAAGTGGATTGCACGTCAGATGCGCCTATAGCAGATACACTTCAAATCATTTTAGCAACTAATTTCTGTGGAAAACATGAAAATATTGTATTCGTTGTGGTTAAACATTTACACTCTGAATATGTCTAATGTTTAACACATTAGTCATACACATACATCCTTGAACACAAACACACACAACACAAAAGTATACAAACCTGCATAAATATAAACGTGATATATATATATATATATATATACATATATATATATATATATAGATATAGATATATTATATATACATAGTTATAGTATATACATGCACACATACATACATACACGCATGCATAGTTAATGTTCCCTCAGACATTTCCCTCATGTTTTATAGATCCATGCATTAAGGTCTACTTAACCATAACATTTTTTTTCTCTCTCTCTCTCATTTTTGTATAATATTGATTATTAGTCACTCCTAACGGATTTAACAATCAAGTTTACGTTGTATTGCATTTAAATCAACCCATGTAATAAAGTTAAGTGCATGAAATCATTTTCTATAAAAAAAAAAAAAAACAACAGAATTTGAAAGCGACTGGATTTGACTTGCAACTATTCGTTTTTATCAATGCCATTCCTTGGTATTTGTAATCTATCTATTAGTTTCTTGGCAATAATAAACGTATGAGCAATATGTTTAAAAACCACCAGGCGAACCACCAAAGAATGAGAACACGTATGTGCGATCTTATCTTAAAAAAATGAATTGATTTCATGCTAGAGCATGGTGAGAAATATTTCGCTTGTGCGGTATACATGTAACTCTTATTTCGACATCTAAATAAAGCATTCGAGTTTGATGTTCCATGAATGCATTAATGGCGTATTGAATAAATTCACGAAATTCATGACTGAGCTCATTTCCCCTGCATGAATGCCTGTGTGCGATACTGGAGGTGTGAGTATGTGTGTGAAGATGATCAGAAGAATGAGAGTTGATGAAGAGAAGTTTGATTAATATCGATATGTTGGAAACCCCTATCCAGGTAAGCCCGTTTCGGCCGTCATGAAATTACACCTCTCGTAAGGCCTTCATTCTATTTGATGAAAAAAGACGTAAACTAAAAGTGAAGCTGAGTAGATCAAAGGTGATAGCGAATAAAAAATTTAATTTGTTTTCATATTCTACAAGATTTAATGATATCTAATCAATAATTTGGATGTAAGAAGTGATAGGGTCTCATACTTGCAATGATTATTATAGTATTACACGCGTTACGCAAGTGCGGAAGTCGACATTACCCTTAAATTTCTGTATAACCGTATTGAACCTTTTCCCTTTAATGTCGTGTAACTTTTTAAGAAATTGGTGTATTTAATAGCCGCTTTCACAGAATAATACTTATTTAGGGGGTTTAACTTAAGGAAAATTCCGATGTTATTTGTAAACAGAAATTAAATTTATGGAAAAAACATTACTGAAATCTGTATTTCTTGGGAAAAATGTATTTAAAAAAATCCTTCTTTCCTTAGTATTTCATAACAACAACTATTTATTACATAAAACGGGGTATTAACTTGTAGGAAATCTAATTCTCTTTAATATGATACAATTTTTATGGTAATTTGATATTCTTAACTAAAGTTATTCAAAAATAATCCGTATCCTAGCAACGGGCGGCGGCCATCTTAGAAGTATGCAAATTAGACGCACGCGCAACCCTTTTTTCCGCTGGCGACAAGCAGATTTGCAAAATACAGGTTCTGACGATCTTCGAACACATCGTAGATTTTTTTTTTTTTTTTTGGGGGGGGGGGGTGCACGGGGACCATTTCTGAAGAATAGTAACCCAGTATGGGCCGACATGAACTACACAGATACTTCCCTTCATTTTGTTATGAAAAAATAAGATAGCCATGTTTCATTTTAAGCTCTGAAAGGCCATTTAACAAGTTCTTTATTTCTTAGGGCTTTTAGCATAAGATTCTTCTTTTTTTTTCACTTTAATCTTCCAATAAGAGGAAACTGTCACGTCAAATTTTTTTCTTTAACTTTTTAATATCAGATAAGTTGTGATTTTGGAGGGAATCCAAAAAGACAAGAAACTGTTCATATGGGAAGCTGAATGGATTGAGTTTGGTAACACAGAATAGAAAAAAAAAAACATTTTTATTTCATATAAGGAATAGAAAGTGTAATTTTTCTTTCTTTCTTCGCCGATTTCGATGAGATTTGATCAATAGATAGCAGTGATCTACAACAAACCCCACATACAGAACCTACGCAATTGCGCGCGGAGACATTATAACCCTTAAATATTGCTGTAAAACCTATTGAACCTTATCCCCTTTAATGTCGTGTAACTTTTAAAGGAATTGGTGTATTGGAAAGCCGTTTTCACATGATAATAGCTATGTTTGGGGGATAATTTTAGGAAATTTCAAATGTTATTTGTAAATGCATATTAGATGTATGGAAAAGAACATTATAACCAAATTCCGTATCTTTTTAGAAAAATGCTAAAAAACATAATTCCTTCCTTAATATTTCATGACAACAACTATTTATCCCATCAAATGGGGTATCAGCTTGTAGGACATTTAATTCTCTTCAAAATGATACCATTTTTATGGTAATTTGTTATTCCTAAATAAAGTTATTCAAAAATAATCCGTCTCCTAGCAACGGGCGGCGGCCATCTTAGAAATATGCAAATAAGACGCGCGCGCAACCTTTTTTTCCGCTGGCGACAACCGGATTCGGAAAATACAGGTTCTGACGATCTTCGAACATATCGTAGAATTTTGTTTTAGGGGGGGGGGGGGTGCACGGGGACCCTTTCTGGCTGCTAGACTAATCGGCTCCATTTTCAATGTTGTTAATTCGTCTTCTCTGCCTGATGTGTATCGACGCCGGCAGTTGCCAAATTGTCACGGAAAGATTCTAAAATTTGACAAGGAACTCAATGTAGAGAGAGAGAGAGGCAGAGAGAGAGAGAGAGAGAGAGCCTAAGTTTATTATATACACTGTATATCCGTTTTTCTATATTTCTCAGATAAACGAAGACCATCTGACAAAAGTAGAAAATAATAAAGCATCTAAACAGAAATCGTGAAAACCTCCTGCAATTATTGATAAACTCCAACTGTACTACTGAATCCTCCGATAGTGATCTCGTAGGCAGGGTTAACATTCTGGTTTCATGTTAAGTGCTCTTCAAATGTGATTTGTTAACTCAGTAGAAATGGGAAATTATGTGAGTAAAAAAAAAAAAAAAAAAATCTTCGAAATCCCAACATTTCAAAATTCAGATGAAGGTATGTAGGCCTACATCTATATCGAAAGTACCGATATAGAGAAAGAAACTTCGGCATTTTTTCAGGTCGAGACATAATGTTGATGCACAGGTCATGTTGCGATGTTTACTTCCTTCTTTTGTTACTATACAGTCAGTCCGCAGCACCCGATAATTCGCTCGTATTTATTCAACTCGTATGCAAGCCCGCTTTAGGCTTGCATACGTAATGAGCTGCGTAAGGGGATTTTGTCCTTGGGCTTTCGGCTACAAAAATACACCTCATGTTCACAAATTTGGTATCAAATTCAAGGAAAATATGTAAACTATCGTTACATGTTACTCAAATTATTGTAAATGAAAAATATCATAGCGTAATTTGAGCTTGAAAAATGATGAAAAAAGTAATTCGTGCAGTACACTTTCAAGACGTCAAAAAAATACCAAATTCACCTTGCGTCTCAATGAAAATGCTTTATTTGGTAGTCCATCTCCTAATCTTTGTATCCATGTAAATATCTTGACAATTTGTTGCTTAATCCGGTCAGGAACCAGTAAAATATACATCGATGTCAGTGCTGATCAGCTTGAAACCGTGCAATCTCAAGAGTAAGCTCTCTCATTGGACAGCGCCTGCACTCAGCGCTTGCATTACGTCATTACGCTGCTACATAACGGTTTCATGCCACTTGCGGTTTCTTGGCACGCGTGTAGTTCAAGCGCTGAACGCACGCACTGTCCAATGAGAGAGCTCTTTCGCACCACTGTACACTTTGTGCGGAGCATACTTCTGGCTTAGGAGTGAATTTTACAGACATTTCAAAACGGAAAAACTAGTATAAATCATGCTTGCGTCTCTTTGACTCCAATATATGATGAGTATCTAAGTTTCCTCTCTACGAAAAAGCCAAAATCAGAAACAACAGTTTCTTAATCCGGTCAGGAACCAAAAAAGAACTTTAGATGACAAAATCTTCCGTGAAAAGCAGGTAAAATTTACGCAAATTCAACTGATTATATAGTCCTGATAAGATCCGATGTTACAGGCAAATTTAGTATCAAAATAAAGATCAAAGTCTGGAAAACAATTTACCGTGACTTGTAGCCATGACGAATGTATGTACAAGTCGCTACACTGTGAAAACCATAGCCCTATCAAAGTCTCGCAAAATCTCGCACGACGAGACACCTTTCGAACGCAAAGATCGTCAACGAGAGTGCTGAATAAATCTTGCCGGATCGGCTCATTAGCATACGTGCTGCGGACTGACTGTATAGGGAGTTTTCGCTACACGACGGGAAGACCGAGAATACGCGGAAGCCAAGCGCGCCGGAACACTTCTGGTTTTGGGGGGGGGGGGGGCAAAATCTCAAGGGGGGCACATTGTGACGATGTGAGATCCTCGGCGCGTGAGCGAAGCGAATGAGCGGGGGGGGGGGGTGGAAAGGGGGATACCCCCCCCCCCCCCCACTGTAGGGAGCTTTTGTAAAACAGGGTACAAAAGTCGCGTTTATAGACCAAATTTCTAAGGAATTAAACATGGTGAAAATAATCAGTGCGTAGGACTGTGATTATTACATACGGGAGTACATAATAATGTGATGGTGTGAGATCCTCGGCGAGGGAGCGAAGTGACCGAGCAGGGGGAGGGTGTGGGAGGGGGGATACCCCCTCCCACGGTGGGGACTTTTTGTAAAAAGAGAGTATAAAAGTCGCGTTTACAGAGAATTAAAGCAAATTTCTGGGGAATTAACATGTTGAAAAAATCAGTTGTTAACTATGATCATAATATACGGGAGTACATTAATAATGTGATGGTGCGAGATCTTCGGCGAGGGAGCGAAACGACCGAGCGGGGGAGGGTGTGGGAGGGGGATACCCCCTCCCACGGTAGGGAATTTTTGTAAAAACAGAGTATAAAAGTCGCCTTTATAGAACATTTAAAAGCAAATTTCTATGGAATTAACATATTGAAAAAAATCAGTTGGAAGGACCATGATCTTAACATACGGGCGTATATTATGTGATGTTGTGAGATCCTCGTCAGGGAGCGAAGCGACCGAGCGGGGGAGGGTGTGGGAGGGGGATACCCCCTCCCACGGTAGGGACTTTTTGTAAAAGGGACTTTTTATAAAAGTCGCTTTTGTAGAGCGAGCCACTTTCACTTTGCAATTTATCTGAAATGTACTCATTAAAAGCTTAAACGTGATCGCATCGTTCGAACAATAAACAATATTCTTATACTACTAGAAAGCAAAGAAGAAAATAAAATATGTAAGGTTTACTAAAGTTATGTTTCAGTGGGCACACTCGAGGACACGAGGCTACCATCTATACACAAAATTTACTCATAAGTTACTATTGGTGTATAGATACAATAATGTATGTTGTTAGTGCACTTTCGCCCCGTTAGGGGCGAAAATTTGCATTTTCAGTTATGAAATTACAACATTTAGACAAGAAATATGCCTTTATTGTTCATTTTGGTCTTTAAATCAGTGATTAATTATTTGTTACAGGGGGCACTTTTGGGGGGGGGGCAAAAACTCGTTTTGCCCCCCCCCCCCAACATTTTGTTTGGGGGGGGGGGGGGCAAGTGCCACCCCTGCCCCCCCCCCCCCCCCCCCCCCCCCGCTCCGGCGCCCTTGGCGGAAGCAATCAGCTGTGACAGTCCCTGTACTCGGACTCCCGTCCCCATCAGCATAGCAGTTTCGCTTTCCTGTCCAGGACGGAGGCGTCGGGACAAGATCGCTGATTGGCTGGCTGGCTCACTCCTGCCCAGCATCGGGACTGAACGCTATTCCAAGAAGATTCTAGAGAATGGAGTCACAACCGTCTTATTCCCTTTGCTAGATGTTCGAAGCCGCCGCTCAAAAATATTTGAAGCATGTGCCAAACAGGGTCTGCCGCGCAGATACGAAGACAATTGACTCGTGTCTCATTGCATAATCAAAGGAAGATATGTCTTTGTGATGGTAATCACTTTTCGCTATCCCTTCTCATAAATTGTAGGTGGTACAGACACGAGGATGCGCGAATAGAAATTGAACAAAAAATGCTGAAATAAAGATGAAAATTACTCGACTGGGCATACCCGGGCACTAATCTGATATATCTATCAATAAAGCATTATACTTGAAGATTATTCCATATTATTTTCACTTGTGGAAATTAAGCGGAAAAATAATAAAGTCAGCTTTCTAGGATGGCACAGTTTCAAACATTTTCACATGATACAACTCTGATTTACTCTTTTACAAATTTCTGGACGGAAATGACTTTTGTTTTACGTGCTTTATCATTAATTGAAATTTCATTTCATTTAATAAATGAATAAGCAAAATATGGCCAACATTGTGATAACGTTCAAAATGAATCATCAGATTGCTCAGCAAGACGGCGGCTTGGAACATCGATCTTCAAAGGCAAAAGTGCACCTGTGGCATTCTTTTACATCAATAGAAATCTGACAACTGTTTGAATAATTACAGCCAGTTGAAACTCCAGTGTGTATAAAACCTCCTTGACTATTCCAAGGAGGTTTTATACACACTGTTTGAATAATCACAGCCAGTTGAAACTCCAGTGTGTATAAAACCTCCTTGGCTATTCCAAGGAGGTTTTATATACACACTGTCCCGGTATTCGTTTTTTGTATCATCCCCTTTCGTCCGAATGTAGAAATTGGCTGGAATTAGCCTTTGTTTTTATTATTTTTTTTTTGACATTTCTGTAGTTCAACGCCACATCGTCACTACAGTTAAAGGCGTACTTTATCGTAAGCACACACACAAACACACACACAGACACCAGAAATCAAATAATTTTGTACCTTTAATAGTTTGATTTGACATATCTATCAACCATATAAGAAAAATTTGTGATCTTCTTCGTGCCTATAAGGAGTAGTTCTATAGCCTATCATCTATCTACACCAAGTTGGGCATAATTATGACTATCCTTCTTGGATTTGTGTTGCTGTAGCTGTTAATCGCCTATGTCAGGTTGATCGTTTTCTGTTAATGATTTCAAAGGAGTGCAAGAGACATTAGTCGAGTTTGATGGCTGTACAGAAGATAGTAATAATAATAGTAATAATAATGATAATAATAATAATTATAATGATAATAATAATAATAATTATAATGATAATAATAATAATAATAAAATGTTACATGGGTATGCAAGAATATGTTTATATGTTTATATCTGGAGATACACAAAAACGAGGAGAGAATGTGGGACGGAAGTATTACCCCTCCCACGTCGGGGAGCTTTTGCATTTATACAGAATTGAAATTCGACGATCCTGCACACGCTTTTGATGGAATATTTGGGAAATTTTCAAAGGAAAAAGTAAGATGATACGCTTTTCTAATGTGTAGATTCAGGTTGCAAGAAACAAAGCGCCATACAAACTTAATTCTGTAGTTACGAGATTTTTTCATTTACTGATCGAACTACATGTATTTGGAAATTCAATATCTAAGCGCATGCGACGGCGGCCCACCAAGGGGAGGTAGTCGGAGGGGAATACACAGTAGGACCTTTTGCATTTTTCGATATGAAATTCAAAGGTCTGGTGCACACGTTTGGAGGAATATTAGGGAAATTTTCAGGGGGAGAAGTAATAAAAATAAATCCATGTAAAATGAGAATTGGTAAACAGTATATTTTTCGTTACCTCTTGTCCCGCGTTTGCGGTTTTTTTTTTCTCTTTATAGAAAGTAAGTGGTGGTTAGCACTCACCGTCACCTTCCTCGTCATCATCATCATCTTCATCATCATCATCATCATCATCATCATCATCATCATCACCATTATAGTTTTTGCATACTTATTTATAATGCTTGTCGTAAGACATATCTAAGCTTTGAAAACAAAGAAAGGGATAAAAAAAAGAACCATGGTTTCTTTATGTTTTGTTGTGACTGTTTCATGTATAGGTCTAAGATTATCAACTGCCATTTTTTTTCTTTTCTACTGCAATCATAACAATAACTTCTGAAGAGTAACGTACCACTGGAGCGGTCTTTGTCAGCGTTGCTGAAATTAGTTCAGTCTTTGCCACCCTGCTGTTTGCACGATTCACACGGGATACTGTGATAGTACACCTAACTTCTACTGTGCCGTATGTTACTGTGTACCACTGAGCGTGTGTTTTCTACAAATGTGTTATAAATCACTCCCGGTGTGTTTTGATAACTTTGAAACTGTTCACGCATTGCTCTCACACAATTGCGCATTCTCTCTGTTCATTCACTCCGTGGTTATTTTCTTTTACTTTTTACTTACTGTAAGTCTATGGCAGCCTGTGTGGTAAGGGAATTTAAAATCGATTTTATCATGATAAAACGGGGCCCAGGTATCTTCGGACTTGACTCCTACCACACCACGCCTTCCAATCCCCCCCCCCCCGCCCCACCTCCCCTCCACCACCACCACTTTGACCGCCACCACTCCAGAAGAAGCACCAGAAATAGCAGAAATGTGCGCGCGCCGGGAATCAGCTTCGTTGAAGCTCATGGTTATATAAGAGTAGCAATGACGATTCTCTTCGTATTCCAAATCTTCTCGTCACTTTGCTCTTGCTGTTCCTTCTTCACAAGTCTTGAGCTGTTGAGGATCAGGTGAGTTTGTCTCGTTCATTTATTCTCTTTGTACTTCCCGTATCCCCTCGCATCAATTACATCGATCAGATCAGCAGAAGAGGAAAAGATGTGGAAAAAGATGACATGGAAATTTGAAAATTCGAAGGCAGTTTGAAACATTTAGCGGCAGTAAGTCGAAGTCCTGATAATCTGTTTACAATGTCCTCCCCCCCCCCCCCCCGCCCCCTTGGCATCTGTGATGTCTTTTATACTGCAAAGTTTGGCTGTCCAGGTTATAAAGCTTACCACATGGTATTTATTTCTTCTTTTTTTGGCCACAAACAATTTCTAAATATGTGTATGATTTTTTAGCAACGCTTTCTGAAAGAATTAAAATATGCAATCATTGTCACTGCTAAAAAAAATGCATTTGCTGCCAAATGCATGTGAAGATGTGTTCATTGTTACATAATAAACAAGGAAATGCTGCCGAAGCGCCAACATCAATCACAGACAAAGGTATATAGTCCAACTTCACCGAATTTTATTATTCATAGAATATCGTTAAAATATTGTGGTTTGTTATCTCAAATAAGATTAGTCTACAGATTCCGCAACAAATCGTTTTATCAGGTATATTCTGTAAACTGATCGGGAATATCGATTTCTTCATGCTTGCATTCGGAAGTTACTGCAGTTCTTTCTGTAAAAGTGATGATAATTTTTACAATGCCACAGTTCATTTTTTTTTTCTCGGAGCACCAGTCCTGTAATACACGTCTGTATTCTTGTCAAAATAGTACAATATTTCGTGACCCTACATTATGGCTGCTCTGTTGCAGGGGCGGATCCAGGAATTCCATAAAGAAGGGGCGCCTTTACAAAACTAAAGGGAGGTTGGTGCACGCACCCCTCCCCTATTTTTTCATTTAATTTCTTTTGTTAAAAAAAAAAAATAAAGGGGGCGCGCCCGGTGCGCTCCCCCAGAATCCGCTACTGTGTTGTATCCATTGTATAAGAAATAAAGTCAAAAAGACACAGAGCGGGATTTCCCTTCAGGTTATTACGCAAGAGGATAGAAATACTGATACAAAATTGTCTTTTTATACTACCTGTCATGATTGGATATGAAGAGATTTTTGTGGTACAGTGTATAGGCCTATATTGTCTAGGCCTATAATTACGTTTATGAGAAGGGTAGGTAGTACGGGTGTACCCATAATTAGGGCTTTTGTAGCACTCTTCCCCACCTCTCTCAAAGTTTGTACTGAATTTCACACAATTTACTTACACGAATCATTATAATATACGCAGGTTATTGCGTTTCCGTTCCCATACAAGGACTGGCATCGTTTCTGGTCGCTAAGGATATAGAAACAGTCATGAAATACTATCTTGTTGCAGCAGCCATCATATACCTAGGTGAGATGAAGTTACTCCCCTTGCTGTATTTATCATTTATTCATTCAGTTATTAATTCATTTATTTATTTTTTGTTATTTGATCCATTTTTTATCTTATTATTTTTATAGCATACTAAGGAAAGTGATATCAAGTCTGATTTTCATCATTTTCATGATTACTCTTTGCGGTAAAGTCATTTTGATGATTAATATGTAATGGAGTTATTTTGATTTTTCTTTGCATAGTATAAGTCATTTGATTACTCTATGCAGAGAAGTCGTTTTAATTATTCTATGTATGTAGTGATGTTGTTTTGATTGAAGTTGTTTCGATTACTCTATGTGTATTTTGAAGTCGTGATTCCTCTGTGAAGGCATTCCGATATTCAATGAGGTGAAATTGTTTTGATTACCCTATATAGTGAAGGCAATTAAGATCGCTGCGGTATATGCAGTGAAATTATTTTGATTACGCAATTGATATATGGTGAAGTCAATTTTCTTAATCAAGCGATGCATTTTGATTATTCTATGTAGTGAAGTACTTTTCAGTTTCAGTTTCAGTAAGTTTTATTTCTTCACTTGGACATCTGTTGGATATGAAAGCAATCAGTATGACAAAATCGATTGTTTTTCACATGGAAATATAAACAAGAATATTCATTACAAATATACAATTATATAGATAATACGTAGGGCCTACATTACATTTCATGGTACATCTTAATGTACAGGTAGAGGAGACAGTTATCGATAAGCAAATCGCTTGACATGGATAACGGCTTCTAAACATAGCGGCTTGTTATAGTCCTCTTTTATTTTTAAACTGACGGAACACAGCAAATACACAGAGAATAAATCATGAATAACGTAAACTTTCAGGTATCTACAATGTAATTTAAATGAGGACAGCACAAAGGGGACATAACAAGATAACACGAAATTAAGGGACAAGAATAACGGGGTACCTGAATAGGAAAGTATAGAGAGAAGAGACGAGAAGCGAAGAAAAACGATGATATCATAGTGTTCAGGCACGTCAGGAGTAACGTGTTGGAAGCTTTATTTGGGCGCTGTATCTATAGTGAACAAAATTATGATATCTTACGATTTATATTTTAATCAATAAGAATTTACAGTGAACCAGTTATCATGGTGGGGGGGGGGGGGAGGTAAATTAATCGGTTAGCATAATCCCGATTCGAGTGACACATTGCGAGAAAAATTTTTGTAAGATGATTTTAAACATTGTTGAAAGAAGAATTGTGTCGAAGATCATCAGTCAATGAATTCCATATCTGGACCATGATGTCTTTACAGACTTTTTAGCTATGATAAGTTTAGGATTTTCCAAATGATAATCTGGTTGCATGACGAGTAGGATATGAATGAATATATACGATTGAAATATACACATCTTTAAACATTTCAGGATGCTGATTATTAGTATATTTATACATGAATATTGCTCTTTGTCATGTATGTGTATTGGAGATTCTAAGAGTCTGTAAATCATGAAGCAAACTTTCAGTGTGTGCTAAATAGTGAGAGCCACTAATAGGGTACGTTTTTGTAATGACAATGTACAGCTGATTTTACTAATACACGATTTTACCACACAGTGACACAGTAGGTGATACGGGGTAATACGAAACTTGCAGGGCGTTTTTAGTAAGGCGCTCTCATACTTTCCAGTGGAGGATCCCGACATTTTTTGATATTGCTGGATGAAATCGGTGTATATCCTCCGACCATGTTAGGTGTGAGATGCTAGTTACCCGAAAATTGTACGCAAAACATTTGATTCAGTAGTTTACCATCGATCTGTATAATGATTCTATCCATTGAAGTGTGGTTATATCTATACAGAAAATATTATTTGCTTTTAGATGTCTAAATGACAGGTGACTGCACTTAAACCATGTTGAAACCGAATTCTAAGGTAATAACTGTAGTCAGTGCATGTAGGTTTTTATGCGAAAAGAAAGTTCTCGTGTCATCTGCAAACAGAATAAAATTGATCAACGGAGATGAATACACTAAATCATTCATATATATAAAAAACAATAAAGGTCCTAAAATAGATCCTTGTGAGACACCACAGAGGGCATTTTGTTTATTCGATTCAGTTTATTGATAGATCACATTATTATTGCTTTCTGTTTTCTAATAGGCCGCGGATACCGTATTTTTCCATTCAATACAATAAAATATCATGATCTTTGGTGTCAAATGCTTTGCTCAGATCCATGAAATTCCCAAGAGCATAATAATTATTCTTTTTCATAAACGATTCAACAATTTTATCATGTAATTGAAAAAAAGTAAACGTTAGAATGTCTTTCTAAAAACCAAAATTGATAACTCTATTGAAGGCATCTTGCTTGTCATTATTGTGAAGACATTCTGAATACTCGCTGAGGTTGAATAACTTTGATTACTCAGTTCAATGAAGTCGTTTTGATTACGATTGGGAGCGTACTACTAGTAAGTTTTTTCGATTACTCTGTCTGTATTGAAATATTACATCCACGCATTACTATACGGAAGACGTCCTAATGTTCTAAACTGGTTTCGCACTGAACATTTTGTTGAAGACATTGGAAACGCTTTGCGGGTGGAGCTAATGGCGTCTGCGTATCAATAGAAAATCACAAGACTGCGATATTAAGCCCCATTTATAATGGCAAAAAGTGCAATCAACAAGTGCATGGCCTGCGTTAATTACCATACTGAAGTCATAAACCATGGAGCTGCCATGCATAAACGTTTCGATAGATGTACATTAACATAAACAAGAACAGAGAGAAACCGAATCACCCACACAAGCAAATATAAATGATCTGAAACGTTATAGTGAAATGTCGTAAAATACGTAATTTCATTATCACTCCCTTGTAGACAGGCATTTGGTTACATTTTTGGTTACATATAGAATTTCAGGCTATTAAACTAGATGAGGTTTCGTATTGGCAATCTATGGTAGACCACAGGATCCCTCAGGATCTCTTTCTTCACGTTCGATGACATTTCAAAATGAACTCATTCAACAAAATTAGGGGGCCTACTTCAAACGACTGCGATTCTTTTGACAATTACCGATCTTTCGTCAGCTCGTTATCTTCGATGAGCTGTGCTTTGTTTAGTGCTCAGGATCTTATCTACTCAAAACTAGAACATACTTCTCAGTTTAAAGGCCTCACAATTCGTCTTCCACCATTGGGAATTTGCTTGCAATATATCGAAAGGATCTGTATGCCAAGAAACTTACCTGGCTGACGAGATTTACCAGGATTAAAACGTAGAGTTGTTTTTTGAGTATTTCGACATCAAAAGTGTAGAGTAATTTTGATAGTAGTTATAGACGACTTTTATTTCAGAAGAACCCTTCCCGTTCAGCATATTGTGGGTAGGTAAAGCGTTTTATGCGTGACGATAGATCGTGTCGTATAGTTATCGTACTTTCTATACAAAGTCCATACCGAGGAGGCCTCCTGCTGAACTTTGCCCGATTTGTCGATTATCGATAATCAATTGTAGAAATAACGTATAACAACCATGATTGGGTATGCTCATTATTATGGACTGTCGTATTTTCGTCAAATCTTTTTTTTTTTTTTGGCTGATATTTCGTATTTTTGTCCTATGATTGTGAACTAAAGGAAAATTCGCTCTCAATAAACTTGATTTCTTGCTCGCCCTAGTGCGCGTCGAAGCGGTGATGGGAGTCCAGTGTTACATCTGCTCGCTGACTGAAGGAGTAGGCGATCGCGGATGTGCCGAGCCATTCAATTCCACGGGCATTAGGAAGGATGAATGCACCAGCGGATGTCTGGTAAAGTAACCGGGTCTTCCAATATTACGCAAGCGAACGAAAGATATCGTCAAGGATCTGGGGTGTGGGGGGGGGGGTTGGAGGGGGGATACATGTGCTGAATTACAGCTAAGGGTTTCTCCGTTTTCTTAATCCTAAAATCTTATGGTACAATCAAGTACATTGTTTTGATACGCATGATGTACTACTTTTTGCAGAACCTAATGTAGTTTAACCCTATAAAGCCAAAGCTATTTTGACCCTTCGAAGCCCAAGGAGGGGAGGGGGGGGGGGGGGACAGCATGCCCCTATATAACTTCTTTATTATTTCATGTATCACCGTAATATTTGGCACATGGGTAGAGCAACTCAAACTCTACATGACCTTACGCATTTGAAATCTCTCAGGGTCACCCGTTGAGGGCGCTATTAACCAAGATATAAAGGAATACATAGGAAATATGGTAATATCATGGTTTTTCCTTTATAATTTCTTCATCAGGCTTTATCTTTGACGAGTCATGTTGACCTTTGCCACGAAAGAAAAGCAAATCAAATTTCACTGATTTTCTTATGGCTGAAATTTCTCGAGGTCACCACATGGGGGCGCTATTCGTTACAATATAAAGAGACCTATCATGTACATGTATTATTTGCCGATAGGTATCACGTATCTAGCAGGTGTCACATTTCATATTTCCATAATATTGGAGTTTTGAGTTTGCAGATTGATAATGTGATAAACTAATGACACTGCATGCAAAACATGTGTAAAATATTCAGGATGACACAAATTAAAAGAGTAATCTTTGGAAATACTGGGGTTTTTTCAATTATCTCTATCATATCTATTGTTTGATGCCTGTGTAACATGACAAATAAAGGAAGTAATAAGAAAACCATTTCAGGGCCATTCCCAACCGTAATAATACTTCATATTTTGATCCTTTAGCACATTACAGCCAAGAAAACCCCATTTCATCAACTATTGTCGACTAAAATTGGAACAGAAAAACGCGCAAAACCTAACTGATATGGTTGTCAGTTGACGGTTGCCATGGCAACCAGCATTATCAGACATAGATAAGTTATAAATCAAAATGTTTGTAATAAAACTTTAAAAAGAATAGTCACCACTTTAATTTGGGTTTATGGGTTAAGGTCGTAGAAGACAATAGTGGCAAATCAAAATATAGTATAGGGCCACATTATTTGTTTCTCCCCCCCCCCCCGGCATTATTGTTGATAAAGACTCATTCCTATCTTCGATGGGAGGCATTCATTGATAATCATCAAGGGGCTTAATCAAGGCGTATTCTATCTGTAAACGCAGAAAAGCCCAGTTCCTGTCAAATAATGATATTTTATTTTACAAAGCAAATTCGTCATTATTCAAATTCATGAAATTCTTTCGTCGAGATGTTTTCATTGCAATTGATTGACTTATTGACGTCGATGTAGGGCAATTAGTCAATCAGTTGCAAATTCGTCATTGTTTGGTTCCATTCTATTATCATTATCTCATTTTCTCCACTCATTTCAGCCATAGCTATAGGGCTGGATTTTGAACGGTCCTTTTCGTCCATTAAAAACAAAAACAAATTAGAACTTAAACTTACATTCAACATTGTATCAGTGAAGACAAACAGTAATGTATGTTGACAAAGTAGATTATGTTGCATATACTTTAATAGATTCATTGATCACAACATTAATGTCAGAAAGATACCATATATATTATGTAATGTATAAATATATATACATCTTTCTCACATTAATGTAGTTGTGATCAATGAATCTAGTACAAAATGTATGTCCTTTTATGTGAACGTCTAACACAGAATCCTCTTTTGCAAATGTTATAATAAGCAATCCAAAAATAATGGGAGCACTCCTTACAAAATACACATCCAAGAAAGAAGAAGTCTTCCTTCGTGCAAAGTTATGGTATTGGGATTGAGGCAGCTTTATAGAGGCGCCTGTGAGACACTTTATTGCATGCTTCTAATACTTAAAAACTTTTTTCTTTCTCTTTATTCCTTCGTAACGCATTATAGAAGAGTTTTACTACTGTGAATGACATATTGACCGTCGCTAGACGATCCTGTTGGGATAGTTCAAAGTCGTGCACGGTTCAGGGCGAATGCGGAAGTGGACAGCAGGGCGAGACCCGTTGCTCGTCAAACTGCTGCACGGAGGATCTTTGCAACGGAGGGGACACTCTTTCCACTAGCTTCATCGCCATGGCAATTGGAGCAGTCGTAGCTGTATCACTTCTGTAGCGAGCTTTTAGTGATCTGCGATGTAAACATGGCTATCAGACAACAACGAAAATTAAAGAATGTTCTGCACACGATTTTGTCCGATGTTAGTTTGGCAATCGACTAAGCATCATGAACACTTCGATGATCATCTTTATCTAAACTCTGTATTTTACTCAATGTAACTAATGTTTTTGGAATGGCCATTCAGTTATAACCAAGACTCATTGTTACTCATCTTTTTTACCGCCATTATAAACAAATCCTCTAAAGAACAAATTGAATATTTTGCTTTCACTTCAAAACAGGAAAAAAAAACTTCATGAGAATAATGCTCGAGAGGTGGGGAGGAAGAAATGATTGGAAAATGAAATATTATGACAGCCCTGTTACTTTACATAATGAATAAAAAATATTTCAGCAGATTTGTTTCTTCTTATAGACTTCTGAACATTATACCAGTGGCTATTTGGGCAACAAAACCCCATAACTGAAAATGCAAAATGTTCAGGAGAGCGAAAAACATGGCAGCCAAAGCGATATAATAAATGGAATCTCCTTTCCTTTGACATGTCACGGTGGCCTCAGTTTTGGGGTTAGACAGCTAGGATGCTGACAGTATATAACTTTATGATCGTGTAACAATTGATTAAAAAGTTATAATTTACCAAAATTTCAGATACAAGGTCTTGTTACGCCACCGAGAAAAACAAAACAAACAAAACTGAACCATTTGTGCATATTTTTATATATGTTTTTAAAGCATACGACTCTTTGACAATCCAAAGTATATTTGTATAATGCATTCTAAGTAAACAGAAGAGGCAAAGCTTTGCACCTAGGATTATTCGAAATAAATATTCTCTGCAATAATTTTCCTGAGTAAAACTTTGTTTCATTCATTTATGAACTACATTGTCTCGCTTTTACTACTCACTCTAGTAATCATTTTGGCAGACGTGTTTTACGCGAATGCCGTCTGAGAAATTGCATTTACCCCTTGCGATACTGTTTGAATTTATTTTGAGTTTAATTGATTTAATTTCGACACTGTCGCTCACTTCAGCCAAGGGCTAATCCTCATTGAGTCCATGGAGCGGTTAAAGGAGCGGTAAGAACAAAACAAAATAGCGATACAACAGTTTATGAGTACACTTATAAACACAAATCACAAAAATATCTAACATCCAGTGTAACAAGATAAAACATACAAACAATCACACACACACACACACACACACAAACACACACAAACAACAACAACAATAAGTTTACAGACAAATTATTGTTACAGATTACAACAGGAAAGAGGTAACTTGAAAATGGTGTACACATAAAAAGCCAATAAGGCCTGTAAGCGTACATCGTTGTCAAGCTTATCAAGAAATGGAATCTAACAGAGCAAGTATTTTTCAGAGATCAAAAATCTGTTTTATACAAAAGAAACACAAAATATAAACATAACACAAAACAGAAAAATTAAAACCAAACATTAAAAGATGTTGGTTAATAACAAAGTTTCAATGAAAAGACATTTTTTTTTTTTAAACTGCTTCTTGAATAAATCATTAACTTGCTTATATCATCTTGGTTTATTGCATTCCAAAGAGCTGGAACTATATGACAAAGAGTTTGCTTTAATTTTATACTAGAACATTTCCACTGACGAACTTTATTACAACTCTGGGTGTTATAGGTGTGTATATTTGAGTTTAAAGTGAACACATTCCTGATGTGAGGAGAGAATGCATCATTCTGTGTGAAAACGTTGCATTAAAGTTGTTAGTAAAGTTTGAGGTTTATGTATATCATGCTACTTAAGCGATTTCCGAATCCGAATACGTGTATTCGGGTGGATTTGCAGCTGATTCGACTCCGGTGTTACCGAGGCTTTACAGAAAATGAAAAATCAAGCCATGCAAGGAAGTTGCAAACTTTATCAAAATTGCATGATAAACTTCGTGCATTTATAGGTTAAACTCAAACTGGAATCTACTTTAATAACTTTGAGATTAAATTCAGCATCAGCCACATAATCTACCCTTCTTGCACCATCAATTGAATTATCATCATCATCATATAAATTAAACTGAAATCTGCTTCCCAGATTAAGATAGTCCATTTTCTTTTCTGCATGGTAAAGTTATTAATATTAAGATCAACAAACTCCTCAGCGCTATCGCAAAAAAAAAAAAAACCAAAACAAACAAACAAACAAACAAAAAAGCCTGTAGAATATCTAATGAATTATCATTGTACTTTGTAGTTCAAATGTATGGTGCACACATTTGGAGGAATATATTTGGGAAGTTTTTAAGGAAAAAGTAAAGTATCACTGCCGCGGTCATTCTCAGAGTTGGTGAAATTTGTTCAATCTTAGCCACACTACTGTATGTAAGAATGGAGTGATTCACACGGGATAATGCACCTAACTTCGACTGTGCCTTATATTACTGTGTGAGCGTGTGTGTGTCTGTCTCTGTGTGTGTGTGTGTGTGTGTGTATGTGTGTGTCTGTGTGTGTGTGTGTGTGTGTAATGTGTGTGTTTTCTGCGTACTATAACACATTCTTTTTACTCTCCGGTGTGTTTTGATAACTTTGATATTGTCCACAGCGCCATCACATATGCATTCTCCATTCATTCACTCCTTGTTTATTTTCTTTGAAGTTTTCATTCATTCATTCATCCATCCATCCATTCATTAATAGTCATTCATCAGGCAAACGTTCATTATATTTAGCGTACACAACAACAGCGGATTGAATCCCGTCCTTCTATTTCAGCTGATTGACGATAGTCCAATTTCTGTGCTGATGAACGAAGGATGTACAACATACCCAAAACCAAAATATATGTATTGCAAACTTTAGATATGATTGATATAGTATCAAGTACCTTCAGACGTAGTCTTTTGTCAAGGCCCTCTCGCTGTAATGGGCGAGCGAAGCGAGCCCAGCCGAGCGCGAGAACCTTTTGAGATCTGCTTCACACATTATTATTCATGACACGTGAACCTTACTGAATATTCATATTAACGGGTTCCGGTCGACAAATGGAATGGCGCATGCGCTCCCAACATCCTCAGCCTTGGTGTTGTCATGCCTGTTTGCATGCGTAACTGACCACCCATGGAGGTCTGTGGCGTGCATTCGCTGTATTCAAATCGTTTTCGAGCAGACAAACACGCTGATTGGTCGACTTTTGCTCCCGAAATCGGGGAGCAAAAGTCGGTAATTCAAAGGATTAAGAAAAGGATGCGAAGCAGATCTAAAAAGGCGCTCGCGCAACCCCACTCAGCTGGGTTCTCTTAACCATACAGCGAGAGGGCCTAGACAAAAGGCTACTGTAGACCAGACTCCTACCACAACCACGCCTTCCAACCCTTAACCCCTAACCTCTCCCCCTCCCCCAACCACCACCACCACCGCCACCACTCTAGGCAGTGCTAGGAAAAGCACTAGGAGAAAACAGAAAGACTATCTTTGTACTCCAAATGTTTTCCTTATGTTGTCGGTGTTTCTTCTTTAAAAGTAATAGGCCTTTCCTGCTTTTAAAAATCCCCGCACTTTTTTCCCCACAAAAATTTCATTCATTTGTTAAAATACCATAAGTTTTGTCTGGTCCTGATTTCGTAATTATGCTTGGGATTATTAGTATGGTTAAAAAATTAACTTTTCCAACATAATGAAAGAGCAATTGACTAACCGCTTTCAGAAAGCAGGGGGAATAATTGCTACCCTTAACATAATATGTCAATGAAGTTGATGAAATGTGTAATTTTCATGAAAAATAAAAATATCTTCTTTTTTTTTTTTTTTGGAATTCCCTTTATATTTTTGAATATTGTTCAGACATGACACCATCACCATCTCCTCATCCAGCGGTTCCAACGCCAAAACTTTAAAATTCATTAACTTTTGCATTGATGGTCCGATTTCCCTCAAATTTTCCCTAATGTGTTCTATGTTGCTGCTTTCACTCAATTCACATTTCTCTTTGGGTTTCGGTTTCCTGTTAGATCCGAATATGATTGCCGACACTCCTGTGTGTTTAGGCTTTTGGTTCAATACACATATTCAGAAATGTTTCAACAAATGCAGACTAGAGACATGTTGCCACTCCCACTCAGCCACAAATTATACTATCATTAAAACTGCCATTCGTTTGATAATGGCCATCCTTGCATTGACTCATCATCTCCAGCCTATTTATGTTTCCTTTTAATAGCACTCGAACATCTTATTGACCAAACTGTGGTTAGCTCTTTAATTTTTGACACATACACACAAACACGCACGCAACCACACAAAAGAAGTGCATGTGTTACTAGCAGTGTCTCTTACATTATGTACAAGCATTGAAAAAAAAAAACAATAGCGGGAAAAACGAAAAACGCTTTATGTGAGAAGTAAAAGATCTGTAAATGACCAGACTGACAAAATACTTCATATCAAAAGAATGTATTCCCGAAATGCTTTATCAGTGTAATGATTTTGCTCATAATATACATGTACTGCTAAATGATACTAAATAATTACTGTATAAGACCTCTCTACCAACAAAAGTCGATGGGTTGTATATTTACGCATTACACGAATTTGTGTATTTTGAATGTAGCGAAATTGGAGATATTGAAGTACTTAAGTTTTAAGTCTGAAAGGAATACTCTAATAAACTTCAACGACGGATTTAATGGTGTCTTCTTTATGGCAATTTAAGGGGCATTTATATTGCTTCTTAATGACCATCATCATAACATGAAAAGAAAAATAAGAAACGCAGAAAAGCAAACAAATGTCATCATTCTAGAGGATGGTCTCCAACAATCTTGTATATTGCGTCATGAGTAAACTTAAATTGCAAAAGCCATTCTCAGTTGATGTGTGTACTATGTAGACATTATGTATAATTCTTGTTATGCCTCCGCCACGAAGTGGTGCCGGAGGCATTATGTTTTCGGGTTGTCCGTCCGTCCGTCCTTTAGTCCGTCCTTCCGTCCGTCCGTCCTTCCGTCCGTCCGTAATGAATTTTGTGGACAGGGTAACTATCGAAACCTTTTGAGGTATCCTAATGAAACTTGGCATGTATGTGTATTAGGGGTGAAGTTGTGCCTATCAACTTTTGGGTGCACATGCTCAAGGTCAACGGTCAAAAGGTCAAGGTCAAATACATAAAATTTCACTATTTCCATCATATCTATGCAATGCCAGAAGATATTTTCTTGAAACTTAGTGTATACATGTATTACCCGATTAAGATTCTCTGGTGAAAGTTTGGGTCATGAAGTCAAAGGTCAAAGGTCAAAAGGTCAAGTAAAAACATTAAAACTTCACCTTTTTTCTTTTTACCTTGGAGATTGTTCAAGGTATCTTCATGGAACATAGTATATTTACATGTACTGACTGGCAGTGATTATCTAGAGAATTTAGGGTTCATGGGGTCAAAGGTCAGGGGTCAAAGGTCAACGGCAACACTTCAAAATTTTACTATTTCCCTCTTGTTTATGCAATGCCAGCAGGATTATTTTTTTTTTACACTTGGTTTATGCATGTATAACCTAATAGAGATTCTCTGGAAAGTTTTTTTTTTTTCTTTTGTTTTTGCCTCAAAGGTCAAAAGGTCAAAGATCAAGGGAAAGTGCTGCACTAAGTTTTTCCTCCTTATCTCGGAAGTGGCTCAGGTTATCTTGAAACGTACTACATATTTATGCATGTTCTGCCTGACAGTGATTATCTAATGAATTTTAGGGTCAAAGGCCAGATGAAAATGGTAACAATTTACTATTCAATACAGAAATTCCACTTTTTCTCCATATCTTGAAAATTACTCAATGCATAAACGTTTGAATGGGTCAAAGTCAAGTTACAGTCCTTAAATCCCAAATACATGCTCTCCTATTCATCCAATTAAACCTAGGTCAAGGAAGGTGAACATTCAACACATTTGTGACAAACTTGTCATTTTAATATTTTGCCAATTTTGTGAAAATGTAATCACACATTGTCCACATGTACTATCTAGACCTATTGGGAGAATCATGCATTATGGCGGAGGCATACCAGTCGCCATAGCGACATTTCTAGTTTGTTTGTTTTCATTTCCGAAACAATAAAATCATATACAAGATAAACAGTGTTGAACATGACATAACTGAAACATGAATCAAGATTGAAGTCTCAAAACACAATAAAACAAGTTGACCTGTGACAATGATGATAACATGTAACGGTGGATATCCCATTTTAGATCTATCAACATGACAAACTTCCATGGGGTACAATATTTATGAACCTATATTATAACTAACATGTCATCAATTCATACCAAACATAATCTGAAATCATATCACTAAACAATCCCTCAAAGCAATCCCTCCCCTCCCTATACTAATCTTAACTCTCTGATAATTATGGGGTAATGTACATATAAATATGATACAAACCGTACATACATAACACATATTATTCATCAATTCATTTCGAATAATTCTACTATTGTACGGTTCAAAATTTAATTCACAATTTGTTGATTTCTGTATTGAAATCAGTAAGGCTGCTGTACTGTCTAAGATCGTTAGAATTTACTGCCACGATATAAAGATGTACGTTTGCAATTTTGAGAATTAGGTTTCGGTAAAATCAATTTCTCACATTGTCTTAAAGAGTAACCAATTTCTTTGCAAATTAAATTATCACGTAAATAAGTAGTTGCCATTTCATGAAGAATTGTTTACATCATCAGATAAACATGCTATGTGCTGCAACTTTCTAAAGTTTCCCACTTTAGATTATCATGATTTTCACTTATTGATTTATGTTCAAATGACTTTACTTTGCATATTATCCTGCCTGCTCTGTTTTGTAGTTTCTGCAAAGTTTCTACATGGGCTTTGGTTGCTGAGTGCGAGATCATGTCATTATGATCAAAATTTGGTAAAAATGTTGGTTTGGTATAGAATCATATATGTTATTTCATAGTTGATTCGTTGACGAATCCTCTCACTCTTATCATCTTACTAATTTTTTTCACACAATTACCCAATATGTAAGTCCAATTTTTACTGCGAATCAATGATAATGCCTAGATATACTTGAAGCTTCCAACTTGAGATATAAATTTGTTCGTTATTCTTGGGTTGAGTGTCCTATGTTTATGAAGCGTGTGTTTTGTACCGATTAACATAGAAACAGTCTTTGATCTGTTTTCTTTCAACTTATGCTTCATCCACTCGCTTAATTTCTGTAATTCTTCATTGAGTAAATTTTCTATTATTTTTGGATCTCTATCTGAAACGTAAATGACCGTCTCGTCTGCATAGAAATGTTTCGAACATTTATCAAAGCAGTTTACCAAATCGTTTATGAATAACAAAAACAATATCTGACCAAGTATAGACCCTTGTGGTACCCCATGAGTCACTGGTAATTCTGATAACGTACCGTCAACTAAGTTACCCTAAGTTTACCCCTAAGTCCTAAGGTAGAAGCAAGCCTCTCCAGTAGAATGTCAATGTCAACCAGATCAAAAGCCTTTTGGAGGTCAACAAAAACAGCTCCAGTGTATATGCTTATTATATCTGAATATACATAATATTTCAATCACCATTTATTTACACTTTCCATTCAACAAACCAGTTTGTTTCACTTGAATGATATACATAATTATACTAATCATTCCGAATCGCAAACTGATACATACATAAAGTTTTACCTTAATACGTTATACACGTGAAGTGTGAAGGAGAAAAATGCGATATAAAAAAAAGACAATCATGATCTGTTCTGTGTAGCTTCTTCATGACTGTCAAGTGCAGGGCCGATGATAGAAGAGTCTAATTCAGCGAAAGAAAGACTGGATTTGTGAACGTAGGTTTCTTAGTCCATGAAGGGTAAGATAGACTGTGATTTATGCGTTCATGTGACGTTCATTCTATCTATAGATGGCGGTAAAGGCAGACTTACCGGAAATTCGAGGAGAATCGAATTAAGAGACCGCCTTCAAGGTAATAGCCGTACGTAGCTGCCCACAAGTGGACATATCATACACGACGTAAATGTACATGATTGTGAAAATAATATAAGTGCACGAATGTACATCATGTAATGTGTGTATTGTGTGTGTGTTTGTGCACATAGGTAATATTCTATATAAATGAGACATGTTTATTTACGCATTTATAAAAAAGTGTTTTTATTGATTGATTGATTCATTGATTCATTCATCCATATCTGATTTTACTCTCATTCGCGAATGTATGTATTCGGGCGTTTGTTTGTTTGGGTTTTTTTTAGTAGGCCTCTATACGATGACAGGTTAAAGAAGTAAGTGCTGATGAATAGGTGTTGTGTATAATGGTGATAATGTCATTATTTGTGAGCCGGGAATCAAACAAACAGATTAACACAATATTACGGCCAATTTTCCAGGCACGTTACTGCTCATCACTTGACCCAGTGACCTGACCATTCCTTATGAGGAGGGACGAGCGATTGGTTAGTGCAAAACTCAGTGTCGTCCCTACTTTGTGCGACAGAATGTCTCCCGAAAAAAAAAGGAAATAAGATAATGATCGCGAAATGTTTCAAAATACAAACACAAGAAAACAAAAGTGAACATACATTGATGACCGTAATCACCATACTCGTTCTCCCCCGTGTAGATCACTTGTTTGAAAAATACATGTGTATCTTGGAATCTGTTTAGTGTTGGTTTCCACGTTCATTATTAAACTTTTCTCATCAAATTCGCACATGTTTAAAATCAATTTCTTTACGAAAGTTCTCCATACAGTCAATGAACGATATAACAATAGCAAAGTTTTAGTATCAGCACCCCAGGACGTGCCGGATATAGACCGAAGAAGGTTAAGACGTCTATTACATTTATTCAGTATGTATAATTTACATGAGATGACCACGTTAACGAGGAGTCAAGAATGACACCGAGGTATTTGTAATTTTGCACAATTTCTAAAGGAGTATCAGATACGTATATATTGAAATTACTGGCGGCAAGTGATCGTGGATTAAAAAAAAAAAATCATTACTTTGGATTTATTGCTTGAAAAAGTGAGGCCCCATTGTTTCAGCCAAGAGGCGATATAGTCGATGTCCACCTGTAACTTGAAATTAATGTATCGTAGGTTGGTGGAAGTCCGCCAAATCGCTATTATATAGCGATTTCTCTTTACGCAGATGATATTATCATCTGCGTAAAGAGATATATTGGATCTGCTGCAGTAAGAGATGTCGTTGATGAAAAGAGTAAAGAGAATTGGACTAATAACGCTTCCTTGAGGAAGTGAGTGGAAAATCCGGCTTAAATACCCTCAGGAAGGATCACAGGGACTTTGGCTTCCTGGAGGGAAAGTCTTTGATTAGCTGAATGGGTCACAGTAGGTAGGCAGGTCCTGTGTGTGTGTGTGGGTTGTCATGGTTGGCTGCACACATTGTGGTGGTTGTCTATTATTGTAAGTATCAATTAGTGCCACTATTGTGTGGGGGCTAATAGGTGTCAATTAGCCTGCTTGTCAAGTAGAGTTTATAGCCAGATATTACTCAGGTGGAGGCCATTATCATGTGGGACAGTATTATGCACCTCGATTTCCAGAGCTTCTCTGACTCGTCGTTGATACCAGTTGGGGACTTGCGTGATGAGTCTGCTTTCATCCCATAGGATCCTGTGTTCACTGGTGTTGGCATGATGGATTATAGGGGTAAGTATGTGTATATGAATTTAAAGGTCCTGTCACAACTTTCCGGGTCCTAGCGCGTATCTCGCCCGCACTTGCCCGGAAGTGAGCACGCAATTCCGATTTACCCGCAGCCAAGTTTTGAGCATGACGCCAGAAGGAGGCCCTTAGCGGCAGCACCTCGCAGGCAACTCCACTCAGGTACTTGGTACCCCGTATGCGGCGAAGATAATGACATTCTGTGGGACTTCTGCCATTTCTTCAGAGGAATTCCTTCATGT
This sequence comes from Diadema setosum, assembly GCF_964275005.1. NCBI lineage: Eukaryota > Metazoa > Echinodermata > Echinoidea > Diadematoida > Diadematidae > Diadema > Diadema setosum. Next base: position 197,157 of record NW_027307660.1, on the reverse strand, counting down.
AGTTGTCGGCCCCCACGCCTGGCACGCACGTCACACAGAAGACACGCAAGTAGAACTTAAGTAGAACGCGTCCAGCAAGTAAGACACATGCAAAACTCGCCCAAATCCTTGTCCCCCCTCAGAAATTGTCCGGCATGCTGGAAAATCCCCACACGCCTGCGTATCTTGCCCGGAAAGATGTGACTCGTGATTGTTTGCGTACATTCACGGTGATATTTTATCTAACATCATAGAAATGAAATAAAGGTTACTAAAAACAACAAAAAGTGTGTGGTAGTTTGTGTATATACGTATGTATGTGTTTCTAATACGTGGTTCTTTGTTTGGTTTATTTGCTAACTTCATCATTTCGCTATACTGTCTATGTTAGCTACTGTAATTCGCGACCACTGTATGGCAGTGGTGCCTCGGAACTGCATCTAAAAAATATCTTTTCCCCTTTTCTCCAATGTCTTTTAGACACATTCTGGAAATAAGCACTCTAATAATATCTGTGCTTTATTATCTGATTATATTGATAATGGTAGTAACTATTAGATGTTGGGAATGAATCGAACTGGAGGAATCGAGGAAAATAGAGAAAGAATGTTTGTTCATTTTCATCTGAGAAGATGGCTGAATAGCCCATATTCATCTACGTTAAGCTGGTCTTCCTTGGGGTCCAGTTGGATATGAGGTGGGACCACTTCACCGGGTTAAACACCCTGCTCTTTGCGATGAATGGATGAATGAAGCGGGATCTTTTACGTGCATGAGTTGTTACTCTCTCATACACGGGACCTCCATTTTATGTCCTCTCCGAGGGACAGAGTGTTTTGCCTTTTGCTAGAGGGGGCGGTATGCTTACACACAACATTGCTCAGTCCAGACTCGGGTTCGAACCCGGGCCGCGTGATCGTCAGGCAGACGCGCTACCGACTGAGCCAGCCCACCGCCCTTAAAGACTTTCATGTACATGTACTATGATCCGAAGGCAATGTATAATTTTATACCTTGATACGTAACTATCTGCTATAAAGGAAAATCTACAGAGAGAGAGAAAGGCATATGTGTGTGTTTGTGTGTGGTTGTTTGCGTGTGTGTGTGTGTGTGTGTGATACTACAGGATAAAGCTTTGAGACAGGCATTTAGTTGAATATATTATATATATACATATATGTATATATATATATATGTATATATATATATATATATATATATATATATATATAAGGTATATGTGTGTATGTGTGTGCGTGTCTGTCAGTTAAAGCTATTACGACGTAGGTCAATCTACACTTGTAGCATTTATCAATACATCTACACAGATATTAACAAAAAGAGTGAAACTTCCAGTATCCTTCTGAGCCCCATCCTGTCCATATCCCAATGTGGTAGACCGGAAGAGGGTCCGGGTCTCTCCAGTTGATGAAGGGGACCTGGTTGCCATGGTAACCGATCCTGAGATGACCCTCAGCAAAGGTCAACCAGAAGTGATCGTAGGTTGGAATGAGGGATAGAATGGTGTCGGTGGCGTGCGATGTTACTCGCGTGCAGTCCTGACTGCTTGCGCCGTACTCTGTCGTGCATTCTCTCTGTACTATGCCCATAGTATTCGTGTATGCACCGAGGGCTGGTCCCATACAGTAAGGAAAATAGAAGAAAAGAATCGGGAATATGCCAATGAATGAAAGTTTTATGGTTCAGGTTCTCTAGCTGTTTTTAGTCTGTCATACTATTTTCTTACAATATTTCCCGTTGAACCCTACTAAAAATGTACCCCTCCCCCCCCCCAAAAAAAAAGACCAAAGAAAATAAAACAAAATATGGGTGATCAGAAAACAGGATAATCGGAAATTGGCTACAGCTGCTGCAGACCAGGAAAAAAAAATACTCATGTCCAGTTATAGGTGAAATAAGGCACTAAATGGTTCAGGAATTCCGAAATGAAATCTTCCTAAACTGTTCGCGTATATTTTTGGGCATAGGGGGAATTATATGATTTGTTGATATTTTTTAATGATAATTCGGTAATCAGGGGGAATTTCATAACAAGACAAAAACTAAATTTTAATGACATAATTGATCCCGTAATTGATAAATTAAGACTACTTTGATCGTAGAAAAACTAAACTTTACTGTATAGCAAAAGGATATTATTTCCTTTGTATTATAGGATTGATATTGCATCATATACATATTTTTTTGTATATCAATAATTACCCTTGGCGCATTAAAGTACGCTACGGTGAATCATATGACAAATCCGTGTCGCCAAATATAGGGTGATTTAGGAGAATTCTTCTAAAGCGCAATATTCTCTGCTGCCGTCTACGTTTCATTTCGCGCACTTTCAAGAGTGTAGGGGTACAGGAAAACTCGTAAATAAGCATGAAAACGCTAAGGGCAATCGAAAATTTCGCCCTAAGGACGGATTCCCCTTAGGGTACCTGATTTTCACACTGAAATTCCCCCTATGCCCCATATATATATATATATATATATATACATATACATATGTATGACCCTGCATCACAAAAAAAAAACCCAACAACAACAAGTCCCCATCAGCCATGGATTTTAAGTTAAGGGTAGATTTTGAAAGAGCAGATTCTTTGTAATGATGTATAACTCTTTACAAACGGATTCTCCAGTGATGTGATTTTCCGGCCCGTGGTACTGTCCGATAGTGGTAATCACCAGGATTACCACGGGACTTCTTCGTAAGGGATGGATCAGTGAACATGGACACTCATTGACACAGTGAACACCCCACTGAGCGCCATCGTTCTCGGCGGCCGTACGGCAACAACAAAAGGGCTTTTTACACTTGCAAATTTTTGCTTAGTCCCGTACCAAGGGTGGGCTAAGGGGGGCCTTAGCCCCACCGTTGGTACCGGACTTTCCTTAGCCCACTTTCTGTTTACACTTGTTTTTGCCAAAGTGGGCTAGCCCCACCGATAATCCCATATTATCTGGCCCTGCAAAAAAGCAGGGTTAGTGTACCGCAATTGCGGTGCCAAGCAAGCGAGTGTTAACAGAACGAAAAAATAATCCTTGGCTAAGCGACGGAGAAGAAGTCCGACCCCCCACTGACCAATCAGAAACGAGGTAATGAAGTGCTGCCTGTGGGTGCGTGTACTTGTACAGTGCACAGCGCAATCATGAATATTCATGTGGTTTGGAAAGTACGGGACTAAGAAATATGAGAGTAAAAAGGTTAGTTTTCTCCTTAGCCCTGGACAAGAGCTTAGTAAGGGATTTATTGGCGAGTGTAAAAAGCAGAAAAAATTGGTACGGGACTAACGATAGTCCTGGGTCAGAGAAAGTACGGGGTTAAGAAACACAAGTGTAAAAAGGGCTAAAGGGACTTCCCACAATGTCATCGCTTTACAATGCATTAGCACCTACAAATACAGTTTCCCGCCTCCTTCCTTCTAACAAATTATATTCGATCATTGAGCAACAAAATAGACGAATTCTGTTCTAATGTCAAGGTCCATGAAGCTTACATAGCTGCGGTAACGGGAACCTAGTTTTCGCAGACAAATCCTGCTGAAGCGAACCTTATAGACGGCTATTGCTACAGTCATACACGGTCAGAATATTTCGAACCGGGTCCATTACCACAGTACCACAGGACAGGAATCAAAACCGTATCGACCGGGTTCGAGCCGTAGAAGCCCGCATTGACCCGCATCATAACCCGTTTCAATTCCTGATGGATTCTGGGGGTTACTAATCAGCGGTGAAAATGTTTTGGTCATGTTCAAAATTTTCTCACGGATTTCAATTCGATCCGTATTGATATCCGAATTTACCCTGTTCGAACCGCATTGACTCGCATCGACCCGCTGCAACCCACAGCGTAAAACCGTATGGACCCTTGTTGTATACCGCATTGCCTTCAATGCAAAGGATGATAGCAAGGTTTACATTCGGGTTGGTACGGGTCGAAACGAGTTGGCACGGGTCGATAGGGATTGAAAAGAATTCAGTTCATTTTTCAAAAGGCGAATTTTTATACGGTACGATACGGCTCGAACCGGGTCGATACGGTTATAGTTCCTTATGGACCCGGTTCAAAAATCCGGTCGTGTGTGACTGTAGCATTTTATCCTCCATTCCGGGATTAATCCGGCTCATTTTCATCAGGATCAAACCTGTTTTGTGACCCGGTCGTGTGTGACTGTAGCATAAAATCTCTTCCATAAACACAGCTACATGTAGGTCTGCAAGACGTGATGGCGTCGCCCTCTACGTCAGGAATGACATTCCTGCGACCTTCTACGGAATTGAACTTACTCCAGGTACCTTCGATGTTCTGTGGGTTAAAATGAACCTCCGTGGTTATGTTGTGCAACCTATTGATCTCTTTACTTATGTCGTCTACTCACCTCTTGCATCTCCTCTCAATAATGAAATCATAGACCATCCAATCAGTAATTATGACCGATATCATTTGGAACTCCTTTTTCCAATGCGTCAATAATGGTCTTAGGTGATTCTAATGACTTAGATACCAATCAACTTTTGGACATCTTGGCCTTCAGCAGTTGGTGACTGCCAGAAACAACAGTCTCCTGGACATGATATTCACAGATTCTCAGGAGAGCTTAAGAGAGCATGTAGTGAAAACACCATTGGCCATTCTGATCACGCGACTATCGTCTCACTACCACAATCTGAGCTGAGCCTGTAATTAGACGCAGTTATCGTCCTTTCCGAGACTCATATGTGCGCTCGTTTGGTCGTTAGATCACCGGATTCAAGTTTCACTAGCTGTCACAATCGATACTCCGGGTGACATGGCCCAATACATGGCCGGCGGAACCGTGGGGGCCGTGGGGGCTCGGGCCCCCACACTTTTTGTGCACCATACAAAGGACAAAGGAATACATAAGGCGTCATCCCTTTGGGCCCCGACACTCTATGCACTAAATAGAGATAGAGATCTTGAAGTATGAGAGGCGGTAAGGTTATGTTTTTCCTGTGAAAACCTGAAGACCTTTTTTTTTTCTTTTTTTTTTTTTGCTTGTCTGCTGAAGAAACCCGGAAGTGGACGGACGGTTTTTGTTTTTTGTTTTTTTGCTTGTTAGCTCATGAAACCCGGAAGTGGGCCCCCACACTTTTGAAAACGCTCCGCCGGCCCTGCAGCAGTATCTCAACACCATGATTCAAAGGCTCATAGAAAACAATAATTTCCTCTCATGATCTGCAAACGCGCCAAAACCGATAAACCCTGGATAACTAATGGTCTAAAATCGCTCATCCGAAAAAAAACAGCATGCCTACAATTGGTGGAGACTCTGTCATATTTCGCTCTCTACGAAATCGTGTTTTACGTGATATAAAGAAACAGAAAGCTGCTTTCTATGACCCAGAGATCACTATGTTGAAAAGCTCTAACTCGCAAAATGGCACCGTAGAATTCAATCTATGGCTGGAAAGAACACGAAACCAACCATCAGCTGTCCAGACAAGTTTGGTGACAACGACTTCCAACGAGCTTCATTTGTTAACAATTTCTTTGCAGAGATATGCAGAATTCTTCCTGAACTTAACACTTCTTCATGTCAAACCTTTCCCCCTGGAAGACAACCACTTCCGCTTATTTTTCGACTTGAAGTCTTCAAGGAACTGAAACGACTCGATCCAACAAAAGCTGTCCATCCAGACGACATTACGATGAGGCTGAATTTGTGAATTCGCTTTCGAGATTTCGGTATCGCTTACCAACATTTTCAATGCCGTCCTCACTTCTGGGGTGTTTCCTCTGTGTTGGAAATCATCTGTCGTGACACCAATACCGAAGAAGTTACTGGTTTCTGGCTGCACCGATGTAAGACCAATATCGATTACACCCGTGTGTTTCCGTGTTTTTGAAACCTTTGCCGTGCAGCATTTGACGAGAGATCTGGCACCTTATACCTAGACAATCGCCAGTTTTGGACTATTCTCGGTAGCTCAACAACACACTACCTTGTGAGTTTACTCTATACAATTTTGAAGGACGTGGAGAAAGTGAATCATTGCGTCACACTTTTCACAATCGATTTTTCAAAGGCATTCGACCGAGTGGAGCACAACATCGTCATTCGCAAACTCGTCGAGTATGGTGTTCGTGAAGATCTTCTCCTAATTATTTGTAGTTTGATTCCTGAGTGATCGTACCCAGGCGGTAAGAGTTGGCTCTGCTATCTCGGATATGAAAATCTTGTCCTGTGGCGTCCGCAAGGAACCAGAAGATGGTGCCCGTTCTGTTCTTAATGCTGGTCAATGACCCTGCATTTAACACAAATAATCGCTGGAAATACGTTGTGATAATAATGACATGATTATTTTTGCTGTGGAATCAGTTTACATCATTCTTTTTTGTCCCATTCATTGCATCGGTAGCTGTGCAGCTTTTGAAGTTCTCTCACTTCAAACTCTTTTAGAGTGAGTGCTTTTTAACTCTTTATGTGCCACGTTCGCACGTCCGACTCAATCGACGGCGTGCCAACATCGCATATTTTGCTCAAACGCGTAAATCCGCCAAAACCGATTGATAAACCGCCAAATGCCACAGTGCATTGGAGGCGTTTCCTGCGATTCCATTTCAGTCACATGTAGCTTGCATTTTATGTGGTGAGTGACTATCAAGCGGTGTTTCCTACTTGATTGGGAGTAATTTCTGAGTTTCTTTTTCACTGTTTTGTTGTGTGCAAAAGTCATGCCTTTTCAATAATGTAGCTTCTGGTCATTTTTGAAAGAAACACAATCATAGATTTGTCAAAAAATTTACATCAAAGTAAAGCTTGGTATTTTCACTTCAGCTTTACTCATTACATATCCAGGGTAACAAAAATCTATGAAAGTTACGTTGACCTGAAAAACAGAATGTCTTCCCAAAGCATGGCTACGTTGCTTTCTCAGAATAATGTGGCCCATCGGGGGTTTACACCATGACACATAAAAAGTTAATTGAAATATGTATTTGGAAACGTAAAGTGTGCTCTTTCAGAATCTACCCTTCACCGGTGGGGACGGATGTTGTAATGCAGACTCCGGAATTATTTCAGTCTTCTCGTCTCTGCTTGCTGATTACATTACCTAGTGAAATAAGATGATCTTTATCAGGTTTTTAAGCTGAAAACTTTCATATATTGTGCTCAAGTAAAAAAATAAAGATAATATTCAGTTTTACCAATGCGGTACATCTGGGTTAGGCTTCTGTTTTCACGGGACAAGGCGATCTGGGCATCATTATTAGCGCTGACTTCAAAATCGACGACCACCGTGCCTCCAGAGAATTCGACATCAAGAAAGACGAACCGCCTTACTGATCCGCCATCTTCGGTGTGAATCACCGGGCATGCTATAACGTTAAAACATGGAGATGCTTCATTCGGAAAATGTATACTTCTGAAAATGTAAAGTGGCCTGTAAAATGTTATTTATACCACAATTGGGAACCACATACTGTACTACCTGGGGGCGTTCCTGGAGCTCCAGTCTACCACCCTGTGTAGTCACACCTTTTCTGCGAGGTGGGTTTGACGAACTCCTTATTTAAGCCCCTTACAGGAATTGGCTCCCTGACTAGTAGTATATTGACACCTACAGTGCTTTCTTCTGTACTATTTTATACGTGCATAATGTGCAGTACGAGAGCAGGAAAGTAGTTGCATTTAGCTTCTAACGCTGGATTCATATTCATTATCTTAATTTCACATTTAAGTCCAAAAGGCCACAGAAGTAGGTTCCTATTGCCAAACATGTTTTATATAATATATATAATATATATATATATATATATATATATATATATATATATATATATAATATATAGTTGGTCCTCATCTACCATCTTGATTTTATCAGCCTTATAACTCTATTCCAGAAGGAAATTCATGTGAAAAATTTGATTACACGGTTGAGAAAATACAACACATTCAGATGCTGCTTCCTTTCCCCCTTTTCTTTTGAAGGTGAAGTGAAAAAAAGAAAAAAAAAGGGATACAGATAATGAATAGTAGAGTATTCTAGGGACACGTGAAGGGAGAAGTCAAAGCAAGCAAAATAGCCAATAATGAATACAAAGAGGAAACACTGAAGAAATCATGAAAAAAACTTAGGAGAGAGAGAAAGCAAAGAAAATTGTAAAGAAAAAAAAATCATATTTGAGAACGAAAGGAAAATAAGTAATGGAAGTTATTTTACGCGCATATTCTTTTTTATTATATTTTATTATTAAGATTGTATTGTCTTAGTCATTAAAAAAATAAAGACATAATATCATACATTCGTACTTATCCTTCAAACATAGTGACTAAATCTCGTTATCCTTTAAGACCATACGTATTTGCTGTGCAAGGGTAAACAAGAGAATATTTGTGACCCGCTGCAACAGAAGGATGTAAAAGTAGGGGGAGAACAATTTTCTGATAATGGCAGGCCATTATTTCCTTACTCTTCCACTTTAATGTCATAATAACATGACTCATAAGAGGACTCAGTTGCGGAGATATGGATGATTTTATTAGCGCATGTCGAGTGGTTTGAGAAATCAGCGTTTCGAGAAAACCACCTTCAAAGTTTTCCTTCCGACGCTATCATGATCAAGGGGAAGCAAGACAGTTTCCACCATTTGACAACCCCTGCAATGTTGATTCAAGCTTAGCACGACCAATCAGTAACCAGGATGCAACACACTGACCGATGAGATCACTCCCTCGTTACTAGGGGCAGAGTCTAGCTGCGGCGCTATAAATCTTCGGACACTTTTCTGTTCCGTTCACAGTCAGAAAATCATGGCCCAGTAAAATGCTACTTTCTTGCCTTTCCTTTAATCATTTGGCTTTGATATTTCGGCAGATGATAGAAGATACATTGGAGTACAAAATATGTCAAAACAGAAATCCGAATGTTTTGATGATCTGGTTTCAGTCTCGATTTTCTCGGGTCACCCGTCAGCAACTTTAGGATCCTTTTGTTGTAGTCACGCTGTGGGTCATATTTACATATATGGAGACGATAGTGAGATTTAGTAATACATACCACACTGGGGCCCAAAGAAGTCATCTGTACATGCACACTCGTAGACGGTTTCAGTCTCGCTGCATGTTCCGCTGTTTTGGCACGGAGCGGAAGCGCAAGCTGATTTGACGGCCCGAAAAAAAGAAAGCATCAACAGCATTAAAGAGGAAATACAGACGACTTTCATAATATCACATCATGTAGTGTATAAATTGACAACTCCATGTATTTGTGGACTTAACTGCTGTCCTTGAGCAGCAATACTCAGAAAGCATCTGAAACAAATTACACTGACAATGTTGATGAAATAGGAGGCTCACATATTTCAAAAAAACGTAGCAGTGTAATTTCGTTACAATGCCTCCTGTTTAACAGGTTTATCTATGTAGAATCTACGCATGCCTTCTTTTTATGTTCCGCTTCCTTGAGCCCCAACTCAAGCATTTTTATGGAGAGGCTGCCATGCCATCATCCTTGTTCATTGCAATTTGTTATAAATTTTGAAAACATTATTTTTTATTCCTCATCCCAATCACTATGATTTCTGAAAGTCTGTACTCAGTGTTAATAATTTAAAGTTGGTCAATAGTAGAAGTCTTGGAATCACCCTGAAGTCTCCTTTAAAAAGCCAAAAATACACCCACAATCATTGACAAACAAAGGCAAAAAAAAACAAACAAACAAACCCTGGTTAACACTTACTAGTTTAATCATCCCAATCATTACAAACCCAAGGTTATAATTCCCGTCATGGTATATCATCTCTTTACAGTCGGGAGGTCGTCCATCATGCCAACCTAATTAACATCTTCTCATAAATGACACCAAACATGCTGAAGCTTGAAACCACAAATCCACACGTGTAAAAGAATATCTTCGAATATAACATGGAATATAGTGTTCTCTTGATAAGACGTTTCATGTGAAACGAAATCGTTCTCATTTGTTAACTCCTCAGTTAGTGAATTATCTCATGCTGAAAAAAAAACAAACAAACATTTATGCGATATACAACACTTACTACACTTTATCGACATCGCATTGTGTAGAGCGGTTTTCGACTCACCCGGGATCCTGCAGATGTACCGTTTTTTTCCTTGTTGCATGGGATGGTTCCCCATCATGGCTATCTCTTCATCACTCATCAACTTAGGAACCATGGTAACCGTCTCCCCGCTAGGGAGAGTGTGCGTTCCACAGCTGAAGGGCGTTGCTGGGCAAAGTTCATTTTGATCGTCACTCGAAAGGACTTCAGACACGGGGAATAGGGAAAAAGCGTGTGAAAAGTAAGATGGATCTATTTAATGCGTAGCTGTAGATGCAAAAATAAAATCTATAGAGAAATTGAAAAAGAATATAAGAATAAATAAGTGAGCAGCAGTAACGGTATAAACGGAAGAACACACATGCGCACACACACACACACATTGAATACATTATAGAAAATTTATATGAGTATGATGACTTACACTATATTGCAGAAGTTTTTCCTCAAATTATCTGTCTGATAATATTTCTAAAAGATTTTTGAATCATTCACTTCGTTCAAATCAGAATCTGAATCACCCTAAGCCAAAATGTAATAACTGTAAAAGGACTTTCTTTTTTTTTCCTACAGGGGAATATCAATGTACAATCAATTGCACAATAAGATTCGTAATACATTACCTGTAAGATCTTTTCAAATGTTATTATCTAATCTTTTAGATAGAATTCAAAAAGAAAAGACAAACTGAGGACGGTACCAAACGTAACAGCCGTTTTTTGAGGGGAAGGGGTGGAATATGAGTCATGCCTCTTCTTTTTTAGGTTTGTTCTCTTCCTCTTCTTTTCTTTTCCTTGCTCTACTTTTTCTTTTACACTTATTATTTATCTTTGATTATTTTGACTCTTTATCATACCAGTTCTGTAAATGATTTTCATTACGGATGTTTTTATGTCCTTTTTTTGTATACAGTATATTATTTTTGCGTTGTAAATTCGGAACCCTGTGAAAGAACAGTCATATTTTCGCAAACATGGCTGAACGGGCAACCCCCGTTTTTTCATATTGTACGTATATGCAATGAATGTATGCAACTTGTGTATATATTCATTTGAAGACATAAATAAAAAAAAACAACACACACAAAAGTATCTACATATTATATTTGTGACAGTGCATCACACAAGCGACAAAAAGACACACGCACTCATTTTGAGTGAGGTCTTAGAATAAGTGAAGAAGTAAAATCTAATCGAGCTCGCCTTTTTCTTATCTTTTTAAAGAATAATTTTTCCACATTTTTCTAAAGTTTGTGGTCATTAACAGAACGGAATATCTATATATATATATATATAATGTGTGTGTGTGTGTGTGTGTGTGTTTCTCGAACTTTTATGACTTTTCTAAAGCAAAATAGTGCGATTAAGTGTGTCTTGGAGTCCCATTCTTATATCTTAAAAGCCTTCACTCACCCTTCACTTTCAACTCTAATAACTTTTGGAAGGATATTGCTACTGAAAGTTTGAAAGCTTTTAAATTGGTGTTACTTATTGATATAAAGAGTTACTAATATAGAGCAAGGTCTATCTCAGCTTAATCTGATAATCTCTTCGTTAATGTTTTTATGGAGTTTTACATCCAGTTTTTGCTCCATGCCTTGAACAGAGTACGATTCGGTACGATAAAGCGCTTGAATAGAACCTATACTTCTGAGCCTCTACTCTTACTTTATTTTTTCAGAGTGTGTGCTTTCTTTCCAGAAGATTCCTTTCCTATTTAGATAGGTTAGGAGAGTCACTTTGTAATAAGTTATACTTCATCTTAAAGCTTAGAGTCTACACTTTCAGAATCTGCCTTAAAACTAAAAAATCCATGACGACTGTTTGCTGGCTTTGTGATGAAGGGTCCCATATGAAAAACACAAACTTTGACCCATGACACCTACTTTGTGTCCTCCCCTTAACTAAATATCTATGTCTGGTGACCTTTTGTTGTTATTTTTGTGTGATGCAGGGTCACATTTATCCATATATTTCTAAGCTATATGCATATATTATGTGACCGCGCACCACAAAACCAACTAAAGTATATCATTTCAAAGCTTAAGGAATGTTCTTCCAGAATTTCCTCCTAATGACAAATCCATGTCTGACGACTTTTTTTTTTTTTAAATAAAGCATACAAAAAACATATAAATAAAGAGCTTGCAACCAAAAGGCGCTAAATCCATTGAAATACGATAGATTTAGCGCCTTTTGGAAGTAAGCTCTTCAAATACATACATGTATACATGCATAACATTCATGAATAACTAACAATTATTCAACGTCTAGAAACAAGCGGGACGGTCTTTCGGAATAAAATAAAATTCAAAGTTGTGCTTTAATATTCATTCCAGGCTTGTGGGTTGGTAACTCGAAAAATGACCCTGCATTACAAAAAAAAAAAAAAAAACAGTCGTCAGAGAGGAAATTTTAGGTGAGGGCAGATTATGTAAAAGATAGAATTTAGGCCTTAAAATATGTGACGCTGCATCACAAACAAACAAAAAGTCGCCAGACATTTTTTTTTTTTTTTGCGGTAAGGGCAGATTCGGAAAGAGCAGTCTCTAAGCTTTAAACTGAATAGCTAGATGTATAACTCAATTCAAATGGCCTACCCAACCTATCTAAATACTGGAAAGAAAGCACACGCTCAGGAAAAGTGTGAACTGAGAAAAGAGGCTTTGAAGTACAATGTCTATTCAAGCGCTTAATCTTTACCAAGCCGTGCTGGTTGTGCGATGAATGGGACAAAGAAAAAACAGGATGTCAACAACCGGAGCAACAACAATGAAGAGATTATCAGATTAAGCTAAAATTTAGCACGCTCTGTTAACACATTCTGTCCATAATTAAAGTTAACTTTCAAAGCAGTAGCATTATTCCTTTAAAAGTTATTAGACTTGAAAGTGAAGAGTATGCAAATGATTTCAAGAAATGAAAGGGGCCTCTAAGACATATCTCATCATTCTACTCTCCCCCCCCCCCCAAAAAAAAGGTTGTAGAAAACTGCTCAAAACACACTTTCCCATTCATGTTATGGTCCCAAACTTAAAGGACAATTTCACCTTCATAGACATGTCGGTTGAGTGAATGCAGCAATATTAGTAGAACACATCAGTGAGAGTTTGAGCAAAATCGGACAATCCGTTAAAAAGTTATGAATTTTTGAAGTTTCTGCTCAGTCACGGTTGGATGGAAAGACTACTATAGCTTGTGATGTCACATGAGTACAACGATATAAAGAAAGAATAAAGAAAATTCAAAATATTTCCATTTTTCTTGCATAACAAAAGAACACTTCACTTCTGTCTTTCAGAAGGCAGGGGAAATAATATTACCCTTAACATACGTCAGTAGCACGTCGAAGAAATGTGCACTTTATCAAAAAAAGTAGAGTTTTGTGAAATTCTCTTTTTATTTTCCTTATATAATTGTACGCATGTGACATCATACACTGTAGTAGTCTTCTCTTCCAGCAGTAACTGCGCAGATACTTAAAATATTCGTAACTTTTGAACGGATTGTCCAATTTTCCTCAAGCTTTTACTGATGTGTTCTGCTGATATTGCTGCATTCTCTCAATCCTTATGTATATGAAGGTGGACTTGTCCTTTAAGAATAATGTAGAAGGGTAGCTCTTTCAGAAAAAATGAAAAACTCAAGATTGACTTAGTTGACCCATTTCACCTTTTTTGAGTCCTCATGTAAAATCAAGGGGTGCGACTTTGCCTACGTGATGTGATGCACGGTTACATATGATGTATAACTCTTGAAATCAACTCCTCTATCAAGTCTATACATACTTTTGATTGACATCACAGAACCATGAAAAAGTCGTATGACTTATTTTCTTTTTTGAAAGGTGAAACGGGTCAACCAAGTTAATCTTGAGGTTTCATACATATCGAAAGAGTTATTCTTTTTCTACTTTGTTCTAAAATTTGCGATCACTCAATGAATGGAAAACGCTGTTTTAGCAGTTTTTTAGAGCACCTTTTCTGAAGAATAGTTTGATTAGGTATAAGTCTAAAAGTCCGCTTTTCACCTGTTAAAATTCCTTTACAAAGTCTTCTCTTTCATATCTAACAACTTTTTAAAGGACAATACTACTGCTTTGAAAGTTGGTAGTATGTATAAACAGAATGTGTCAGCACACTATTTAAGTTTTTGATAATCTGATAATCCCCTCATTGTTGTTGATGTCGTTTTTTACATCCTGTAAAAGACATTAAAACATGTAAAAATTCGAAGTTGTGCAACAATGTAGTCCCTAAATATGCTGCAATCGTCTTTAAATAAGAACACACACATGGGAATGCTACAAAGTTTATTTTTATGGTTATTTTGTTCGATTTTGTCTGTTTTTTTCTTCGTTTACTTATTTCTTCCTTTGTTTCATCATCATGTATGTATTACTATTCATTCATTAGTGACATGAACATGTACATTTACTCTTTTTTTGAATTTTGTCGACATGATAACTGTACCATACATGTTTTACGCCCTTAATGAATAGATTAACATACATGCATGCATACATATTATACATACATACATACATTTATACATACATAATACACCAATTTACCTTTCACTGACACTAGTATTTTGGTGTCCTTCATACAAAAATAAAACAAACAAACAAACAAAGAAGCAAATAGAGACAGACACTAAGTATAAAATACATAGACGAATATAACAGATTGAAAATAATGAATGATTAAGAATCATGAAAGAATGAAATCAAGTTTCAACGAGACATGAAAACTCGTCACATTGAGGACGAGTTAGGTGATACGCTTGTGGTCATCAGATGACGGTCATCTGTGATCGACAAAGAAAAGAATGTGATATAGGCACCTTGAAGTTATATTGAGCGTGCATGCGAAACCGTTTCTGTAACCACTCGGCCACGGGTCATCCACGGAAATGGTAAGACAAAAAAAAAAAAAGAAATGTATAGATATAACAGGGGGAAAGTCAATGCCCACTCAACTAACGTGGCCTGGTGAACATCTATTGCATTGCTAGACGGAGAAGCGGCCCTGTAACGACTGAGGTCACTATGCCATTTCTGGCAACTTGGGAAAAATACGTCCCGCAGACATAAAACCTATAATCGGCTGGTTTTGATACCTTGCCTTTAATCACAATTTTCAGTGTAATGACGTCATCAAATTACAAAACAATGACATCGTCTTGAAAGACAATTGTTCAAAGTACAACACCTCAGTCGTCGTCATTACATACTATGATCGGTTTGACAAAGTCAACCTGCAAAATGTTGCTGCAGTCGAAGCAATGTGGTCTCCAACACACAAAAAAGAGGGATATGGCGTGTGTGTGTGTCTGTGTGTGTGTATAGGTGCGTTTATATACGAACGTGATTTCTACATGGACGAATATGTAATACAAAATTGAAGAAAAAAAAGTAAAATAAAAAAAAATGTTTCGTGATCTTGTGGGGTTCGAACCCGCAATCTCACGTCTCTGAGACGGCGCCTTTAACTACTCGGCCATACGTCTCGACGAGAAAATATGGGGAACGTAAACTTATGTATGTGAAAGATACATGGGGAATCGCTTAGTCCACATTCCATTTTCATTTTCAGTTTTAAACTGCAAAATTGTCAATCTGATGAGGAGATTTCAAAGAATAAAATGCATGATTACTGCAGCTTATTGTCTCAGCTACAACATATTAAAGTTTCAGAGGAAATGAAGCAAAATCAGCTGAGATAAAGGTGCTTAAACGTTGTTAAGTCAATTGATGCTTTTAAAAAGAATCACCTCCCATAGACAATACACGTAAACTTGTCCGATTTTGCGTCTTTACCTTTAATCACAATTTAAGGTATGATGACGTCATCAAATATCAAAAGCATGACATGGACTTAAAAGGCAAATGTTCAAAGTACAACATATCTGAATTTGGGATAATATTGAGCTTAAACAACAGAGATACGAGCAAATGAATGTCAGAAACAGTACCTTAAAAAAATTAATTCCACTTTTTTGATTTCAGATGACGATATGATGACGTCATATTGTAATTATGGAAATAATGATACTTGAAACGTTATTTTCAATTCATATGCTTTTGTAATATGCAATAAAAACATAGGGTCACCTGACGTTTTAAAGAGCTATAGCGAAATAAAAAAAGTTATGTTTTTTCACTATATTTGCACATAGATGCGCACGCGAAATTTCAACTTTGACGCCAGTGCATTGCTTTGTTATTTGTCAAAATCGATCAGAAATCAATGGATATTGTTACTCAAAGTATCAAGAATCCAGATCAGTCAAAAAATGTGCATTTTCATGTTACTGACGCGCTGTGCGCGCGAAAATGCGCGGACGGACGCGCACGCGCAAAATTGTTTGAAACGCTTAAAATTGTCTGAAACTTCGAGATTTCCCATTGGAAAGTTGTTTTGAGCCTTTTAAATGTTTGACGCGCGCTTACGCGTCCTAGATGACGTCCTAGGTAATTAGCATCAGAGAAAGAAAGATAAAGCGTGACCTGAACTTTATGTCCACAAAAACTGATACAGAAAGGACCTTTAGTTATGAAGTTATGATCGATCATGTAACATGGTCCGAAAATCACAAAATGGCGCCTAGATGACGTCATAGATACGTTACTGTCATGAAAACCTTATTGTGGCTAGATATTGTCATGAGAAATGTTGACTGAAAATGTCATGTTACTCCGTAATGTCATTCTTGAGATATTGACGACACAAAATAGGCCAGAAAGAAAGAAGAATAAGAAACGAGATATGAAACTCGTCACACTAAGGACGAGTTAGGTGATACGCTTGGGGTCATCAGATGTCGGTCATCCGTGATCGACAAAGAAAAGAATGTGATATAGGCACCTTGAAATTATTCAGCGTGCATGCAAATCCGTTTCTCTAACCACTCGGCCACGGGACATCCACGGAAATGGTTAGGCAAAAAAAAAATGTATAGATATTACAGGGGGAAAAAGTCAATGCCCACTCAACAAACGGGGCCGCGTGAACATGTATTGCATTGCTAGACGGAAATGCGGCCTTGTAACGACTGATGTTGCTATGCCATTTCTGGCGACTTGGGAAAAATACGTGCCGTAGACATAAAACCTATAATCGGCTGGTTTTGATACCTTGCCTTTAATCACAATTTTCAGTGTGATGACGTCATCAAAGTACGAAACAATAAGCCAGTTCGGGGTTCCACTTTGAGCATGAGCAGAAAAAGGTCATCTGTACCAGCAGAGCATGGTGGTTTTTAAATTCACTGAGATAAGCATCTGTAATGTAATGATTATTCAACTGATCCCTATAAGTGGTGCTTGCCAGCACATCCACATGACAGCAAAAGCGGTGTCTGACAATATCAATAGAAAGAGATTGTTAATACATTCAATGCAAAATAATGAAATGGATGCTTTCCAAAATGTCAATGGAAGGATCATTCTGGTCACCTGGTCTATGCAAGTTCATCCTTTGTTTGAACATGACTGATGAATTCCATAAATTGTTACGTTGGGCAAGCTCATGCCTTCTGTCGCTTGAAACTAGTGGAGTGCCTAATCAACTGAGAAAGAAGAAAGGTCATTTGTACCCATGTGCCCATGAGCTAACCCCGAACTGGCTTATTGACATGGTCTTGAAAGACAATTTTTCAAAGTACAACACCTCCGTCGTCGTCATTACATACTATGATCGGTTTGACAAAGTCAGCCTGCAAAAGTTTGCAGCAGTCGAAGCAATGTGGTCTCCAACACAAAAAAGAGGGATATTGTGTGTGTGTGTGTGTGTGTGTGTGTGTGTGTGTATAGGTGCGTTTATATACGAACTTGACTTCTACATGGACGAATATGTAATACACCATTGAAGAAAAAAAAGTAAAATAGCAAAGTATTTTGTTTCGTGATCTTGTGGGGTTCGAACCCGCACGTATGCAACCTCACTTCTCTGAGACGTCGCCTTTAATCACTCGGCCATACGTCTCGACGAGAAAATATGACGAACGTAAACTTATGTGTGTGAAAGATGAATCAGGAATCGTTTCGTCCACATTCCATTCTCATTTTCAGTTTTAAACTGCAAAATTGTCAACCTGATGAGGAGATTTCAAAGAATAAAATGCATGATTACTGCAGCTTATTGTCTCAGCTACAACATACTTTAGTTTCAGAGGAAACGAAGCAAAATCAGCTGAGATAAAGGTGCTTAAACGTTGTCAAGTCAATGCATGGTTTAAAAGAAAAATCACCTCCCATAGACATAACACGTAAACTTGTCCGATTTTGCGTCTTTACCTCTAATCACAATTTTCAGTGTGATGACGTCATCAAAGTACAAAACAATGACATGGTCTTGAAAGACAATTGTTCAAAGTACACCTCCGTAGTCGTCATTACTTATACTATAATCGGTTTGATAAAGTCAGCCTGCAAAATTTTGCAGCAATCGAAGCAATGTGGTCTCCAACACAAGAAAGAGGGATATTGTGTGTGTGTGTGTGTATAGGTGCGTTTCTATACGAACGTGATTTCTACATGGACGAATATGTAATACACCACTGAAGAAAAAAAAAAGTAAAATGGCTAAGTATTTTGTTTCGTGATCTTGTGGGGTTCGAACCCGCATGTGTCATGGTATACCCTACTGTAAAGTCATGTAATGTCGTTGTGTTTCTACTGTCTTGTTCTCTCCTGTCTTTGTAAAAAAAAAAAAAAAAAAAAAAAAAAGTTTAATGTATTCACAAGAATCCTTTTGAGTGGTTCACAATTTACAAGCATGCTTTTCAGTGAACCTCTCAGTTCTTTCTTTTTTTTTTATCCTCCAAACATAACTTTGTATTTTGCCGGTATGCATGTATAATTTCGTATTTGTTAACCATTATCTACCATGTAAAGTCGAATACATGCCTATGTTATATCTTCTGATACATTTCGTGTTATGTTTGACGAAAAAGAAAGAAGGAATGAAATAAATGAAATGAAAATGAAAATGAATGAATGAATGAATGTGTGCAACCTCACGTCTCTGAGACGTCGCCTTTAACCACTCGGCCATACGTCTCGACGAGAAAATATGAGGAACGTAAACTTATGTATGTGAAAGATGAATCAGGAATCGTTTCGTCCACCTTCCATTCTCATTTTCAGTTTTAAGCTGCAAAATTGTCAACCTGATGAGAAGATTTGAAAAAAAATAAAATGTATGATTACTGCAGCTTATTGTCTCAGCTACAACATACTTAAGTTTCAGAGGAAATGAAGCAAAATCAAGTGAGGTAAAAGTGCTTGAGCGTTATCGTCTATGCATGGTTAAAAAAAAAAATCCCCCCATAGACATAACACATAATCTTCGCTGATTTTGATATCTTGCCTTTAATCACAACTTCTAGTATGATGACGTCATCAAATTAGAAAACATCGACATGGACTTGATAGACAATTGTTCAAAGTATAACATATTCAACGTATGTCGTCAGTTTGGTATTGACTGGACGATCAAACACAGGAACATGAGGCAGCGATTAGTAATCTTCGCTGATTTTGATATCTTGCCTTTAATCACAACTTCTAGTATGATGACGTCATCAAATTAGAAAACATCGACATGAACTTGATAGACAATTGAAGGGGTCGATGCAATATAGTGCTAACCCACACAATGTTCATTTTGAGATAATCGCTGTTGAATGTTTGGAAAGTCCATACATTGTATATTGATAAAACATGAATGCATGCATTTTTTACCATCTTATTGGTTGAATTCAAATATGATATTTTAACGGAGGTTAGAGTGAAGGATAAGGATTATGAAAATGCTTAATCGTGTCATTAATTCCCAATCAATGACATCCCTACTATAGGCATATCATAATTTCTCATCTAAAATCAATGGTCTATAGGATTCATGCACCATTACTTGTATAGTGCATAAACTTTGCTTTTTAAGCTTTGAGTGAAACGTGTCATAGCATAATTCTGTAATTCCATCAGCAGTGATTGACATAATGAAGAAGAAATATATATCACATTGAACGCTTAGAACCTAACGGGGGGGGGGGGGGGTATTATAGCATGATACTCGGTTTTTTACTGCCCAGCTAGATGCCAACAACATCCATCACTCACGGCTACGCATAGAGAAACAGCCATGGCGAAAATAAAACTTTGCTTTCTCATAGGCACAATGACACAGAACCCCGTCAAACACACTTTTCTTGGCAGGGATGGACATGAAAAAGTTCATTACTAATACTAAACAGCGTATGCATTCCATTCATGTGGAGCTAGATACCTCTATAGCAACATAAAGCCTGTCTTCAACTCCGTTGATAGAACAATGACAACCTGAAATTTCAAAGAGATGAGCGAGACGCTATATACACCTGGCCTAGAGTTAATTTATTCAGTTCTCATTCCTACTTCAAGTTGGGTTATGTTATTGTAATCATTCCCATCTGCAGTATAACAAAACCAAAGTGAGGGAAAAGGGGAGAGAAAAACGAGAGGTGGCAAAAGGAAAACTGCATGCACAACTGCAATCCATAGCATTGCGTGTGACAAGTGAAACAAATGTTTTAGTTGTTATAGCAGTGTTTTATGAGCATAAACAGACAAATAGACAGACAATGTCAAATTTAAAAACCATCAATTTAATGTCAGAGAAGATGGTAAACAAGATGCATTGAAACCGTAACTAAATCGAACATATTCAGATATAACATTCTTGAATTAAAAACAAGATAAAGAAAAATAATGTCCACGTCAGGATTAAAAAAAAAAAAAAAACGCCGCACGAACATGCATTATATTCTTGATGCAAAGTTCCAAGGATTGTCTCATTAATTTAAAAGCAATGATTCCCTTACCACCACCAGCACCACACCACAATGACGTCTCTAAAATCAATGGTAGCACATATCATTGTATCTTGCATTGAATTAGCTCCCTTTTCCTAAACTACCAGTGAAACGTGCCATATTATATGGTGTAATTCGATCAGTAGTGATTGACTTTAAAGAAGAAAGATAATGCAACAAATTGAATGCTTACCACATTGCTTATAGGGCTATTCCAGTTTGGTACTGATCTGTTCTATTCTCCCAGATGCCAACAACACATATCACCTATGGCTAAACTAGTGAAACAGCCATGACGAAAATAAACGACAGAGAACCCTGTCAAAATCACTACACTAATTGGAAAGGTATTGCCCGAAATTCCTCATATAATATGAAGCAATATCAAGTCACTTCCTTCCCTGCCTGTCTTTAACTCCGTTTTTGTCAAACAATAACAACCTGGAATTCTAAACAGATAAGCGAGACGCCATACACCTGGACTAGAGTTAATTAATTCAGTTCCCATTCCTGTTAGTTATGTAAACGTACACGTTCCTAAATATCCTGCTACAGTATAACAAGAACAAAATCTAAATGAAGAGAAAAGGAAAGAGAAAAAGAATGGTAGCAAGCGTGGCACTGTTTCAAGGGGCAATTTACAACATTACGCGTGACAAAATTAATGAAGCAAACCCAACCTCCAAACTCCAATACAAAACAAGGGAAATAGAGTAGCTGTGTTCATGACATCAGAGTGAAGCTGAACTGCTGAAAAAAAGAAAAGAAAAAAGAAATAAAAGGAAAAAGTCCTGCGGGACTCCATTAACTTCTCTCCTTCCGGTCGGGCATTATAAACACGCAGCGTGCTAAGCGATTCTGCCACACGGAAGATCCGAAGATCCTGTGCGAAACTTAAATCTATCTATGTATGCTATACACAACACAAATTTACATTGATATTCAGTTTTTTGGCGATATACGTCAAGTGACTGATAGCGCTGTTCAACTTCCCACGAGTGGCCGCGTGGATTCGATCAATATACAGTTACAAAGATAAATCGGGAATCGTTTCGACCAGATTCCATTCTCATTTTCAGTGATCGACAACGAAAATAATGTTAAGTAGCGACTTGAAGTATAATATAATATTGAGAAATATTCGTGAAGTCCAATTCTTTATGCAGTCCTACATAATTCAGATGAAATTGTTTCTGTCATGCAACCAATTGAAAATTTCGTGTGGTGTCGGCGTGTCCAAGTAAGTTGATTGGAAAGGATATGTGAATGAATATTTACCAATAGGTCTTTATATTGTAAAAAAAAAATCAAACATGGCCATGCGGTCTTTTAAGAGCCATCTTCACTTTAACATTTGTAATTTCAAGTCCAAGTTGCCAGTCAAAGCAATGTGGTCTCCAACACAAAACAAAGGGATATTGTGTGTGTGTGTGTGTGTGTGTGTGTGTGTGTGTACGTTTACATGAAAACGTGATTTCTACATGGACGAAGGTGAATACTCCATAAAAGAAAAAAAGCAAAAGATGTAAGTATTTTGTTTCGTGTTCTTATGGGGTTCGAACCCGTACGTGTGCAACCTCACGTATCTTGTGACGTCGCCTTTATCCTCTCGGCCATACGTCTCGACGAGAAAATATGAGGAATGTAAACTTATGTATGTGAAAGATGAATCAGGAATCGTTTCGTCCACATTCCATTCGCATTTTCAGTTTTTAGCTGCAAAATTATCAACCTGATGAGGAGATTTGAAAAAAATAAAATGCATGATTACTGCAGCTTATTGTCTGAGCTACCACATACTTAAGTTTCAGAGGAAATGGAGCAAAATCAGCTGAAATAAAGGTGGTGAAACGTTGTCAAGTCAATGCATGGTTTAAAAAAAAAAATCACCTCCCTTAGACATAACACGTCAACTTGTCTGATTTTGAGTCTTTACCTTTAATCACAATTTGAAGTATGATGGTAAGTCTTCTCGAACTAAGAGTGTGGAACGGAAGCTTCTACGTGAAAGATGAATCATGACGATCACCCGTGACCGACACATCTTTAAAGGGATCAGTTATTAGAGGTGGAAGACCTCGTGCCAAGATATTGTTTCAGCAATTCCAAAGCAATGATACCCTTACATTTAGGTATACCATAATTTCCCTCTGAAATCATTGGTATTATTCATGTACAATTGCTTGCCTTGTCCACAAACTTTGCTTTATAAACTTTCAGTGAAAGGTGTTATAACATAATTCTGTAACGCCATTAGCAGTGATTGACTACATAAATAAAGATATATCAAATTGAACGCTTAGCGCGTATAAAAGGGGGATTTTAGCCTGATGTTGTGTTATTCACTGCTCAGATACCAACAACACTCATCACCTACGGTTACGTATGGAGAAATAGCCATGGCGAAAATAAGGTTTTCCTTTTCTTTGGCAGATAGACACACAACCCCTTTGAACACACTATAATTGACATGGAGGGACATGAAAAAGTTCATTACTACTACTAAACAGTGATGCCTTCTACTCATGTGGCACAAGATACCTCTATAGCAGCATAAAACCTGTCTACAATTCCGTTATTGGGTCAAACAATAGCAAAGAGACGAGCGAGACGCCATACACCTGTCCTAGAGTTAATTTATTCAGTTGCCATTCCTGCTCCAGTTGAGTTATGTAAATTATTTTCCGACCTGTCTTGTGCAGTGTAACAGGAACAAACGTAGAGAAAAGGAAAGAGAAAACGAAAGGTGGCAAGCGGGGCACTGTATATCAAGGGCAATTTACAACATTACGTATGATAAATGAAGCAAATCCAACCTCCAGCCTCCGACAAAAAAAAAAATTCGAACTTGAGTGACTGTGTGTCGTGGGGTAATGACATCGGAATGAGGCTGAACTGCCAAAAGAAAAACAAAGAAAGAGAGAGAGAGAGAAAAAAAAATAATAGCGTCCTGCGGGTCCCGAACATCTCGTCCTAAGGTAGTGCATAATGACCATGCAGCGCGCTAAGCGACTATAAAGCCACACGGCTGTCCCGAAGATTGGATGTGAAATTCATATCTTTATATCATTTACAACATGAAAAAGTTCATTACTACTACTAAACAGTGATGCCTTCCATTCATGTGGCACAAGATACCTCTATAGCAACATAAAACCTGTCTACAACTCCGTTATTGGGTCAAACAATAACAACCTGGAATTTCAAAGAGATGAGCGAGACGCCATACACCTGGACTAGAGTTAATCAATTCAGCTCCCATTCCTGCCAGTTATCTAAACGTACATGTTCCTACCTATCCTGTTACAATATTACAAGAACCAATGAAGAGAAAAGGAAAGAGCAAACGAAAGGTGGCAAGCGGGACACTGTAACAAGGGGCAATTTACAACATTAAGTGTGACAAAATTAATGAAGCAAACCCAATCTCCAAACTCCAATACAAAACGAGGGAAATAGAGCAGCCGTGTTCACGGGTTACGTATACTTGGTAAAATAATACGATAAATGACATCGGAGTAAAGCTGAATTGCCGGAAAAAAAAAAAAAAAGAGAAAACTTCCGCGGGAGTTGAACTTCTCGCCTTCCGGTATGGCGTTATGAACACCCAGCGCGCTAAGCGATTACGCCATATGGCTGTCCTGGAGATTCTATG
The DNA here is from genome assembly GCF_964275005.1 of Diadema setosum. Taxonomy (NCBI): domain Eukaryota; kingdom Metazoa; phylum Echinodermata; class Echinoidea; order Diadematoida; family Diadematidae; genus Diadema; species Diadema setosum. Next base: position 172,598 of record NW_027307660.1, on the reverse strand, counting down.
CGAAACTTAAATGTATGATAATACTGTCGTGACAGTGCTGACTGAGATGGCGCTATTCAACTTCCCACAAGTGGCCGCGTGGATTCGACCAATATACAGTTGCAAAGAACAATCGGGAATCATTCCGTACAGATTGCATTCTCATTTTCAGTTTTTAACTACAAAATTGTCGACCTGATGAGGAGATTTGAAAATATAAAATGCATGATGACTGCAGCTTATTGTCTCAGCTACAACATATTTATGTTTCAGAGGAAATGGAGCAAAATCAGATGAGGTAAAGGTGCTTAAACGTTGTCAAGTCAATGCATGGTTTGAAAAAAAATCACCTCCCATAGACATAACACGTAAACTTGTCTGATTTTGAGTCTTTACCTTTAATCACAATTTCTAGTATGATGACGTCATCATATATCAAAACCATCACATGGACTTGAGAGGCAAATGTTCAAAGTACAACATATCTGAATTTGGGATAATATTGAGCTTAAACAACAGAGATACGAGCAATTGAATGTCAGAAACAGTACCTCAAAAAAATCAATTCCACTTTTTTTATATAAAATGACGATTTGATGACGTCATCGCGTTTCTCTGGCAATATTGATACTTGGAATGTTATTTACAATTCATATGCTTTTGTAATATGCAATAGAAATATAGGGTCAACGGACGATTTAAAGAGCTATGACGAAATAAACAAAGACATGTTTTTTCACTATATTTGCAGAAAGACGCGCGTGCTTAATTTCAACTTTGACGCCTGTGCATTCCTTTGTTATGGGTCGAAATCGATCGGAAATCAATGGATACTGTTACTCAAAGTATCAGGAATCCAAATCAGTCAAAAAAATTGCATTTCCATGTTTCTTAAGCGCTCTGCGCGCGAAATTGCGCGGACGGACGCGCACGCGAGAAAATGTTTGAAACGCTTATAATTGTCTGAAACTTCGAGATTTCCCATTGGGAAGTCGTTTTGAGCCTTTTAAAATTTTGACGCGCGCTTACGCGCGCCTAATGATGACCTGGGTAACTAGCGTTAGAAAGTAAGATAGAGCGTGACCTGAACTTTATGTCCAGCGAAAATGATACAGAAATGACATCTAGTTATGAAGTTATGATTGATCATGTGACAAGGTCCGAAAATCACAAAATGGCGCCTAGATGACGTCATAGATATGTTACTGTCATGAAAACCTTATTGTGGCTAGATATTGTTATGAGACATGTTGACTGAAAATGTCATGTCATTCCGTGATGTCATTGTTGAGATATTGACGACACAAAATGTGGCAGAAAGAAAGAAGAATAAAAAACGAGATATGAAACTCGTCACACTGAGGACGAGTTAGGTGATACGCTTGGGTTCATCAGATGTCGGTCATCCGTGATCGACAAAGAAAAGAATGTAATATAGCACATTGAAGTTATAATGAGATACTTAGTTGAACTTTTTTGGGCCTACATTATTCAGATCACATTTGTTTTTCTGTCACACAAACTAAGTGGAAATTCTGTGCGTGTACGACTAAGTCGATTTACGGACTTTTTGAGTACGTACAGTGCATAAACTTAGACCCCGTTTACGGTGCGGGGCTGGGCCGAGCCGCGGCCGAGCCGCGGCCAAGGCCAACCTCAATTGCGAGGCCGAGCCCCGCAATTTAGTCCGTTTACACTGCCGGGCTCGGCCGCACTTTTGATTCAAACCTTTCAATATTTTGTCGTAGTGGCGCTCTACTTTTAAACAAACGCAATTTGGTATTGTCTGGTTTTCAGATCCTTTGCCAACTGAATTCCATGGCGACGAAGTCGCCGTTCGGGCAAAGGCCTTTGCCGAAGGAGAAAATCCTTTGCAGGACAAAACCACCTTAAACTATCCTAGTTTTCGACGTTAAAGTGGTTAATATCCTGAATAGCGAAATAGTACAGGCGAGGGTTTGGAAGCCAGACTAAAATTGGCCGCGCATTTAGCCCACTTTGCGCTTACACTGAGAAAAAGGCCGGGCGCGACCGCGGCTCGACCGCGGCCGAGACCACCTCCAGAGCGTGGCATAATGCGAGGCCAATTTTGGCCCCGCATTTGGCCTTTTGCGCGTTTACACCGAAATGAAGGTGGGCTCGGCGCGGCCGAGCCGCGGCCGAGCCTCGCACTCTAAACGGGGTCCAAGCGATCCTCGGCACGTACAAATAAAATATGACAATTAAGTGTTTATAACCATCCTGGCATTAACAGTGGCCTTTTAAAACATGACCTTTGACCATTATTTACATAACCAATATGACTCCCTCTAATCTTGCTATTACAATGCTCAGTTCAGAGATCTCTTACAGCTATATACAAGCCTGTGAGATTTACCAGCATTAAAACCAATGAAGCCTCCGATACAAAACAAGGGATATAGAGCAAGGGAGTCTGTTTACATGAGAATGTGATTTATCCTGGACGAAAGTGATACCTCAATTAAAGAGAAAAGGGCAAAAGAAAAATGGGCCAAACGTACGGCTCCAGCGAAAGAGACATCGCCTTTAACCATGTAACTATAGGTCTCCTCTAACTAAGAGTACACTTTGAACGTAAGCTTATACGTGAATGATAATTTATGACGATCTCACGTGATCGACACACATTCAAAGGGGACAGTTAGAAGTGGAAGGAGTGCTTAATCGTTTCATTAATTCCTAATCAATGACACCCCTACTATAGGCATATCATAATTTCTCACCTAAAATCAATGGTCTATAGGACTCATGCACCATTACTTGTATCGTGCATAAACTTTGTTTTTTAAGCTTTCAGTGAAACGTGTCATAACATAATTCTGTAATTCCATCGGCAGTGATTGATATAATAAAGAAGAAAGATATATCACCGTATTGAACGCTTAGAACCTAACGGGGGGGGGGGTATTATAGCATGATACTCGGTTCTTTACTGCCCACATGCCAACAACATCCATTACCCACGGCTACGCATAGCGAAACAGCCATGGCGAAAATAAAACTTTGTTTTCTCGTAGGCAGAATGACACAGAACCTCGTCAAACACACTTTTATTGGCAGGGATGGACATGAAAAAGTTCATTACTAATACTAAACAGCGTATGCATTCCATTCATGTGGCGCGAGATACCTCTATAGCAACATAAAGCCTGTCTTCAACTCCGTTGGTCGAACAATGACAACCTGAAATTTGAAAGATATGAGGGAGACGCTATATACACCTGGCCTAGAGTTAATTTATTCAGTTCTCATTCCTACCTCAAGTTGGGTTATGTTATTGTAATCATTCCCATCTGCAGTATAACAAAACCAAAGTGAGGGAAAGGGGGAGAGAAAAACGAGAGGTGGCAAAAGGAAAACTGCATGCACAACTGCAATCCATATCATTGCGTGTGACAAGAGAAGCAAATGTATTAGTTGTTATAGCAGTGTTTTATGAGCATAAACTGGCAAATAGACAGACCATGTCAAATATAAAAACCATCAATTTAATGTAAGAGAAGATGGTAAACAAGATGCATTGAAACTGTAACTAAATCGCTGCTTTTCTACTCGGTCACGGAACGTCCAACTTTATATTCAACAAAAAAAAAAAAATGTTAGGGGAAAGAAACAAATTTAGATATAACATTCTTGAATTAAAAACAAGAAAAAGAAAATGCCCACGTCAGGATTAAAAAAAAAAACGCCGCACGAACATGCATTATATTCTAGATGGGAATACGGTCTTGATGCAAAGGTCCAATGATTGTCTCATTACTTTAAAAGCAATCTATGGTTCCCTTACCATCACCAGTACCACACCACAATGACGTCTCTAAAATCAATGGTAGCACATTTATCATTGCATCGTGCAGTAACTCCCTTTTCCTAAACTACCAGTAGAACGTGTCATATTATATTGTGTGTTTCGATCAGTAATGACTGACTTTAAAGAAGAAAGATAATGCAAAAAATTGAACGCTTACCACATTGCTTATAGGGCTATTCCAGTTTGGTACAGATCTATTCTATTCTCCCAGATGCCAACAACATATGTCACCTATGGCTGAACTAGTGAAACAACCATGACGAAAATAAACGACAGAGAACACCGTCATAATCACTACACTTGGAAAGGTGTTGCCCGAAATTCCTCATTATGAAGCAATATCACGTCACTTCCTTCCCTGCCTGTCTTTAACTCCGTCATTTGGTCAAACAATAACAACCTGGAATTCCAAAGAGATAAGCGAGACGCCATGCACCTGGACTAGAGTTAATTAATTCAGTTCCCATTCCTGTTAATTATATAAACGTACACGTTCCTAAACATCCTGCTACAGTATAACAAGAACAAATGAAGAGAAAAGGAAAGAGAAAACGAATGGTGGCAAGCGGGGTACTGTTTCAATTCAAGGGGCAATTTACAGCATTACGTGTGACAAAATTAAAGAAGCAAACCCAACCTCCAAACTCCAATACAAAACAAGGGAAATAGAGTAGCTGTGTTCATGACATCAGAGTGAAGCTGAACTGCAGAAAAAAAGAAAGAAAAAAGAAATAAAAGGAAAAAGTCCTGCAGGACTCGATTAACTTCTCTCCTTCCGGTCGGGCATTATAAACACGCAGCGTGCTAAGCAATTCTGCCACATGGAAGATCCGAAGATCTTGTGCGAAACTTAAATATATCTATGTATGCTATACATTTATATTCAGTTTTTTGGCTATATACGTCAAGTGACTGATAGCGCTATTCAACTTCCCACGAGTGGCCGTGTGGATTCGATCAATATACAGTTACAAAGATAAATCTTGAATCGTTTCAACCAGATTTCATTCTCATTTTCAGTGATCGACAATGAAAATAATGTAAAGTAGCGACTTGAAGTAATATTGAGAAATGTTCGTGAAGTCCAATTCTTTATACAGTCCTACATAATTCAGATGAAATTGTTTCTGTCATGCAACTAATTGAAAATTTCGTGTAGTGGTGTCGGCGTGTCCAAGTAAGTTGATTGGAAAGGATATGTGAATGAATATTTACCAATAGGTCTTTATATTGTAAAAAAAAAATCAAACATGGCCATGCGGTCTTTTAAAAGTCATCTTCACTTTAACATTTGTAATTTCAAGTCCAAGTTGCCTGTCAAAGCAATGTGGTCTCCAACAAAAAAACAAAGGGATATTGTGTGTGTGTGTGTGTGTGTGTGTGTACGTTTACATGAAAACGTGATTTCTACATGGACGAAGGTGAATACTCCATAAAAGGAAAAAAGCAAAAGATATAAGTATTTTGTTTCGTGCTCTTATGGGGTTCGAACCCGTACGTGTGCAACCTCACGTCTCTTGTGACGTCGCCTTTATCCTCTCGGCCATGACAGTACGTCTTGACGAGAAAATATGAGGAACGTAAGCTTATACGTGAAAGATGATTCAGGAATCGTTTTGTCTACATTCCATTCTCATTTTCAGTTTTTAGCTGCAAAATTATCAACCTGATGAGGAGATTTGAAAAAATAAAATGCATGATTACTGCAGCTTATTGTCTGAGCTACCACATACTTAAGTTTCAGAGGAAATGGAGCAAAATCAGTTGAGATAAAGGTGCTTAAACGTTGTCAAGTCAATGCATGGTTAAAAAAAAAAATCACCTTCCATAGACATAACACGTCAACTTGTCTGATTTTGAGTCTTTACCTTTAATCACAATTTGAAGTATGATGGTAAGTCTTCTCGAACTAAGAGTGTGGAACGTATACCTTCTACGTGAAAGGTGAATCATGACGATCACCCGTGACTGACACATCTTCAAAGGGATCTGTTATTAGAAGTGGAAGCCCTCGTGCCAAGATAATATTGTCTCAGCAATTTCAAAGCAATGATACCCTTACATTTAGGTATACCATAATTTCCCTCTGAAATCAATGGTATTATTCATGTACAATTGCTTGCCTTGTCCACAAACTTTGCTTTACAAACTTTCAGTGAAAGGTGTCATAACATAATTCTGTAACCGTCCATTAGCAGCGATTGACTACATAAATCAAGATGATAAATATCAATTGAACGCTTAGCGCGTATAACTAAGGGGGATTTCAGCCTGATGTTGCGTTATTTACTGCTCAGATACCAACAACACTCATCACCTACGGCTACGTATAGAGAAACAGCCATGACGAAAATAAGTTTTCCTTTTCTTTGGCAGATAGACACACAACCCCTATAGCCCCTATAACTGACATGGAGGGACATGAAAAAGTTCATTACTACTACTAAACAGTGATGCCTTCTACTCATGTGGCACAAGATACCTCTATAGCAACATAAAACCTGTCTACAATTCCGCTATTGGGTCAAACAATAACAATCTGGAATTTCAAAGAGATGAGCTAGACGCCATACACCTGGCCTAGAGTTAATTTATTCAGTTGCCATTCCTGCTCCAGTTGAATTATGTAAATTATTTCCCGACCTGTCTTGTGCAGTGTAACAGGAACAAACGTAGAGAAAAGGAAAGAGAAAACGAAAGGTGGCAAGCGGGGCACTGTATACCAAGGGCAATTTACAACATTACGTATGATAAATGAAGCAAATCCAACCTCCAGCCTCCGACAAAAAAAAAGGGAACTTGAGTGACTGTGTGTCGTGGGGTAATGACATCGGAATGAAGCTGAACTGCCAAAAGAAAAACAAAGAAAGAGAGAGAAAAAAAAATAATAGCGTCCTGCGGGTCTCGAACATCTCGTCCTAAGGTAGTGCATAATGACCATGCAGCGCGCTAAGCGACTATAAAGCCACACGGCTGTCCCGAAGACTGGATGTGAAATTCATATCTTTATATCATTTACAACATGAAAAAGTTCATTACTACTACTATACAGTGATGCCTTCAATTCATGTGGCACAAGATACCTCTATAGCAACATAAAACCTGTCTACATCTCCGTTATTGGGTCAAACAATAACAACCTGGAATTTCAAAGAGATGAGCGAGACGCCATACACCTGGACTAGAGTAATCAATTCAGCTCCAATTCCTGCAAGTTATTCAAACGTACATGTTCCTACCTATCCTGTTACAGTATAACAATAACCAATGAAGAGAAAAGGAAAGAGCAAACGAAAGGTGGCAAGCGGGACACTGTAACAAGGGGCAATTTACAACATTAAGTGTGACAAAATTAATGAAGCAAACCCAATCTCCAAACTCCAATACAAAACAAGGGAAATAGAGCAGCCGTGTTCACGGGTTACGTACACTTGATAAAATAATATGATAAATGACATCGGAGTAAAGCTGACCTGCCGAAAAAAAAAGAAAAGAAAAACAAAAAGAACGGGAAAAGTCCTGCGGGAGTCGAACTTCTCACCTTCCGGTATGGCGTTATGAACACCCAGCGCTAAGCGATTACGCCACACGGATGTCCTGAAGAGTGAATGCGAAACTTAAATATATAATAATACTATCGTGACTAGTTGACTTGTGATGGCGCTATTCAACTTCTCACAAGTGGCAGCGTGGATTCGATCAATATACAGTTGCAAAGAAAAATTGGGAATCGTTCTGTACAGATTGCATTCTCATTTTCAGTTTTAAACTACAAAATTATCAACCTAATGAGGAGATTTGAAAACATAAAATGCACGATTACTAAAGCTTATTGTCTCAGCTACAACATACGTATGTTTCAGAGGAAATGGAGCAAAAACAGATGAGGTAAAGGTGCTTAAACGTTGTCAAGTCAATGCATGGTTTGAAAAAAAAATCACCTCCCATAGACATAACACGTAAACTTGTTAGGTGATACGCTATCAGCGTATCACCTATTGTAATTGTCAAAATTTCTCTTTTTAGGTGATACGCTTTTAGCGTATCACCTATTGTGATTGTCAAAATCTGTCTTTTTTCTTATTCTTCTTTCTTTCTGGCCTATTTTGTGTCGTCAATATCTCAAGAATGACATTACGGAGTAACATGACATTTTCAGTCAACATGTCTCATGACAATATCTAGCCACAATAAGGTTTTCATGACAGTAACGTATCTATGACGTCATCTAGGCGCCATTTTGTGATTTTCGGACCATGTTACATGATCGATCATAACTTCATAACTAAAGGTCCTTTCTGTATCAGTTTTTGTGGACATAAAGTTCAGGTCACGCTCTATCTTTCTTTCTCAGATGCTAATTACCTAGGACGTCATCTAGGACGCGTAAGCGCGCGTCAAACATTTAAAAGGCTCAAAACAACTTTCCAATGGGAAATCTCGAAGTTTCAGACAATTTTAAGCGTTTCAAACAATTTTGCGCGTGCGCGTCCGTCCGCGCATTTTCGCGCGCACAGCGCGTCAGTAACATGAAAATGCACATTTTTTGACTGATCTGGATTCCTGATACTTTGAGTAACAATATCCATTGATTTCTGATAGATTTTGACAAATAACAAAGCAATGCACTGGCGTCAAAGTTGAAATTTCGCGTGCGCATCTATGTGCAAATATAGTGAAAAAACATGTCTTTGTTTATTTCGCCATAGCTCTTTAAAACGTCAGGTGACCCTATGTTTTTATTGCATATTACAAAAGCATATGAATTGAAAATAACGTTTCAAGTATCATTATTTCCATAATTAAAATATGACGTCATCATATCGTCATCTGAAATCAAAAAAGTGGAATTAATTTTTTTAAGGTACTGTTTCTGACATTCATTTGCTCGTATCTCTGTTGTTTAAGCTCAATATTATCCCAAATTCAGATATGTTGTACTTTGAACATTTGCCTTTTAAGTCCATGTCATGCTTTTGATATTTGATGACGTCATCATACCTTAAATTGTGATTAAAGGTAAAGACGCAAAATCGGACAAGTTTACGTGTATTGTCTATGGGAGGTGATTTTTTTTAAAAGCATCAATTGACTTAACAACGTTTAAGCACCTTTATCTCAGCTGATTTTGCTTCATTTCCTCTGAAACTTTAATATGTTGTAGCTGAGACAATAAGCTGCAGTAATCATGCATTTTATTCTTTGAAATCTCCTCATCAGATTGACAATTTTGCAGTTTAAAACTGAAAATGAAAATGGAATGTGGACAAAACGATTCCCCATGTATCTTTCACATACATAAGTTTACGTTCCCCATATTTTCTCGTCGAGACGTATGGCCGAGTGGTTAAAGGCGCCGTCTCAGAGACGTGAGATTGCGGGTTCGAACCCCACAAGATCACGAAACATTTTTTTTTTTTTTTTTTTACTTTTTTTTCTTCAATTTTGTATTTCATATTCGTCCATGTAGAAATCACGTTCGTATATAAACGCACCTATACACACACACAGACACACACACACGCCATATCCCTCTTTTTTGTGTGTTGGAGACCACATTGCTTCGACTGCAGCAACATTTTGCAGGTTGACTTTGTCAAACCGATCATAATATGTAATGACGACGACTGAGGTGTTGTACTTTGAACAATTGTCTTTCAAGACGATGTCATTGTTTTGTAATTTGATGACGTCATTACACTGAAAATTGTGATTAAAGGCAAGGTATCAAAACCAGCCGATTATAGGTTTTATGTCTGCGGGACGTATTTTTCCCAAGTTGCCAGAAATGGCATAGTGACCTCAGTCGTTACAGGGCCGCTTCTCCGTCTAGCAATGCAATAGATGTTCACCAGGCCACGTTAGTTGAGTGGGCATTGACTTTCCCCCTGTTATATCTATACATTGTTTTTGTTTTTTTTGTCTTACCATTTCCGTGGATGACCCGTGGCCGAGTGGTTACAGAAACGGTTTCGCATGCACGCTCAATATAAGTTCAAGGTGCCTATATCACATTCTTTTCTTTGTCGATCACAGATGACCGTCATCTGATGACCACAAGCGTATCACCTAACTCGTCCTCAATGTGACGAGTTTTCATGTCTCGTTTTTTATTCTTCTTTCTTTCTGCCACATTTTGTGTCGTCAATATCTCAACAATGACATCACGGAATGACATGACATTTTCAGTCAACATGTCTCATAACAATATCTAGCCACAATAAGGTTTTCATGACAGTAACGTATCTATGACGTCATCTAGGCGCCATTTTGTGATTTTCGGACCTTGTCACATGATCAATCATAACTTCATAACTAGATGTCATTTCTGTATCATTTTCGCTGGACATAAAGTTCAGGTCACGCTCTATCTTACTTTCTAACGCTAGTTACCCAGGTCATCATTAGGCGCGCGTAAGCGCGCGTCAAAATTTTAAAAGGCTCAAAACGACTTCCCAATGGGAAATCTCGAAGTTTCAGACAATTATAAGCGTTTCAAACATTTTCTCGCGTGCGCGTCCGTCCGCGCAATTTCGCGCGCAGAGCGCTTAAGAAACATGGAAATGCAATTTTTTTGACTGATTTGGATTCCTGATACTTTGAGTAACAGTATCCATTGATTTCCGATCGATTTCGACCCATAACAAAGGAATGCACAGGCGTCAAAGTTGAAATTCCGCACGCGCGTCTTTCTGCAAATATAGTGAAAAAACATGTCTTTGTTTATTTCGTCATAGCTCTTTAAATCGTCCGTTGACCCTATATTTCTATTGCATATTACAAAAGCATATGAATTGTAAATAACATTCCAAGTATCAATATTGCCAGAGAAACGCGATGACGTCATCAAATCGTCATTTTATATAAAAAAAGTGGAATTGATTTTTTTGAGGTACTGTTTCTGACATTCATTTGCTCGTATCTCTGTTGTTTAAGCTCAATATTATCCCAAATTCAGATATGTTGTACTTTGAACATTTGCCTCTCAAGTCCATGTGATGGTTTTGATATATGATGACGTCATCATACTAGAAATTGTGATTAAAGGTAAAGACTCAAAATCAGACAAGTTTACGTGTTATGTCTATGGGAGGTGATTTTTTTTCAAACCATGCATTGACCTGACAACGTTTAAGCACCTTTACCTCATCTGATTTTGCTCCATTTCCTCTGAAACATAAATATGTTGTAGCTGAGACAATAAGCTGCAGTCATCATGCATTTCATATTTTCAAATCTCCTCATCAGGTCGACAATTTTGTAGTTAAAAACTGAAAATGAGAATGCAATCTGTACGGAATGATTCCCGATTGTTCTTTGCAACTGTATATTGGTCGAATCCACGCGGCCACTTGTGGGAAGTTGAATAGCGCCATCTCAGTCAGCACTGTCACGACAGTATAATCATACATTTAAGTTTCGCATAGAATCTCCAGGACAGCCATATGGCGTAATCGCTTAGCGCGCTGGGTGTTCATAACGCCATACCGGAAGGCGAGAAGTTCGACTCCCGCGGAAGTTTTCTCTTTCTTTTTTTTTTTTTTTTTCCGGCAATTCAGCTTTACTCCGATGTCATTTATCGTATTATTTTACCAAGTATACGTAACCCGTGAACACGGCTGCTCTATTTCCCTCGTTTTGTATTGGAGTTTGGAGATTGGGTTTGCTTCATTAATTTTGTCACACTTAATGTTGTAAATTGCCCCTTGTTACAGTGTCCCGCTTGCCACCTTTCGTTTGCTCTTTCCTTTTCTCTTCATTGGTTCTTGTAATATTGTAACAGGATAGGTAGGAACATGTACGTTTAGATAACTGGCAGGAATGGGAGCTAAATTGATTAACTCTAGTCCAGGTGTATGGCGTCTCGCTCATCTCTTTGAAATTCCAGGTTGTTATTGTTTGACCCAATAACGGAGTTGTAGACAGGTTTTATGTTGCTATAGAGGTATCTTGTGCCACATGAATGGAAGGCATCACTGTTTAGTAGTAGTAATGAACTTTTTCATGTTGTAAATGATATAAAGATATGAATTTCACATCCAATCTTCGGGACAGCCGTGTGGCTTTATAGTCGCTTAGCGCGCTGCATGGTCATTATGCACTACCTTAGGACGAGATGTTCGGGACCCGCAGGACGCTATTATTTTTTTTTTCTCTCTCTCTCTTTCTTTGTTTTTCTTTTGGCAGTTCAGCCTCATTCCGATGTCATTACCCCACGACACACAGTCACTCAAGTTCCTTTTTTTTTTTTGTCGGAGGCTGGAGGTTGGATTTGCTTTATTTATCATACGTAATGTTGTAAATTGCCCTTGATATACAGTGCCCCGCTTGCCACCTTTCGTTTTCTCTTTCCTTTTCTCTACGTTTGTTCCTGTTACACTGCACAAGACAGGTCGGAAAATAATTTACATAACTCAACTGGAGCAGGAATGGCAACTGAATAAATTAACTCTAGGACAGGTGTATGGCGTCTCGCTCGTCTCTTTGAAATTCCAGGTTGCTATTGTTTGACCCAATAACGGAATTGTAGACAGGTTTTATGCTGCTATAGAGGTATCTTGTGCCACATGAGTAGAAGGCATCACTGTTTAGTAGTAGTAATGAACTTTTTCATGTCCCTCCATGTCAATTATAGTGTGTTCAAAGGGGTTGTGTGTCTATCTGCCAAAGAAAAGGAAAACCTTATTTACGCCATGGCTATTTCTCTATGATACGTAACCGTAGGTGATGAGTGTTGTTGGTATCTGAGCAGTGAATAACACAACATCAGGCTAAAATCCCCCTTTTATACGCCCTAAGCGTTCAATTTGATATATCTTTATTTATGTAGTCAATCACTGCTAATGGCGTTACAGAATTATGTTATAACACCTTTCACTGAAAGTTTATAAAGCAAAGTTTATGGACAAGGCAAGCAATTGTACATGAATAATACCAATGATTTCAGAGGGAAATTATGGTATACCTAAATGTAAGGGTATCATTGCTTTGGAATTGCTGAAACAATATCTTGGCACGAGGTCTTCCACCTGTAGTAACTGATCCCTTTAAAGATGTGTCGGTCACGGGTGATCGTCATGATTCATCTTTCACGTAGAAGCTTCCGTTCCACACTCTTAGTTCGAGAAGACTTACCATCATACTTCAAATTGTGATTAAAGGTAAAGACTCAAAATCAGACAAGTTGACGTGTTATGTCTAAGGGAGGTGATTTTTTTTTTTAAACCATGCATTGACTTGACAACGTTTCACCACCTTTATTTCATCTGATTTTGCTCCATTTCCTCTGAAACTTAAGTATGTGGTAGCTCAGACAATAAGCTGCAGTAATCATGCATTTTATTTTTTCAAATCTCCTCATCAGGTTGATAATTTTGCAGCTAAAAACTGAAAATGCGAATGGAATGTGGACGAAACGATTCCTGATTCATCTTTCACATACATAAGTTTACATTCCTCATATTTTCTCGTCGAGACGTATGGCCGAGAGGATAAAGGCGACGTCACAAGATACGTGAGGTTGCACACGTACGGGTTCGAACCCCATAAGAACACGAAACAAAATACTTACATCTTTTGCTTTTTTTCTTTTATGGAGTATTCACCTTCGTCCATGTAGAAATCACGTTTTCATGTAAACGTACACACACACACACACACACACACACACACACACACACACACACACAATATCCCTTTGTTTTGTGTTGGAGACCACATTGCTTTGACTGGCAACTTGGACTTGAAATTACAAATGTTAAAGTGAAGATGGCTCTTAAAAGACCGCATGGCCATGTTTGATTTTTTTTTTACAATATAAAGACCTATTGGTAAATATTCATTCACATATCCTTTCCAATCAACTTACTTGGACACGCCGACACCACACGAAATTTTCAATTGGTTGCATGACAGAAACAATTTCATCTGAATTATGTAGGACTGCATAAAGAATTGGACTTCACGAATATTTCTCAATATTATATTATACTTCAAGTCGCTACTTAACATTATTTTCGTTGTCGATCACTGAAAATGAGAATGGAATCTGGTCGAAACGATTCCCGATTTATCTTTGTAACTGTATATTGATCGAATCCACGCGGCCACTCGTGGGAAGTTGAACAGCGCTATCAGTCACTTGACGTATATCGCCAAAAAACTGAATATCAATGTAAATTTGTGTTGTGTATAGCATACATAGATAGATTTAAGTTTCGCACAGGATCTTCGGATCTTCCGTGTGGCAGAATCGCTTAGCACGCTGCATGTTTATAATGCCCGACCGGAAGGAGAGAAGTTAATCGAGTCCCGCAGGACTTTTTCCTTTTATTTCTTTTTTCTTTTCTTTTTTTCAGCAGTTCAGCTTCACTCTGATGTCATGAACACAGCTACTCTATTTCCCTTGTTTTGTATTGGAGTTTGGAGGTTGGGTTTGCTTCATTAATTTTGTCACGCGTAATGTTGTAAATTGCCCCTTGAAACAGTGCCACGCTTGCTACCATTCTTTTTCTCTTTCCTTTTCTCTTCATTTAGATTTTGTTCTTGTTATACTGTAGCAGGATATTTAGGAACGTGTACGTTTACATAACTAACAGGAATGGGAACTGAATTAATTAACTCTAGTCCAGGTGTATGGCGTCTCGCTTATCTGTTTAGAATTCCAGGTTGTTATTGTTTGACAAAAACGGAGTTAAAGACAGGCAGGGAAGGAAGTGACTTGATATTGCTTCATATTATATGAGGAATTTCGGGCAATACCTTTCCAATTAGCAGGCCCGTAGCCAGGATTTTTCAATGGGGGGTGCGGTCACTAAAAAAACGGACCTTCGGTACCAATACCAATGATGACACACACACACACACACACACACACACGCTATTATATATATATATATTTTTTTTTTTCTTTGGACGACCGAACTACAAAAGTTGTATAAGAATTTGCGCGCGAAGCGCGCCGCAAATTGTGAATTTTGACTGTTTTAATGACGTTTTAAAGTCTCGAGGAAATTTGTATTTTTGTCTGTTGTATGCAATCGCGTTACGGTATTTCATCTAGGAAATAGTAAAAACTCATTTTGCCAGGAAGTTGCAAAGTTTAATTGTGTTCGAGACTCTGCGCGCGTAGCGCGCCGCAATATTGAGAATAGTGATTTTCCTGGTGTTGTTTTAACTTTTATTTTTTCTATTGTATACCCGCGTTAGCAGGCCTGAAGCCTGGTATGCGAGTTTGTCAAAAACGAAAATAAATAAGAAAATTTTTAAAACAAAATGAATTGTAAATGTGAACCATTTATATTTTGCCTCCTTGTGGTAGGATATTTCCAGCATTTCCGAACTTTCAAATAATCATTTTAGATTAATAATATTAAAGGTAGTAGATCCGATTCGCAAACATCTCCAATATCAGTCAAATGTCATATTAACCATCATGCTAAGAAGGTTTTCTTTGTGAAATTTGGAGGTCAGTGAAATTCAAAAATTAAACATCCGTTAGCCATTGGAAGAAGTTGAGTGCAAATTCAGACCTCAGGCTTAGTGCTCAGATGTTTTCCTTTTTGATTTGATCTGTCTTACTGTGCACACTAAGATACATACTGGAATGGTTATTTCTTATCTATTAAATTATAGTAGGTTATTTGGTTACTAGCTGTCTCTGGGCATTTTCGAATTGGGCTGCAAACAGTGGCGTATCTAGGGAAAACGGCGCCCGGGGCAAGCACGAAAATTGCGCCCCTAATTTCTGAAAAAAAGTGTTCAACCCCTACCCCATCCCGGTAGGGACTTTAAACAAAGTCCGCATGATGCTTTTTCAAGCACTTAAAAGGGATCTTTTTGAGGATGATTTAAATGTAATGAATTTTGATAGATTTTGGCGAGCGAGCGCAGCGAGCGAGCCGAAAATTTTTGTATTTCAGCTTACAAAACATGGAATTTTTGTCATTTTTTGCTTACCAAATCTTACAATTCTAATCAAGATATAGTGACAGCCTTATAGATATCGATTTATACCAAAAGAACTGAGGACTTAAAAAAGTACTCTAAATTAGTGCGCGCGAGTGTGCTGAAATTTGTAAATGTCCTCGTCATCATCACGTATTGTTCTTATATTTTTTTTATATAAATTTTGGCGAGCGAGCGCAGCGAGCGAGCCGAACATTTTTGTATTTCAGCTTACAAAACATGGAATTCTTGTCATTTTTTGCTTATTAAATCTCACAATTATAGTGACGACCTTATAGATAACGATTTATACCAACAAACTGAGGACTTGAAAAAATACTCTAAATTAGTACGAGCGAGTGAGCCGAAATTTGTATATTTCTGCGTCATCATTACGTTTTTTTTTTCTTATCTTTTTCGATTTTTTTCTTGCGCCCCCCTTCCCCGTATGTTCGAAACCGTTGGCGTCCTCTTTTGATCCAATCGGCGATCGCTTCAGAACGAATGAAATTGCAGTCGCTGCTCCGTGTAACATTTTTCCTGCTAAATATAAAATGACATGAGTGAACACAATAGACATTATCATTTTGTCCGCGTCATCGTCACGTTTTGTTCTTATCTTCTTCTCTTTTTTTAAACAAATTTTGGCGAGCGAGCGCAGCGAGCGAGCAGAAAAGTTTTGTATTTCAGCTTACAATGTGATCATGAAACTCTTGTCATTTTTTGCTTATTAAATCTTACAATTCTAATCAAAATATAGTGACGGCCTTATAGATAACGATTTATACCAACAAACTGAGGACTTGAAAAAATACTCTAAATTAGTACGAGCGAGTGAGCCAAAATTTGTATATTTCCGCGTCATCATTACGTTTTGTTCTTATCTTGTTTGATTTGTTATTGTTTTTTTGCGCCCCCCCCGTATGTTCGAAACCGTTGACGCCCTCTTTTGATCCAATGGGCGATCGCTTCAGAAGGAATGAAATTGCAGCCGCTGCTCCGTGAAACATTTTGCCTGCTAAATATAAAATGACATGTGTGAACACAATAGAGACTGCCATTTTGTCATCATCACGTTTTGTTCTTACCTTCTTTTTTATACAAATTTTGGCGAGCGAGCGCAGCGAGCGAGCCGAAAATTTTTGTATTTCAGCTCACAGAACATAGAATGTTTGTGTGAACACAATAAACATTGTCGTTTTGTCCGCGTCATCATCATGTTTTGTTTTTATCTTGTTTGATTTGGTTTTCTGCCCCCCCCCCCCCCTTACCATTCTCCCTCCCCCTTCCGGGCGAGTTTTTTTTTTTTTTTTTTTTCTTCTTCTTCTTTTTCTTTTCTTTTTTTCTTCTTCTTCTTCGTTTTTTTTTCTTCTTCTTCTTCGTTTTTTTTTTCGTTTTTTTTGCGTCCCCAAGGAGTGGCGCCCGGGGCACGTGCCCCCCTTGCCCCCCCCCCCCCTAGATACGCCACTGGCTGCAAAGAGATCCACTACCTTTAAGTTAGAAGAGAGATAAGTAAATAATGATAAAATAAACAAACAAAAAAGAATGAGTTTCTTTTGTAATACTATCTGACAAACTTTTTACTTTACCATTTTACTTCATAGCTCAGCACTTTCCATTCTCTCTCATACCCTCTTACCCATTACATTTAAATGAAATACAACTAAAATGAGTTTGCGTGCCTGCATAATACTCTTTGGAAATTATAAGTGAAAATTTTTTTAGGTTTTGGCTCACTTTAAAATGAGAACCAATAGAACTGTCACAACATGAGAAAATGTATAAGTAATAATCAACACTACATTTCCGAATTTGGCCTGCAAAGAAACCCGCTACCTGTAAGTTAGAAAAGAGATTAGTAAATAATGACAAAATAAAAAAGAAAGAAAAGAATGAGTTTCTACCGCTGTATCCAGAACAGAGCCTGAAACGGTGCAGGCTCAAGAAATCGTTTGTACTATAATACGTCTTGAAGTACTGTGTGATACTGTTGACTCAGACTTCTACAAAGCTGTAAGTGAGAATTGTAATCCAATCCGACTCATTTTGTCTCTCCTGATCGTTCGTAAGAAATGCTAATTCATGACCACCTTTTCACAATTTGATTGGAGCATGCATTCATAATGGAAAATAGTTGACATAATAATCTATCCCCAGGCATTATCATGCCAACATGTACTTATATACATGTACTATAATCTTTGTGAGACGTAGATATAAAATGTCTCAGGTTTTCGATTATAGTTATAATTTCGAGGAAATTTCTTTAATTCTTATCATAATAAAAACATTATACGTAAACTTGAGGCTATTAGATTTTCATCCACTTACCTCTGTTCCTGTGAAAAAATGCAAGTGTCAACCTCAATGTCATCCACGAATCGCACGTACTCGGGCGGCCAGTGGAAAAAAAAAAAAACACCGGTCACACGCGCCAAGGGCCATGGCATGCAGTGCCAATATAATAATAGCTCGCACAAATTGATACATAACATTTGTGTTTGTGTGCATGGGGACGATCCGATGGTTCATACAACAAAAGGGTTTCGTACAATTATTTTTAACATTGTTAAACGTACTCTTCCACATTTACGTAGCATAATAATGTGTCTTTATATCTATTTGGATTGTTATCTTGAGAATTGCTAAAAACCGTTATTATGAAAAAGTGGACCTTTCAGAATTTGGGGGGGTGCGTACGCACCCGACGCACCCCCCCTGGCTACGGGCCTGCAATTAGTGTAGTGATTTTGACAGGGTTCTCTGTCGTTTATTTTCGTCATGGCTGTTTCACTAGTTTAGCCATAGGTGATATGTGT
This sequence comes from Diadema setosum, assembly GCF_964275005.1. Lineage (NCBI taxonomy): Eukaryota > Metazoa > Echinodermata > Echinoidea > Diadematoida > Diadematidae > Diadema > Diadema setosum. Next base: position 154,022 of record NW_027307660.1, on the reverse strand, counting down.
TGTTGGCATCTGGGAGAATAGAACAGATCAGTACCAAACTGGAATAGCCCTATAAGCAATGTGGTAAGCATTCAATTTGTTGCATTATCTTTCTTCTTTAAAGTCAATCACTACTGATCGAATTACACCATATAATATGGCACGTTTCACTGGTAGTTTAGGAAAAGGGAGCTAATTCAATGCAAGATACAATGATATGTGCTACCATTGATTTTAGAGACGTCATTGTGGTGTGGTGCTGGTGGTGGTAAGGGAATCATTGCTTTTAAATTAATGAGACAATCCTTGGAACTTTGCATCAAGAATATAATGCATGTTCGTGCGGCGTTTTTTTTTTTTTAATCCTGACGTGGACATTATTTTTCTTTATCTTGTTTTTAATTCAAGAATGTTATATCTGAATATGTTCGATTTAGTTACGGTTTCAATGCATCTTGTTTACCATCTTCTCTGACATTAAATTGATGGTTTTTAAATTTGACATTGTCTGTCTATTTGTCTGTTTATGCTCATAAAACACTGCTATAACAACTAAAACATTTGTTTCACTTGTCACACGCAATGCTATGGATTGCAGTTGTGCATGCAGTTTTCCTTTTGCCACCTCTCGTTTTTCTCTCCCCTTTTCCCTCACTTTGGTTTTGTTATACTGCAGATGGGAATGATTACAATAACATAACCCAACTTGAAGTAGGAATGAGAACTGAATAAATTAACTCTAGGCCAGGTGTATATAGCGTCTCGCTCATCTCTTTGAAATTTCAGGTTGTCATTGTTCTATCAACGGAGTTGAAGACAGGCTTTATGTTGCTATAGAGGTATCTAGCTCCACATGAATGGAATGCATACGCTGTTTAGTATTAGTAATGAACTTTTTCATGTCCATCCCTGCCAAGAAAAGTGTGTTTGACGGGGTTCTGTGTCATTGTGCCTATGAGAAAGCAAAGTTTTATTTTCGCCATGGCTGTTTCTCTATGCGTAGCCGTGAGTGATGGATGTTGTTGGCATCTAGCTGGGCAGTAAAAAACCGAGTATCATGCTATAATACCCCCCCCCCCCGTTAGGTTCTAAGCGTTCAATGTGATATATATTTCTTCTTCATTATGTCAATCACTGCTGATGGAATTACAGAATTATGCTATGACACGTTTCACTCAAAGCTTAAAAAGCAAAGTTTATGCACTATACAAGTAATGGTGCATGAATCCTATAGACCATTGATTTTAGATGAGAAATTATGATATGCCTATAGTAGGGATGTCATTGATTGGGAATTAATGACACGATTAAGCATTTTCATAATCCTTATCCTTCACTCTAACCTCCGTGAAAATATCATATTTGAATTCAACCAATAAGATGGTAAAAAATGCATGCATTCATGTTTTATCAATATACAATGTATGGACTTTCCAAACATTCAACAGCGATTATCTCAAAATGAACATTGTGTGGGTTAGCACTATATTGCATCGACCCCTTCAATTGTCTATCAAGTTCATGTCGATGTTTTCTAATTTGATGACGTCATCATACTAGAAGTTGTGATTAAAGGCAAGATATCAAAATCAGCGAAGATTACTAATCGCTGCCTCATGTTCCTGTGTTTGATCGTCCAGTCAATACCGAACTGACGACATACGTTGAATATGTTATACTTTGAACAATTGTCTATCAAGTCCATGTCGATGTTTTCTAATTTGATGACGTCATCATACTAGAAGTTGTGATTAAAGGCAAGATATCAAAATCAGCGAAGATTATGTGTTATGTCTATGGGGGGATTTTTTTTTTTAACCATGCATAGACGATAACGCTCAAGCACTTTTACCTCACTTGATTTTGCTTCATTTCCTCTGAAACTTAAGTATGTTGTAGCTGAGACAATAAGCTGCAGTAATCATACATTTTATTTTTTTTCAAATCTTCTCATCAGGTTGACAATTTTGCAGCTTAAAACTGAAAATGAGAATGGAAGGTGGACGAAACGATTCCTGATTCATCTTTCACATACATAAGTTTACGTTCCTCATATTTTCTCGTCGAGACGTATGGCCGAGTGGTTAAAGGCGACGTCTCAGAGACGTGAGGTTGCACACATTCATTCATTCATTCATTTTCATTTTCATTTCATTTATTTCATTCCTTCTTTCTTTTTCGTCAAACATAACACGAAATGTATCAGAAGATATAACATAGGCATGTATTCGACTTTACATGGTAGATAATGGTTAACAAATACGAAATTATACATGCATACCGGCAAAATACAAAGTTATGTTTGGAGGATAAAAAAAAAAGAAAGAACTGAGAGGTTCACTGAAAAGCATGCTTGTAAATTGTGAACCACTCAAAAGGATTCTTGTGAATACATTAAACTTTTTTTTTTTTTTTTTTTTTTTACAAAGACAGGAGAGAACAAGACAGTAGAAACACAACGACATTACATGACTTTACAGTAGGGTATACCATGACACATGCGGGTTCGAACCCCACAAGATCACGAAACAAAATACTTAGCCATTTTACTTTTTTTTTCTTCAGTGGTGTATTACATATTCGTCCATGTAGAAATCACGTTCGTATAGAAACGCACCTATACACACACACACACAATATCCCTCTTTCTTGTGTTGGAGACCACATTGCTTCGATTGCTGCAAAATTTTGCAGGCTGACTTTATCAAACCGATTATAGTATAAGTAATGACGACTACGGAGGTGTTGTACTTTGAACAATTGTCTTTCAAGACCATGTCATTGTTTTGTACTTTGATGACGTCATCACACTGAAAATTGTGATTAGAGGTAAAGACGCAAAATCGGACAAGTTTACGTGTTATGTCTATGGGAGGTGATTTTTCTTTTAAACCATGCATTGACTTGACAACGTTTAAGCACCTTTATCTCAGCTGATTTTGCTTCGTTTCCTCTGAAACTAAAGTATGTTGTAGCTGAGACAATAAGCTGCAGTAATCATGCATTTTATTCTTTGAAATCTCCTCATCAGGTTGACAATTTTGCAGTTTAAAACTGAAAATGAGAATGGAATGTGGACGAAACGATTCCTGATTCATCTTTCACACACATAAGTTTACGTTCGTCATATTTTCTCGTCGAGACGTATGGCCGAGTGATTAAAGGCGACGTCTCAGAGAAGTGAGGTTGCAAACGTGCGGGTTCGAACCCCACAAGATCACGAAACAAAATACTTTGCTATTTTACTTTTTTTTCTTCAATGGTGTATTACATATTCGTCCATGTAGAAGTCAAGTTCGTATATAAACGCACCTATACACACACACACACACACACACACACACAATATCCCTCTTTTTTGTGTTGGAGACCACATTGCTTCGACTGCTGCAAACTTTTGCAGGCTGACTTTGTCAAACCGATCATAGTATGTAATGACGACGACGGAGGTGTTGTACTTTGAAAAATTGTCTTTCAAGACCATGTCAATAAGCCAGTTCGGGGTTAGCTCATGGGCACATGGGTACAAATGACCTTTCTTCTTTCTCAGTTGATTAGGCACTCCACTAGTTTCAAGCGACAGAAGGCATGAGCTTGCCCAACGTAACAATTTATGGAATTCATCAGTCATGTTCAAACAAAGGATGAACTTGCATAGACCAGGTGACCAGAATGATCCTTCCATTGACATTTTGGAAAGCATCCATTTCATTATTTTGCATTGAATGTATTAACAATCTCTTTCTATTGATATTGTCAGACACCGCTTTTGCTGTCATGTGGATGTGCTGGCAAGCACCACTTATAGGGATCAGTTGAATAATCATTACATTACAGATGCTTATCTCAGTGAATTTAAAAACCACCATGCTCTGCTGGTACAGATGACCTTTTTCTGCTCATGCTCAAAGTGGAACCCCGAACTGGCTTATTGTTTCGTACTTTGATGACGTCATCACACTGAAAATTGTGATTAAAGGCAAGGTATCAAAACCAGCCGATTATAGGTTTTATGTCTACGGCACGTATTTTTCCCAAGTCGCCAGAAATGGCATAGCGACATCAGTCGTTACAAGGCCGCATTTCCGTCTAGCAATGCAATACATGTTCACGCGGCCCCGTTTGTTGAGTGGGCATTGACTTTTCCCCCCTGTAATATCTATACATTTTTTTTTTTTGCCTAACCATTTCCGTGGATGTCCCGTGGCCGAGTGGTTAGAGAAACGGATTTGCATGCACGCTGAATAATTTCAAGGTGCCTATATCACATTCTTTTCTTTGTCGATCACGGATGACCGACATCTGATGACCCCAAGCGTATCACCTAACTCGTCCTTAGTGTGACGAGTTTCATATCTCGTTTTTTATTCTTCTTTCTTTCTGGACAATTTTGTGTCGTCAATATCTCAACAATGACATTACGAAATAACATGACATTTTCAGTCAACATGTGTCATGACAAAATCTAGCCACAATAAGGTTTTCATGAGTGTAACATATCTATGACGTCATCTAGGCGCCATTTTGTGATTTTCGGACCTTGTCACATGATCGATCATAACTTCATAACTAGATGTCATTTCTGTATCATTTTCGGTGGACATGAAGTTCAGGTCACGCTCTATCTTACTTTTTAACGCTAGTTACACAGGTCATCATTACGCGCGCGTAAGAGCGCGTCAAAATTTTAAAAGGCTCAAAACGACTTCCCAATGGGAAATCTCGAAGTTTCAGACAATTTTAAGCGTTTCAAACATTTTCTCACGTGCGCGTCCGTCCGCGCAATTTCGCGCGCAGAGCCCGTAAGCAACATGAAAATGCAATTTTTTGACTGATTTGGATTCCTGATACTTTGAGTAATAATATCCATTGATTTCCGATCGATTACGACCTATAACAAAGGAATGCACTGGCGTCAAAGTTGAAATTCCGCGTGCGCGTCTTTCTGCAAATATAGTGAAAAAACATGTCTTTGTTTATTTCGCCATAGCTCTTTAAATCGTCCGTTGACCCTATATTTCTATTGCATATTACAAAAGTATATGAATTGTAAGTAACATTCCAAGTATCAGTATTGCCAGGAATACGCGATGACGTCATCATATCGTCATATTAAATCAAAAAAGTGGAATTGATTTTTTTGAGGTACTGTTTCTGACATTCATTTGCTCGTATCTCTGTTGTTTAAGCTCAATATTACCCCAAATTCAGATATGTTGCACTTTGAACATTTGCCTTTCAAGGCCATGTGATGGTTTTGAAATATGATGACGTCATCATACTAGAAATTGTGATTAAAGGTAAAGACTCAAAATCAGACAAGTTTACGTGTTATGTCTATGGGAGGTGATTTTTTTTTAAACCATGCATTGACTTGACAACGTTTAAGCACCTTTACCTCATCTGATTTTACTCCATTTCCACTGAAACATAAATATGTTGTAGCTGAGACAACAAGCTTTAGTAATCATGCATTTCATGTTTTCAAATCTCCTCATCAGGTTGACAATTTTGCAATTTAAAACTGAAAATGAGAATGCAATCTGTACGGAACGATTCCCAATTTTTCTTTGCAACTGTATATTGATCGAATCCACGCTGCCACTTGTGGGAAGTTGAACAGCGCCATCACAAGTCAACACTGTCACGATAGTATTTAGATTTAAGTTCCGCACTCGATCTTCAGGACAGCCATGTGGCATAATCGGTTAGCGCGCTGGTTGTTCATAACGCCATACCGAAAGGCGAGAGGTTCGACTCCCGCAGGACTTTTATCCGTTCTTTCTTTTTTTTCTCTTTTTTTTTTCGGCAGTTGAGCTTTACTCCGATGTCATTTATCGTATTACTTTATCAAGTGTACGTAACCCGTGAACACGGCTGCTCTATTTCCCTTGTTTTGTATTTGAGTTTGGAGATTGGGTTTGCTTCATTAATTTTGTCACACTTAATGTTGTAAATTGCCCCTTGTTACAGTGTCCCGCTTGCCACCTTTCGTTTGCTCTTTCCTTTTCTCTTCATTGGTTATTGTTATACTGTAACACGATAGGTAGGAACATGTATGTTTAAATAACTTGCAGGAATGAGAGCTGAATTGATTAACTCTAGTCCAGGTGTATGGCGTCTCGCTCATCTCTTTGAAATTCCAGGTTGTTATTGTTTGACCCAATAACGAAGTTGTAGACAGGTTATATGTTGTTATAGAGGTATCTTGTGCCACATGAATGGAAAGCATCACTGTTTAGTAGTAGTAATGAACTTTTTCATGTTGTATATGGTATAAATATTTAAGATAAATATATATATATATATATATATATATATATATATATATAAAGATTAAAGATAAATTTCACATCCAATCTTCGGTACAGCCGTGTGGCTTTATAGTCACTTAGCGCGCTGCATGATCATTATGCACTCCTTAGGACGAGATGTTCGAGACCCGCAGGACGCTATCATTTTCTTCTCTCTCTTTCTTTGTGTTTCTTTTGGCAGTTCAGCTTTATTCCGATCGATGTCATTTATCGTATTATCTTATCAATTATACTACCCCACGACACACAGTCGCTCAAGTTCCTCTTCTTTTTTTTTGTCGGAGGCTCTAGGTTGGATTTGCTTCATTTATCATACGTATTGTTTAAATTGCCCTTGGTACAGTGCCCCGCTTGCCACCTTTCCTTTTCCCTTTCCTTTTCTCTACGTTTGTTCCTGTTATATTGTCACAAGACAGGTCGGAAAATAATTTGCATAACTCAACTGGAGCAGGAATGGCAACTGAATGAATTAACTCTAGGCCAGGTGTATGGCGTCTCGCTCATCTCTTTGAAATTCCAGGATGTTATTGTTTGACGCAATAACGGAGTTGTAGACAGGTTTTATGTTGCTATAGAGGTATCTTGTGCCACATGAGTAGAAGGCATCACTGTTCAGTAGTAGTAATGAACTTTTTCATGTCCCTCCATGTCAATTATAGTGTGGTTTAAAGGGGTTGTGTGTCTATCTGCCAAAGAAAAGGAATAACTTATTTTCGTCATGGCTGTTTCTCTATACGTAGCCGTAGGTAATGAGTGTTGTTGGTATCTGAGCAGTGAAGAACAGAGCATCAGGCTAAAATCCCCCTTAGTTATACGCGCTAAGCGTTCAATTTGATATATCTTTCTTTATGAAGTCAATCCCTGCTAATGGAGTTACAGAATTATGTTATGACACGTTTCACTGAAAGTTTGTAAAGCAAAGTTTATGGACAAGGCAAGCAATTGTACATGAATATACCTACCATTGATTTCAGAGGGAAATTATGGTATGCATAAATGTAAGGGTATCATTGCTTTGGAATTGCTGAGACAATATGCTTGGCACGAGGGCTTCCACTTCTAATAACTGATCCCTTTGAAGATGTGTCGGTCACGGGTGATCGTCATGATTCATCTTTCACGTAGAAGCTTGCGTTCCACACTCTTGGTTCAAGAAGACTTACCATCATACTTCAAATTGTTATTAAAGGTAAAGACTCAAAATCAGACAAGTTTACGTGTTATCTCTATGGGAGGTGTTTTTTTTTTTATGTGCATTAACTTGACAACGTTTAAGCACCTTTATCTCAGATGATTTTGCTCCATTTCCTCTGTAACTTAAGTGTGTGGTAACTGAGACAATAAGCTGCAGTAATCATGCATGTTATTCTTTGAAATCTCCTTATTAGTTTGACAATTTTGCAGTTTAAAACTGAAAATGAGAATGGAATGTGGACAAAACGATTCCTGATTCATCTTTCACATACATAACTTTACGTTCCTCTTTTTTTTCTCGTCGAGACGTATGGCCGAGTGGTTAAAGGCGACGTCTCAGAGACGTGAGGTTGCACACGTGCGGGTTCGAACCCCACAAGATCACGAAACAAAATACTTAGCTATTTTACTTTTTTTTTCTTCAATTTTGTATTACATATATCGTCCATGTAGAAATCACATTCGTATATAAACGCACCTATACACACACACACAGACACACACACACACCATATCCCTCTTTTTTGTGTTGGAGACCATATTGCTTCGACTGCTGCAAAATTTTGCAGGCTGACTTTGTCAAACTGATCATAATATGTAATGACGACGACGAAGGTGTTGTACTGTGAACAATTGTCTTTCAAGACCACATCATTGTTTTGTACTTTGATGACGTCATCACACTGAAAATTGTGATTAAAGGCAAGGTATCAAAACCAGCCGATTATAGGTTTTATGTTTACGGCACGTATTTTTCGCAAGTTGCCAAAAATGGCATAGCGACATCAGTAGTTACAAGGCCGCATTTCCGTCTAGCAATGCAATACATCTTCACGCGGCCACGTTGGTTGAGTGGGCATTGACTTTTCTCCCTGTAATATCTATACATTTCTTTTTTGCCTTACCATTTCCGTGGATGTCCCGTGGCCGAGAGGTTAGGGAAACGGTTTTGCATGCAAACTCAATTATAACTTCAAGGTGCCTATATCACATTCTTTTCTTTGTCGATCACAGATGACCGACATCTGATAATCCCAAGCGTATCACCTAACTCGTCAGTCTGACGAGTTTCATATCTCGTCTGATTTTGAGTCTTTACCTTTAATTACAATTTCTAGTATGATGACGTCATCATATTTCAAAACCATCACATGGACTTGAGAGGCAAATGTTCAAAGTACAACATATCTGAATTTGGGATAATATTGAGCTTAAACAACAGAGATACGAGCTAATGAATGTCTGAAACAGTACCTCAAAAAAATCAATTCCACTTTTTTTATTTAAAATGACGATATGATGACGTCATCGCGTGTTCCTGGCAATATTGATACTTGGAATGTTATTTACAATTCATATACTTTTGTAATATGCAATAGAAATATGGGGTCAACGGACGATTTAAAGAGCTATGGCGAAATAAACAAAGACATGTTTTTTCACTATATTTGCAGAAAGACGCGCACACGGAATTTCAACTTTGACGCCAGTGCATTCCTTTGTTATAGGTCGAAATCGATCGGAAATCAATGGATATTGTTACTCAGAGTATAAGGAATCCAAATCAGTCAAAAAAATTGCATTTTCATGTTGCTTACGGGCTCTGCGCGCAAAATTGCGCGGACGGACGCGCACGCGAGAAAATGTTTGAAACGCTTAAAATTGTCTGAAACTTCGAGATTTCCCATTGGGAAGTCGTTTTGAGCCTTTTAAAATTTTGACGCGCGCTTACGCGCGCGTAATGATGACCTGTGTAACTAGCGTTAAAAAGTAAGATAGAGCGTGACCTGAACTTCATGTCCACCGAAAATGATACAGAAATGACATCTAGTTATGAAGTTATGATCGATCATGTGACAAAGTCCGAAAATCACAAAATGGCGCCTAGATGACGTCATCGATATGTTAATGTCATGAAAACCTTATTGTGGCTAGATTTTGTCATGAGACATGTTGACTGAAAATGTCATGTTATTTCGTAATGTCATTCTTGAGATATTGACGACACAAAATGTGGCAGAAAGAAAGAAGAATAAAAAAAAGAGAAATTTTGACAATCACAATAGGTGATACGCTGATAGCGTATCACCTAAAAAGAGAAATTTTGACAATTACAATAGGTGATACGCTGATAGCGTATCACCTAATTAAAAAATAGAGGTTGTACTCACCAAGATTGATTCCTCCGAAAGCAACCAGAAGAACAAGAAAGAGTTTTCGGTCCAGTTGTGCAGTACTGAAAGGCATTTTAGCCCAGCTTGGCCAAAATCGTGGATGGTACATGATGTTCAGTTATCACTTCATGGATGTTGCTTGGGTGAGAACGAGTGGCTACTTTAATTAGCAGAATCCGTCTTGCTCCGTGTACTTCGTAATTAGGGAGCTTTTTGAAGCGCGGGCGTTTGAGACGACGAGTGCGTCGGACGTTCTCCTCTCCTTTGCGTCGTGCTGAAAAGTAGCTTTAGATTACGCTGGGACGCAACGTATAAAAAAATGAAATGACGCATCAAGTAGCTCCCTACGTCGCAAATTGTGTGGACGTAAAATAGCCCTGAATGCGTACCGTGAAAAGGTCAGACAACGCAAGCTACAAATAGATCGACTTAACGCGCGCTTCTGCGCATGCTCAGAACATTTTTTTTTATTACCTCCCCGTCGCGAAAATCTATCTAAAGCTCCCTATTATCGAGGATGCCAACGCAATGCTTGGTTAAGCTGTTGTTCACATTACCCGTGTGTTGTTTTTCCGCTTGTTTGTCTGTCTGTCTGTCTTCCTTACACATAATCACACTTTTGTAAAAGAGTACGTTTGTATATCTAGATGATGCAGGCAAATACGTTTGTCCATAGAAGTAGCAGAAAGAGTATCGTGCGAGTGTTTGTTTGTTTTTGTGTGTATTTTTGAATCTACAAGCAATATCCATCTCTATATCAATAGGGAGATATTAGGTATAAGTGAATCATGGAAGTCGAATATGGCTATAACAGCTACAGTGAAACCCCACAAATGGTATATGTGACCATGCATTACAAAGCCAACAAAAAGTTGCACGCACTGATTATGTGTGAGGATTTAAATGTAGGTGAAATGCGTCCCCAGGTCGAAAAACCAGTTGGCAACTGGTACTGGTACCAGTTGATTCCAGTTAAGGCAACTGGTTTCAATATGGAAATTGGAATGAGTGACTAGAAATCAACTGATATCAACTGGTATTCGTCCAACTGGTACCAGTTGTCAACTGGTATCAACTGGTATCAACTGGAATCCAGTTGACAAAATTAATTAGTATTTTGGTGTTGAATTATTTGGTGTATGGGTGTTTGGTGTGTGTTAGGACATTGTTAATATCTAACCCAACATAATCCTACAATTAGTCTTAAAGCCTATACCTACAACTACGTTAAAGGCTTAGCCTACATCCTAGACCTAGTTAGTACCAGGGATATTTCATTCATATATATAGGGCTATATTGCTGTAATGATTTAAGACATGGTTACCAAGTAGATTAAACTTTTATCATAAAAATATGAAAATACCTCATCAGAGGTACAAGTTGAAATTGTGAACATCACGGCAATAATATTAGATAAATTTCTAATGCATTTCAGACATTTCTGAGCTTATTCAAATCATAAAAAAGATAAATGTAACAATATTTTCTCATTTTCACGAAGATGATTTGAATAACTTATGAATATTCACGAGCAAAAGAACCAGTAAAAACCAATAGAAACCAACTGGTATCAACTGGTATTAGAATTTCAATGATTTAGTGGGTGTTTATATGGAATGAAGTTATAGGCAAGTCCTTTCTGTTACATGGGTATCAAATTATGTAAACGAATTTGCACACACACCGAAAAACACACACGTGTGCACACACGCACACACGCGCACACACACACATACACACACAAACACACGCACAAACTGCTCAAAATACAGCAGTCTGTCAGTTGAAGTGTCATTTAGTTGAAGTCATTAAGAGTCCAAGCTCAATCACGTCAAATGTTTTGTGTAATTTTGTTTTGTTTACTTTTTAATTTCATGTTTTAACTAAGTTTTAATTTTTAATTCAGTTTTACTTGATGAACTAATCGAATTCAAAAAGTAGACTTCAGCTTGTGTCAACTGGTACATAATGAGATATGAAATGGTATCAACTGGTACCAGTAGACTGTACTGGTTTCAACTGGTAAGCAGTGCAACTGGTATAAAACTGGTACCAGTAAGACTTCAGCTGGTACCAATAGACTTGTACTGGTTCCAACTGGTAAGCACTGCAACTTCAACGGGTATAATCTGGTACCACTAAGACTTCAACTGGTACCAGTAGACTTGTACTGGTTTAAACTGGTAAGCAGTGCAACTTCAAGTGGTATAAACTGGTACCAGTAAGACTTCAGCTGGTACCAGTAGACTTGTACTGGTTTCAACTGGAAAGCAGTGCAACTTCAACTGGTATAAACTGGTACCAGTAAGACTTCAACTGGTACCAGTAGACTTGTACTGGTTTCAACTGGTAAGCAGTGCAACTTCAACTGGTATAAACTGGTACCAGTATGATTAAACTGGTATCAACTGGTACCAGTACATCTTCAACTGGTATCAACTGGTTTCAGTTAGAATTGCTTATTTTGTTACTGGAAATTCGGAGTTAACTTCTGATTTCAACTGGTACCAGTTGAAACCAGTTAAGACCAGTTAAAACCAGTAAAGACCAGTTAAAAATGCTTACTGGTTTCTACTGGTTTCTACTGGTTTTTCGACCTGGGGATCAACCTAGCCAATCTTTAGTTTTTCATATTTACTGAAAGAGGATGTCTTCTTCTACATCCTGCTAAAATTTGGGATCATGAAACAAGCCGGAAAATTGTGTTTTGAGCGGTTTTTTCTCGAACATGTTTTTTTCTTTTTTTCTATAGAAAAATGTAGATAGCTGTGCCTTATAGAGTCCCCTTTTCATTTCTGTAAAGAGATGGTATATTAAACGTAGTTTTGTTTGAGGTGAGAATACAGCTTTCAACTTTTTTGTGAGATACCTAGAAACAGCTTCATGAAATCTTGAAAAGCATGTAATCCTAAGAGGAATTCATTGGTTTCGAAGTGGCTGAGATATCCAAAACAAAGTAAAAAACGATCGTAACAAAAGGAGAACCCACCATTTATAAGGATTGCTTTGTTTTCGATATTGCAGCCATTTTCTTTATGTAACATTCATAGTGTTGCCATAATCGTAGTAAAACACACTGTGTTTACAGTGTCTTTTGAGTTACGTCACACTATGGTTACCTGTGAAATTAGGGCATGGGGTATGCTGTGTTATTGTCACTCAGTGGAAAATCATCGGGTGGTTACTCTGGTAATGGGTGTCATTATCACATATCTGAAAATGTCACAGTGGGTCACATCCGCATCGGAGTGACAAAATACCACAGGAATATCCTGTAGTATACTTTCTTTTGCATTTTCATTTGTTTTGTTGTTTGGTACCTCTGTGTGTTAGTGCACTGTGGTGCAGCTGTGTGATATTGTCCTGTGGTTTATGTCCTAAACAGTCAGGCCCAGGCGCAGAAAACTGCGCCTCCCACCAGGCGCAGAATACTGCTACTTTGGCTGGGTTTATCCACCAGAGCGCCGAGCAAGACAAGTGCCCGCTACAATCGATTCTAGTAGTTCCTGCGAACAGTCGGTTCCATTGATACCGTCTGTGTGCCAGGCGCTCGTTACTGTTTCCTACATCTCTCTCCCTCCCACCCCCCCCCCCCCCATCCTCCCAGCCTGTTCCACTGATGTGCAGTGCACTACTGTATGCAAGATAGTCAAAGTGACAGGTCTTGAACGTCCTTAGAATAAAAAAAAACGATAGTATACCATGTATATTGCACTGTATCACCATCTATCGAAATACGGCATTCGTCATAAGGCATATCACAGAGCCACACGCTCTCACAAACAGACGCCATGCACAAAATAAAGATGTAGCTCTCACCACATTGACCATACTTAGCAACTGCTCATTCATGTATATTCAAAGAAATAGGCTAGTAAGAATGAAAAGTAGGAGTAATTGTGATCACCTTGCTGTTAAGCTGTTGTGCTGCCTTTAATTGCAAAATCATCTGCAAATAACTCTGATAACTCTGGTAAAACAATGGGATCTCTGGTATAACACTGTCTCTCTGGAATCTCATCTAAAACTGCAGTGCAACAGCCTTTCATACCAATCGCATAGCCCCTGCCTCTGTTCTTTGCCCATGGTCAGTTCAACACCAGGGAGGTATAGGCCCCACAGAGATGTGAGGCTCGCACTTTCACAAGACGTTCTTTGTTTTAAACTGCTGCCCTATGTTTACATAACACTGATAAGAACCCAACCTGCCGGGGAAAGTACCAGGCAGAAGAGAGAGGGGGAAAGAGATGATGTTTTAAGACATGGGAGGTGGCTGTGCTGTGCGAGAGAAAGGGAAAGAGTGTCCCTACCAGCTGTTTAAGATAACAATTCTGTTACACTATTCAATCGCCTGTTGCACCTGTAACACTACATTCCAACATGCTGCAACATGTGACACGTTCTATGGTTTATACGTGGTAAGCTGTGGGACATGACAAGTAACTTGTGACTTTTGGGTTAGAAACCATACAAACTAGAATTCCTTACTGTAACAATTCGGCGGACACAATACTCCCACATCCTGCAATCTGTGACAGAATGTGGTGTGTGTGTGTGTGTGTGTGTGTGTGTCAAGCAGGGGTAACTGTGATTACTATGTGACTCTCTATATGAAGAACACATTATCATGGAATAGAACTCCACAATGTTGCAACTCTGTAGACACACACATTTCACATATTTATGTGACACACTGCATGTCGTCATTACATGGTAAGTTTTTGTGACTGTGATTTTTATGAGGTTAGCATGAAGTGTTAAAGATAATATAAAGTTTTGGTACCTCAAACGTTTCCCTGAATTTCCTTGTCTTAGTTTGTGATTCAGGTTAAAGTACCTTTCATATAACTAACACTGTGAGACTTACTCGCCCCAAGGTGCTCTCATGTCTTAGTAATCATGCAATTAACTGCGACCAGCAGCCCCATACGCATAGCGTAATGGGGCTTCGCATTGTAGCATTCAGGATCATGACAGATTAATTATCGCGGGTAAATATCAACTTAAAATCCAAAAATTTCTTCAATTTGAAGACTTACCAGTTAAGTTGAAGTATTGAAAACAGGCTTCGGGCAACGTTTGGTTCTGCCAGTAGTCCCTTTCTGTTCGAATTGATGACTGAATGTGACTCGGTCGAGAGGACCTTGGGAGAGCTACACTGAATACTACGGCCAGTGCATGCGCACACATCACATGCGCTCAAATTTCAAATACATGAACGGATAAGATGTCTGTGTGCGCATGCGCTGGCCGTAGTATTCAGCGTAGCTCGGTCGTGATTTGGCAAAAAGGTGTATGTCTGAGAAATATCATGTTTTTGGTTTTTACCATTTGGGGGGTTTTCGATGCCGAAATTTTCATGTGACCAACTTTCGTAAGTCATCGATCCTTTGTTTCCGAGATATTTGGGTCTATCTCTGTATTATTTTATCAATTTTCCTGCTTTTGATTAGGCAAAAGGGTGTATCTTTACATACACCCTTGACATACAATGACGTACCAGGATAGAGAACTACATGATTTGGCAAAATGGTGTATCTCTAGATACACCTCTAACCGTGCACGCTGGGGAGAGCTTAAAGATTTGGCAGATAGGTGTATCTTTAGATACATCCATCTGCCGAATGAATCATGAATTATAGTTGCGAAGTATGATAAGGCAGAAAGGTGTATCTTTTATACTCTGTGTATATTATATACTCTGTTATACGTGCTGCTGGCATGTATGTGTACCGTTTCACCGGTCGATGCGGTGGCGGGCCATGCTCCTGACTCAAACTGGCAGCCCATTGCACTGCAGAAGTTTCTCCTTGTTGCTAGTTGGTGAGTAGATAGAACCTAATATCTAGAAGTTCAGATCTAACGTTTGTCCTAGACTTCTATGGCCACTTCTATGCCATTAGATGCGCAGATTCGTAAAATCTAGCATTTCTGTTGAAATGACAGCTTTTCCGGCAAGTGTGGCTGTAGGATGAGAGTTCTCTACGCTTCAAAATGACCTGTGGTCCCTGCACTGTCCGTGCTGTGCAGTGCATGCAGAAGCCTGTACATAGTGTAATGGTGTGCTGTGTGACTGTGAGATCGGCTTCCCATTACGCTATGCGTATGGGGCTGTTACCTAACAGACATTTAGTGGCAGTTACACACAAAAGTCTAGAGAAAGATGTGTCCCTGTCTTTTGAAATGATACTTGGATGTACTGCTCAAAGTGCTCAGTGGATGCAAACAGTTAAATGATCCTACCTGAATTTTCACAATTTAGTGCAAAAATTGGGAGCAGCATGATAACTGCGTTTTTAAGAACAGATACATGATGTGTAAACAACTGCCTTTTTGTTTACTAAAGCATTCAGTAGAGAAAGCAAACTAACCTTTCGTCGAAAAAAAGGGGCACAAAGCTAAAAATATAATGATGCATCTCATTGGAAGTAGAAGTTTTTGAAAAAAAAAGGGAGGAGAAGGAAGAAGAAAAACTCTTCAGCTGTAATCCTCAACCATGCATCTCCATGAGACCATGTTTTGTTAATATTCAAACTCTAGGGTGAGTTGTAATTTGCGCACATTTTTCTATGTTGGATGAAAAAGTTGTGCATCCAGATATTTTTCTTTACTGTTATTTTTCTAATCTTTTTGTAATAATGAAGTAAAGATTGTCAAGAGTTAACATTTGATTAGAAATGGTCTCACATAACACCCTTCTCCCTACAAAATCTCTGGTATATTTTGTTATCGTTTAATTTTTGCCAACTTAAATGCACGATTTCTCACGGTGCATGAGAAGATACACCTTTTTGCCAAAATAGCGTGGGTTGCAGTCCCTGTAAGCGTGATTTGGCAAAAAGGTGTATCTCTATACATACATCTTTTTTGCCAAGTTAAATGCATGATTTCTCACGGTGTATGTGAAGATACACCTTTTTGCCAAAATAGCGTGGGTTACAGTCCCTGCAAACGTGATTTGGCAAAAAGGTGTATCTCTATACATACACCTTTTTGCCAAGTTAAATGCATGATTTCTCACGGTGTATGTGAAGATACACCTTTTTGCCAAAATAGCGTGGGTTGCAGTCTCTGTAAACGTAATTTGGCAAAAAGGTGTATGTCTCTAAACATGCTAAAAGTGCTAATTCTGAAGTATTTTTTAAAGTTAGATGCAAGAAAATTATCAGGAAATGAAATTCGAAGTGTATACTAAATCATGGAATTAAATCCCTGAGCGCTGCACAGTTAAGATGGCTTCTACGGTCAAGGAAACTGCCAAAACTTTAAAGTCGATTTTCTCGGCTTTGTAGTCGCTGTAAAACGGCAGACATACACCTTTTTGCCAAATCACGACCGAGCTCTCCCAAGGTCCTCTCGACCGAGTCACATTCAGTCATCAATTCGAACAGAAAGGGACTATTGGCAGAACCAAACGTTGCCCGAAGCCTGTTTTCAATACTTCAACTTAACTGGTAAGTCTTCAAATTGAAGAAATTTTTGGATTTTAAGTTGATATTTACCCGCGATACTTAATCTTTATATTATCTTTAAAGTCACACAGTTTTAAATACACACTGTGCATTTTCGTGAACACATTTCCCCACAGACTGAAATGTGTAGCACACTATGACTATCGTGTGGTAGCTGTGGTAACTGTATACTGCTATGTGACTAGTAGGAGATAAATTCCATAGTATATCGTTTCACCCTGTGACATCTCTGTGGGGGTATCACTGTTCGATAGACCGCAATAATATGTGACACACTGTGGCCATTATGCGGTAACTGCATGTCGCCATATTGTAAATAACTATGTGGTTAACTATAATAAAAAGTCTGAAAATTCATACTCTGGCAACTCTGAATGAATACACCATGCCCACATACTGCATATGTCTTACGCTGTGACCATTATGTGGTAAGCTGTGGTAACTGTGTATGACTATGTGAGTTGTATGTGGTGAACACAGAGTTTCTAATTTTACGCTGTGACAACACTGTGAAGACACTACATTCGCCCATTTCACACATAGTTAACTAAGTGAACATAGTGTGGTTACTCTGTGTTAGTTCTATAAGGGTTCAAAACCAATTTTCATCAAATAAGCGCTGAATTCCTCGTAGAACTATAATTATGCTCTTTTCTATTACATTAAAGGTTGTTCATTGTTCTTAAAAAAATCATCATAAAAAAGTAAGAAGCCTCAAGCCCCATCTCAACCGAAAATGTACCATCCCTTTAAAGCCCTGAACAAACTCTTCACTTTCAACTTTAATAACTTTAGAAAAGATGGTGCTACTTCTTTGAAAGTTGGCGGGGAGGGGGTGGAGAAAGAAAGAGATGATGGAATTTTTACAGAGTGGGAAGTTTAAGTTGCATATACACGTGCACAGGTTTTGAAGGACAGACCCATAAAATGCATTAAATTTGCCAAAGAGGTTTTTTCATTATCGGCGAGAACATTGATATAGATCCTACACTGTAAATTGCTTTGCTTGTCATCCTTGTGGTGTGATGCCATTATCATTGCCTGAGCCAATTAAAATAACAATTAAAAAAACCACAAAATAGGATCATAACCAAATATTAATTTATCATTCCGTCATAATGACGAGAACTTAATTTCCCAAAAAGCAATTGAAGGTCATTCATTGAAGCTAAAATGGCTTCTAAGGTACACTAATATTGGGCAATATCATTATCATTCTTATAATTATATGGAATATACAGTTTGATGATATTACCATCAAACCAAACTGCTCTTCTCATCAATAAGTCATGTTGTTTATTGATTATCGGTAATGTTGCATTACTCATCATTGATCGAGAAAAGTACAGCAAAAGGAGAAATTTCCGTAGCTACGTTTGCCTGACACACTCCTCACATTTAATAAAACAGAATTCAAAGAGCAATGTGAATTGAGTGAAAGCAGCAACATTAAACACATCAGTGAGAGATTGAGGAAAATTGGACAATCAATGCAAAAGTTATGAATTTGTAAAGTTTTGGTGTCGCAACCACTGGATGAGGAGACTACTTTAATGTTTGACATCATGTGAGGACAAGAATATAAAGAAAATGTAAAGAAAATTCAACATGCTTTCAGTTTTCTAGCATAAAAAAGAGCATTTGACTAACCGCTTTCAGGAAGAAGGGGGAATTATTACTACCCTTTACATATATCAGTATCAAGTTCACGGAATGTTTACTTTTCATGAAAAATGATATATATATATATATATGTATAATGATATATATATATATATATGTATATATATATATTTCTGTTTTTGTTTTTTTTTTTTGGGGGGGGGGGGGTTGAATTCCCTTTATATGATATGTACATTGTTGTTCACACATGACGTCATAGCCTTTTGTAGTCTCCTCATCCAGCAGTTCCAACACCAAAACTTCAAAAATTCATTACACTTCCATCGATTATCCGATTTTTACTCAAACTTTAACTGATGTGTTCGACTAATATTGCTGCTTTCACGCAATCTACATTTCTCTTCAGGTTCTGGTTTTCTTAAAGTAGAGTTCGATCATTATCACCGCCAGGCAATAAAGGTTTCTGTTCTTACGTTGTAGCTTTCAAAACACTCGCCAATTTTATATCATGTATGTACTTTTGGTTACGAATTTATCTCTCTTCCCCACTGTTATTCCCCCTTTTTGTAACGGATCTTCTCATGTATCTTCGAAATGAATGAGGCAAAGACACTCAGCCAAAATAAAATAGTAAACCATTCGAGTCCATATTTTCATAGATGTTGATGAAAATCAAATGTATTATTATACTATATTAAAGAAAATTAAATTTCTTATTAAACTAATATGTTAATACAAAAGGAAACTTTACGCATGTTCGAACAGATTCGTTTTTGTGAAGTGTAAGTGAAAATTGCAAAAAAAAAAATGACATATTCTCTTCCATTTGCCCTTCACGATAACATTTACAGCAAGAGACCAGTTTAACACAATGAGAGACATGAATGAAATAGCAAAAATAAGTTTCATTATCTTTATCTCTTTATAACCTCTAACAAAAGCAAAGTGGAAAACTAAAGGAGGAAATTAGAATTTTCTGTCAATTCAAACTTTAAATGACATAGGGAGTAATAAGCTTTGAGACGATTAAATAATGAACATTATTTTTTATTTCTTTCTTTTAATCTATAGTAATTTAAGAATTCATGAAACAAATTTAAGAACCAAAGATTATTTTCAATTTCCTAATTAAAAAAAAACAACACACATTCTTGTTCATTATTACCTCCTTTATACATTTGAATTTTGATTAGACATAATATTCTTTATTATTTCCATTATTTTTTTGTCTTTATTGATCTTTTTGCATTTTAAGGCATCAAAGAGATCAAAGGTTCATTTTTTGCAACTGAATTCATGCTCTTTTTTGTGAGATTTGTTGTTTGTTCGTTTTGTTCTATGGAAGAGCACACACGCATGAATAACAACTTGTTCAGTTTTACAATTTTGCTTTTGTGCATTGACAGAGAAAAACAATAGTGTTCACTCATGCGAAAAGCAAACACAATCTATACGTGTACATTGTACAAAACATATACACTCATCCCCCCAAAAAAGAAGAAAGTAAACGCTTTTTATAGTTTATATTTCTCATAGATTACTTCGCGAAAATTCAATGTATTATATACCATATTAAGGGTAATTTCATTGACCATCAATCTGGTAAGTCAACAAAAAGGGTAACTTTTCGCATGAGTGAACACTATTGTTTTTCTCTCTCAATGCACAAAAGCAAAATTGTAAAACTGAACAAGTTGTTATTCATGCGTATGTGCTCTTCCATAGAACAAAACGAACAAACAACAAATCTCACACAAAAAACGAGCATGAATTAAGTTGCAAAAAATGAACCTTTGATCTCTTTGATGCCTTTACCCTGTTCTGTGGCCCCTGAACCATACGTGAGATCGTTCATGTTGTTTTCTTCTCTGATAATACCAGGACTTCACCCCCCTCACCCCAAATCCATCTGTTTAGATGGAAGAATGTAAAGAAGGAACTTTTGGAAATTTATAGGTCTTGTGATTACTTTCTCCTGATTCTTTTTTTTCTTATTTTGTTTCTTTTTTTTTTTTTTGGGGGGGGGGGGGAGGGAGGGGAGAGGAAAGTGCGTGTGTGTGTGTGTGTGTGTGGGGGGGGGGGGGGGTACGGCCCTTACCCTGTTCTGTGGCCCCTGAACCATACGTGAGATCGTTCATGCTGTTTTCTTCTCTGAAAATACCAGGACTTCACATTAAAGAGGTTCCTTAAGTTCGCCTTGACGAGAATGCCATGAGGTGATGTAGGCAGGCGGCACTGAACTGAATTTATGGTGATTTTAGGACAACTTGTGATATAAGTGTCATTAAGGAATCATTGGGTAAAGTTTTTCTTCCGTGTATGTGACAGACCAAGGGGTGTGGTGTGACAAGAGTGATAATAAGATCAATGCCGATGGATCTTCTCAGAAAATAGGGATTACATACACCTGCTTAGACTGTGTGTCTTATCGCCGTATTCTGTTAATTGGAAACAGCTCTGGCCAATGGTGTTGTACAAATCAACAGAATGTTCCATGGTCTGTATATGTACCACCGTTCTTGAAGAAGGGTGTCTTTACGTTCTTCGCCACATAGATAACACAGACTTGTCAGAGGACACTGCTGATGAGAAAGGAACCACCCATAGCGCGATTAATGGTATAACGGCCAGAAGGTAGAGTTTCCTGGAGAACCGGTTTCACCATCCTTATCGATAGGCAAAGCCTATAGAGTGTATCTACCACTCCACACCGTGTAGATATGCTGCACTTTGTCAAGTCAAGACCACAACTTGCAAAGAGAAGAGACCAACATTGTCACCAATAAAGAAATCTCAGAATGCTACCAGCTGTAACAACTACAGATGGATTGTTGCAACTTTTTCATTTAGAATGGAAGTAGGGGAAACATCGAGCAATATTCCAGGCTGAGCAATTCCGACATGTCTGAAAGCAGGCCATTGACCCATTCCAGGCAGGAGCCATACCAATACTCCTAGAGGTGGCACATGAGTGGTCAACCCTGCTGACTGTGATCATCCAAGCTAGTCAACTGAGAAAGTGACTGTTGAAGAGCACCCTACAGTCGTTTCATTATTTTGTCATTGCTCTTTATGAGAACGTGGTTCAAATGCTGGATGCCAGACCTAACCTGAAATGCCCAGTTTGACTGGGAGAACTTCATGTTGTCTTGGCTACTGTATGCGCTCTTGGTGCCTCCTGGCATTGATGAGGCAGCAGCTAGTGTCAAAATGATGAGGGTATTCAGACCAAAAATGAAACTATGACGATGGCAATGATTGAGATGAGATGGAAAGAAAGTTGGCTGCCTCAGATATTAAACAAATTTCTGTCAGGAGGACTATGTTGGTTCTTTGGTTAGACACAGCTCATAAAACCCGTTACAATTAATCACTTTGATTATTGATTTTATGCTGATTACTTTAGAAAAGTGGTCAGTGTCAATGTCAATTAAAAAAGAAAAAACAAGAGTAAAAAACAAATATAAAATACATAAAAATCAGAAAATAACAAAATACATAAGAATTGAATGACTTTTATTAGATTTTTTTATGACATACACTTGTTTAACATATGCTACAACAGATATACAAACCAAAAAGTGACTCTCAATTATCTAATTAGACTAAAATAATAATTATGTAGATTACGGGTGTCATGCATGCCAAACTGATGGCCGAGAACGGGGGGGGGGGGGGGCAGTTTTAGCACAACCTAACACGCCTGGACCGATTGGGGGTAATGGAACATTCATATCTGATTACTTAATACAGACAATGAAATAGGACATGTCAGTCAGGCAAGTTCACAGTTGAATCTGACTCTTTTTTTTTTAATGAGGTTTCCCCTGCCATTGGAAGTCTTCTTAGATGCCTAGAGATTTAATCCATTTCTCTTATGATGAGCATATTGGTCCCACTGCCATGGACTCTAACTTATTGCAATGTTCATGTCTTGTCAGTGAGTCAGTCATGTAAGGCTATTGTTGAATTTAGCTAATCCATTTTGCTGCCGTTGGATTTCTTGGCCCTGAAAATGGTTTAGTTTTGCTGTCAAAATCAACTTTCTGGGTCATTTAGAAACCGATGTATTGAAGAAAACATGTTTTACGGCGGCCATTTTGGAAAAATCCAAGATGGCGGCCATATAGTTATCGGCGCAAATGGAAACATTGTTTTCCTGATTGCTTATGCAATAACCTTTCCAAAAATGTATAATTTTGATACTCTCCAAAAAAATCCGGCGAAATTACATAAGGAACCCGACTAATATGTGTACCCTGATTATTCAGGTGCACGTCACGAGACCGACACCCACGAGTCATACAGCCTACGGGTCATAAAGCTCACAAGTCATACAGCCCATGAGTTATACAGCTCACGAGTCATACAGCCCATGAGTTCGACACCAAGCTAACAAGGCCCACGAGACCGACACATTAAGCGCCGTGATGTATCTGTCGAACTCGTGGGCTGTTTTTATCTAGTGTCGAGCTCATGGGCTTCTTTTGCCTAGTGTCGAACTCATGGGCTGTAGGACTCGTGAGCTGTATGACTCATGGACCTGTTTTCAATGTCGAACTCGTGGGCTGTATGACTCGTGGGTGTCGGAGTAGTGGGATGACCCCGATTATTCTACTTGTATACTGTTCCGTAATTATCCAACCTGCATTTCGCTTGCATTCCATGGCATCATATTTGTCTCTCCTTTTCCGGAGGGGAGGGGGGGGGGGGGGGGGGAGGAGGAGCCGGAGTTTAGGTGGTAGCACTTTCCTATCACATAGTACAAAAGACCAAATTCAACTTGCTTTTTTAATCCCTAGAGTGTAATTATTATATAAATAGATCAACTATACAATGCTATAACTTCTAACTTCATATTGACAGCACTACATTTATACGGTTCAAAGTGATGTTTCGTTCAGCCCAAATCCCAATGACACGAAAACTGAATCTTTTCCATGTATTACAGTTCTCACAGCTCGCTATTCCTCACGAGTGCACGGTTTTTGCGCAGATGATTCAGTCTAAAGGATTTCTGCAGATATGTTCCCGAAACAGCAGGGAGGACAGAAGTTTTATTTTGCTCCGAAAAGCCAATCAAAGTTTTGTAAGAAATGAAATATAACCCATCTGAAATGTTCTGCTGCAAGTTTTGTCTGCATATGCAATGTCATATTTAGGATTATGTATGGTTCTTGAAAGTGTTGTGTTGGAAACACTGAGTTATGATCCCTTTATAACCTTTCTTTCTTTTTTTCTTCAGTCATGTAATCCTACTGTCTTGTGGTATACATTTAGTGTTGAAATGATAACAGGTGAAAATTGAGTGACGAATTGGGCGAATCTACAAACGGCTTGGATTAAGGCTGATTATATTTTAATCAGGGATTCACATTTTTATGTCATAATGAATTTGTTGCTAATGATAGCCAGATTGGAACGTGGACCATTCTTACACTCAGCTGCTCAATTTTCTGTATTGCCTTCATTTATACTCCCGTTTGTTTCTTTATTCGTGCATTAATAGGTCCATTCAAAGATGAAGCTTATTATATTCGTTGTCGACAGCAACAATGACACCACCAACAAGAAATGCTTACATTTTTTTTTTCTTTTCGTATCCTTCTCCCCTCTCGTGATTCCTCCCATATGCAGTCCTCCATTTTCGAGCAAACGAAGCCGAAAATTAAGGGTTTTATGTGAAAATATAATGGAAAGCGTAACCCAACATTGATGGTGTAATCTTTCTTTACACAAGTGTCATTGTCAAACAATCGCGACCCATCAGAAGTTTCCATTCCTATATCATTACCGCGCCTTTCCTGCCTACCCCTAACCTATCTGCCCATAAAACATGAAAGCAAACCCTACGTCATACATACAGCCTGACGATAAAAGAGCAGCTGCTTCTTGAAGTTCCCAGAGAGTCCAGTTGCTGCCGAGTTGCTGCTGATCCTTGTACAAAAGGTTCGAGGAAAGGTAAGTTTTGCCTCGAAACTTTTTTTCGGATCTCGGCTATCATCCATTGCATCAGATCTGGCAAAGAGGAGTTGTACGGAGTGAGATTAAGATTCGAAGATGATCAATTACTCTTTAATAAAGTAACACCCAGTTGAAGAAGTCCGGTTAAACCCACGACAATGTTTCTGTCTCTGTATAAAAGATAGTCCTACTTCCCAGACGAGTTCACATTTGCAGGCTGAATGGTTCAGTTCAAACGTTTTAGCGCAGTCCAACTTCAAACGTGTTTACGACTTTGAGCTAAATTATCTGAAATAATTTAGTTTGAAAGAAAACCCTTGCTAAAATGCATAATCTTTCAAATTATGTTAAAATAATTTATGCTATTTCTGGCACTTTTATGAATAACACAAGAGGTAAACCCGGTCCCTAACGTGTCAAATGATCATGTCATAGATAATTAATGATACGTGATGAATGGTTTTCAAAACAACACCACAGTTGTAATGTAATATATCTATATCATGTTCATGTTTTGGGTATGTGTGTTCGTACGGGGAGGCGGGATCTCTTCAGGGCGTTGATAAGTTGTCAGATTGTCTCAGATTTTCAACTGAAAATTTTCATGATATTTCCGTCTCAATAGTTCGTGTCTTTGGTTGTGAGGAGAAAGCAACAGACATGAGGTACCATCTCTTGGCTGCAGCCATTGTGTGCCTTGGTGAGCTTTTTTCGTTTGTCTCCTTGTTTATTTCCTGCTCTCTTTTGCGTCATATTTTTGGAAGTTTACACCTTATGTTTTGGTGAATGCAATTGAAAATCTGGGATTCCTTACATTTCTAATTACGGACCCGATTTTGATGAAAGCTCTGCTGTTGACTTTGGAATTATTCTATCTTTTGAAGCCAATCGGGAATTGATTCCGATATTCTGATATTACAAAACAAAATCTCTAATCAATCATATGCTGCCGTGGGCAGCCTAATATAATTGTACGTATAACGCTAGCCGCAAGGGGCACCTTACGAACATTATTGATTTGTTTTCAAATAGAGATGATTGATAAGAATGTTTATCTGTTTTGGTATTTAAAGTGATTAGTTTGATATTATGTTTCGTGTATATGTAAGACAAGTTAATGGTCATTGTCGATGGCTGACATGTGCTTTTTATGTGTGATTTGCTTTTTTTGTCACCACCAGTTAACATTTTTCCAGATTATCTAACATTGATCTCATATGGAATTAAATCTTAATTGTCTGTATTTCTTAATTATGAATAGGCCTATGTTTTGTTTCATTTCTGATTTACATCTTTTTGAAAAAAAAAATACATTCATGTATAGAATGTTATGAAAATGAATATTTCAAGAACAATGCGTTATCTCAACATGTTATGCGATATGTAAAGCATTTGAAGTGTACTTTGCTATAGGAAACCCCAGTAATTTACACTAACGACTGAAATCTACATTTAGTGTATGACTTCTAGCTACTCTGAAGTAAATGCAAACTGTTATCTGCGTACATTAAGCATCGACAAATGCCCGAAATTCTAAACTTACAACAATACATGCATGCCTTGATCTGTTTCACGAGCTGTCGACGTAGTGTAGCGGGCTAAAGAGTACCACAACGTCTTCCCTTTTATCGTTCAATTTTTAAGTTATCAATTTTGTGACCATGTCACAAGCTTGGTTATACACAATAAGGGCATTTCTGCTTTCTTTCTTTTTTCGCATTTTACTCAGTAACCTTTTCTTAACAGACAAATTAATGATGTGTATATTTGTGACATAGTAAATAGCAGACATATGTTTATATATATATATATATATATATATATATATATATATATACACATATCTTGGAACTCTCGACGTGTTGGACTTCGAATGTTGTAATTATTAGAAGAAAGAGTCTCAAGTACGCCATGGATCCAACGATTACAAAAATTTTTATTACAAAATTTTCGGTCTGCCTCAGACCTTCGTCAGTGCAAAGACAATGACGAAGGTCGGAGGCAGACCGAAAACTTTGTAATCGTTGGATCCATGGCGTAGTTGAGACACTTTCTTATATATATATATATATATATATATATATATATATATACATATATACAAGTATATATGTATATATATATATTCTGCACCATGTCATAGTTGAGTTATTATGAAACTTCAGATACGATTATATCAAGTAGGCGTATTTCTTTTGTTCTTCATGTTGCCGCTATCATCAATTTAATTACCTACAAAAAAATAGGTGTTGACATCAACTCTAGTTCTCCTTTTTAACTTGGGGCATCTATATCCAGGTTATTCGCTAAAGGAATACAACCTTGGGGCTTTTGCCAATTATAAAAGTGTGTATTACGGCGTCAGTCAAGTCGCGTTTCTGCGACTTTTTATGGTACTATGTTTGCTTGGCACCATGTTCATATGATTTTTGTTTCTACAAGTAGGTAAAGTCATAAAACAACGCAATTTTAAACAGCCAGTCTGCATTAAAAAATCCGACTTCTTGTTCCTTCTGTGTTCTGTATTGCACGTATTGATTGTAATTATTTAGGTTATTCACGAAAGGAATAGAACCTTAGCGCCTTTGCCAATAGGTTGAGGCCTAAACAGCGTCAGTCACGACGCGTTCCCACGACTTTTTATTAAACTGTGTTTGCGTGGCACCGTGTTTACACGTTTGTTTGTTTTTTCTACAAGTATAGTAGGTAAAGACATAAAGCAACGCAATTTTAAACAGCCAGTCTGCATTAATAAATCCGACTTCTTGTTCCCTCTGTGTTCTGTAGTACACGTATTGATTGTAATATTTAAGTTATTCGCGAAAGGAATAGAACCGTGCGTCTTTTGCTAATAGGGTGTGTAGACAGCGTTGGTCACGTCGCGTTTCCGCTACTTTTTATTATACTATGTTTGCGTGACACCATGCATGTTCATATGATTTTTGTTTCTACAAGTAGGTAAAGTCATAAAACAACGCAATTTTAAACAACCACGTCTGCATTAAAAAAAAAAATCAATTTCTTGTTCCTCCTGTATAGTGCACGTGAAAACGGTGATGGGAGTCCAATGTTACAGCTGTGCACTGACCAATGGAGAGGGCGATCCCGGTTGTGCAGATCCGTTTAATTCCACAGGCATTGCCACAATCGAATGTACAGACGGATGCCTGGTAAAGCAAACTGAGTGTTCTTAATCCTAAAAATTGTTGTCTCAGTCAACAATTTTCCATATACATAAGGACTAATTCCGATTCTATATGTGATTCAATCTATTTGATGGAGGAAAGCCCATCTCCATCTGTAAATACAGAATATTCCAGGTTGCAATGATATGTATTACGATATTTATTAAAGGACAAGTCCACCTTCATATACATAACGATTGAGAGAATGCAGTAATATTAGTAGAACACATCAGTGAAAATCGGACAATCCGTTCAAAAGTCATGTTGTTGGTTTTTTTTCAAGTATCTGCGCAGTCACTGCTGGATGAGAAGACTACTAGAGTGTATGATGTCACATGCGTACAACGATATAAGGAAAATAAATAGAGAATTTCACAAAACTTTTTTTTTTAATAAAGTGCACATTTCTTCAACTTGTTACTGGCGTATGTTTAGGGCAATATTATTCACCCTGCCTTCTGAAAGAGAGAAGGCGAATGTTCTTTTGTTATTTGCGGGCGTGTTAAAATATTTTATATTAAGAATATTCTTTATTCTTTCCTTATATCGTTGTACACAACATTTGACATCACAAGCTATAGCAGTCTTTTCATCCAGTCGTTACCGAGCAGAAACTTTAAAAAAAGATCATAACTTTTGAACGGAGTGTCCGATTTTCCTCAAACTCTCACTTTGAAATATGTGTTCTACTAATATTGCTGCATTCACTCAACCCACATGTCTACGAAGGTAAACTTGTCCTTAAAATAAAACAAAAGGTGGATTCGTCCTTCAAACATCAGAAACGGGAAAAATATCCACGCATAAGAGCCAATAAGATTACCTGGGCCAAACTTAAAAAAAAGATAGATAAATACATAAAATTTATTCCCTCTATTTCTTATCCTCTCTCCTGATCTCTCTCTTTCTCTCTCTATCTCTCTCTCTCTTTCTCTTTTAATGCGGAACTTCAGTTTTAGTTATTGTTGTGGTTCTTTATACCTTTCCAGTATAATAACCTATTTATTGTTATGTGTCTCATTATGAGGGATGTCATGTGATTTAATATCTTCTTTTTTTTTTTCCGGGGCCTAAGTAATACAAACTATGCTTTTGATTTCGGCTCCCCCACTTTGGTTCTTACGACTACTACCATTTGTTGCATGTTATATGTTATTAGTATTAATGTTTCGATTATTTTTTTTAAACTTAAAAATGGACAAAATATTATTGTATATTATTTAGTAATAATTATTGTAATAATAATTGTAATTCCGTTATGTTTTTTTTTCATAATTTTGTGAAAACAAAGTGGAAATAAATTCAAAGTAAGTCAAATTAAAATCAAATCATGAATATCAATAAAATAGTACACTACTACTATTGCAATAAAAACAATTATCAAGGGTGTTCTTTACTCATAAACATCCTCTAAGCAAGATGTCTTTGTTTGAACAAAGAGTCGGCCATTTTTAGGCACCCTTTGGACATTATTGCTAGATTATTTTAAATCAACAACCTTTTTCTCTCCCGGGTTTCTTTCGTCTGGCCTTACAGAAGGGCATTACTACTGTGAATGGCGAATTGAGCATCGCTGCACGTTACTGCTGGGAAGTCACATTATTGCCATGTGCTAACGACTGCGAGAGTCTCGGGGCCCAGACCGCATGCGTGTACTGCTGCACGGATGATCTGTGCAACGGAGGTGGCGCTCTTTCCGCAAGATTCTTCGCCATCATGGCGATTGGAGTAATCGTGGCTGTGTCAATGCAAAGCGCCATAATATGATAGTGCACAGTAACTTCTCTCTTGATAATGATTGTGCCTTGGTCTGATGTAAAAAAATGAAAAAATAAAAACATCTCCTTTTTTTAAGGTTATGTTTTGCTACGTTTTTACTACTTATATTTTTAACACTTGCAATCACATATTTTGTTTGTCAGAATGTATGTGCGGTGGAAATTTTATGTTGCGAAGATTGTTCTCATAAGCATGTATATTCATGGGCACAAAGATAGTCTACACATACCATGTATACATGCTATTGTGTGATAATAATACGAGTATACGTCGACATAACGTCAATGAATGATTTCAATCAGTATTGATTTGCACATCAATTAAATTTATTCATAACACACTGCAAAAAGTCCGGTGTTAAATAGTCAATACCGAGCTGGTGTTAAATTTTCGGTGCTTATTTCTGGTGTTAAATTAACACCTCTGGGTGTCATTTCCAAATTTTAAACTGTTTTTTTTTTTGAAGAGTTTCTTAGTAACTGCACTTCTTGTTGATTTTTAATTTAAACAAGACGATCAAGAATTTTACATTAAAATACTAGATTTTTGAAAAAATGTGAAAATAAATTTGCACCACAGTAACACCAGCTGGTGTGGTCTCTTATTGAAGCTGGACGGGTGTTAAACTATTGATATTAACACCAACAAATATCAAATCAACACCATGTGGTGTCATTTTTTAATTAACACCAGTACAGTGTAAAAATAACACCAGGTACAGAGTCAAATTAACACCACGAAGTGTCAGGTGAACACTTTTCAACACCATCACCAACACCTGTGGGTGTGGTCCTTTATTGAAGTTTGATCGGTGTTAGATTTAACACCCGTGGTGTTAAATCTAACACCCATGTTTTTACAGTGCAGCTAAGTTCTAATGTTTCAACAATATTTGCCTAGGTAAACAAAAACAAAAACAAAACAAAACAAAACAAACAAAAAAGTTTAAAGGCTTGCAAACCGTAAAAGCCCTCTCTACCATGACGTCAGTCATGGGTAATTCAATCACATAATCGGTGACAATAAAGTTGTTTCAATATTTCTTTATCGTATACGAGAACGAAGTGCGTATAGCTAGGAGCGACGTTGCCTAATTATTCGTGGCATTATTGCATTTCGTTTTCAGTCCTAATGGCTCCATCTTGACTCTGACTGTACAAAACTTTGGGTGTATTGGTGCATCAATGTCGTATGTATTTCGGTTAAGCTCTTGCCCTACACCTCTATTATTATGTGTACACATTGACTGCGTTGTGTGGGTTTCTTTTTCAATTTGGAAACCAGACATTACATATTACAAAAGACTAATGAGATTACCATAATCATTTCTTTGTGGCCATCGTCTTGCAGAAATTAAAAAAAGAAAAAGAAAAAGAAAACATTTTCTGCTCCCGCAGTGGCGACAATGAGAGACAAAATGCAATATCGTTACCCTAAAGGGCCCCATTCGACGTGTTACCGAAATTGTTTCATGCTTTTCAAATAAATTCTCCCCATACCAGATCAGACATAAATATCATGTCTGATTATTCACTCATTCCTTTCATCTCTAGGCAGATGTTTTTGAACAATGTAAATGCATTTATAATATGCATTCAAAGTAGAGAAAAATACACATATTGTGAGTTCTATCCTTTGAAATTCATGTTCTTTGCGATAACTCTTGAGTGGGGAATTGTTTCGTCTATTGGCTGAATTCATTGTGTCCCTACAAGCATGTAATGTATATAGTAACTCACGATCATTTGACAAACCCTTTAGAGATGCGTCGGAGATGCGTTCGAGATACGTCCGAGATGCATCCGAGATGCATTCGATTCGACATATATGTTGTATACAATATACATCCAATACCTCTTGTGATGCGGTTCGGCTTATATAGCTTATTTTCCAACATGCAATTATCATTTATTAAAAAAAAAAGATAATAATGAAAATAATAGCGCATACACTCTGGAACACTCAAATGAAGAAACATCTTCGAAGGCATTCAATTTATCGAGGAAAGAAAATAAAAAATGTAACAAAATCATGCCAGGCATGAATGTGAAAATCATGTATACAGTGTGCGTTTGTCCACTCTATTCAATTTTGACTTGACGGAAGTTATGAAAGGAGGGAAATAAAGCGTTCTGATATGAATTAGGAGAAAAAGAATGAAGTCGATATATGTATATGTATATATATATATATATATATATATGTATATATGTGTGTATGTGTGTGTGTGTGTGTGTGTGTGTGTGTGTGTGAGTGTGTGTGTGTGTGTGTGCATGTATCTCTTGTTTGCACCAGACCTGTATGTCTTACTCTGTTCTTAAACAAGAAACTGTTACGAAGTTGATTTAGTTGCTGACGAGGCTTCGGCCGAAACAGACTGTCCAGCTACGTATCTATAAAGCAACGTCGTCCATCCTACTATATACTTTATACTTTATGTAATATATATATATAGTTGGTTGGCATCCATTCGTCTAGAGAAACGATGGCGTAGCGCTAGCTAGGCAAGAAGTTTGCACTGCCTTGAGTGGCTGTAAAGCCCCACTCTTGAGTGGCAATCCTTAGAGCACTTGCAGCAGATGAAGTCTGTTGGGGCTGATACTAGATAAGACTGCCCGTGCCTTTCTCTTAGCTCTCCTGTCGGTCTGCTGTACGTGCCTTACAGCTTCAGCTCTCTGAACGCCCTCCCTGACGGTGCCTCTTTGATTTTTGTATATATATATATATATATATATTGTAGCCTTCTCTCCTTCTGTCGCTAGTGTATCTGTTGTTATATGCTGTGTGCCATCCGGCCCCGGCAACTAGCTGGAGAAGGGTCAGGATGGTCCGAGCTAGGCTGGGGTCCGTTTGGTTGAAATATACAACCAGGTGTGGAGAACGGCGTTGAGATGTACCATATTGCTGGGTTACTTACTACCAGTCTATTCCCATTACTGCTTACTACCAAAATACTACCAGTCACAATTCATCCAACGAAGATACCAGTACCAGAGCAGCTCATCTAATCGCAGATACCAATACCAGTTCACTCGCATATCATTTCATCAGTTCCGTAATTGCACTGCACTACTCACCAATACTTGTGTTATACTGCTGCAGACTTCAAGGGAAGCGGTCCAGGCAGTAGTATCCACTTCAATCAACGCTTTACGTAACTGTTTCGGAAATATAACGGTCGGAGAATAATAAGAGGTGGAATATGTATCCAAACCGCTGGGTGGGCCTGGATACAGGCCAAATAGCTGGGTGGGCCTGGGTACAGGCCAAGGTGTGAATAATTAGTGTTGTGTTAAAGGGAAGATAAACCCCAAGAGCAATGTGGATTGAGTGAAAGCAGCAACATTAGTAGAACGCATCAGTGAAAGTTTGAGGAAAATCGGACAATCGATGCAAAAGTTATGAATTTTTAAAGTTTTGGTAATGGAACCGCTGGATGAGGAGACTACTAGAGGATATGACGTATGAGTGGACAACAATACAAAGAAAATATAAAGGAAATTCAACAAAAATTCACTTTTCTAGAATTATGAAAGAGCAATGGACCAACCGCTTTCAGAAAGCAGGGGGAATAATTGCTACCCTTAGCATATGTCAATATCAAGTTGACGGAATTTGTAATTTTCATGGAAAATTGATTTTTGTAGGATTTTCTTTATATTTTCTTGGTATTGTTGTCCACTCATACGTCATAACCTCTAGTAGTCTCCTCATCCAGCGGTTCCAACACCAAAACTTTAAAAATTCATAACTTTTGCATCGATTGTCCGATTTTCTTCAAACTTTCACTGATGTGTTCTACTGATGTTGCTGCTTTCACTCAATCCACATTGCTCTTGGGGTTTATCTTCCCTTTAACACAACACTAATTATTCACACCTTGGCCTGTACCCAGGCCCACCCAGCTATTTGGCCTGTATCCAGGCCCACCCAGCGGTTTGGATACATATTCCACCTCTTATTATTCTCCGACCGTTATATTTCCGAAACAGTTACGTATTTTACTTACTGACCTTTTCCTCAAATACTAACGCTTATTAACCTTCCTCATCATACGGAAATGATTAGATAACAAAGCAATAATTGTTTGAAAGATTATTACTGAACATAATCGCATCTCCAACAATCATTATCCCTCTAAAATTTCTACAAAACAATCCATAATCGTCAGTTTCCTTGTAACTGATCGATTCATGATCGATTGCTAAAATAATCGATCGATTATATATTAGATTTTTTGGACGCTACCATGACGCTCGTGGGGTGAAGACGTGTCTCGCAGCTCTCTCCTCCTCCCATAGAGTTTTTATAGAATTTCGGACTTAGACAGAGGCCCCGCGGTTTTAGTTCGGCTTGTGCATCGCGATGGCTTCACAAACGGGGATAAAGCGGCCACGTCCTCGTTCAAGCACTAAAGGTGGAGCTAGCCCAATTTACAGCACCCCGGAGAGTCCTACACTCCTCCCCTCCATACAAAGGCTCCTTGAAACTCAGCTTCAAGCTCAGACGGAGCAAATTCAGGAGAATATTAAGGGACTGGAAATGAAAATTGCAGCGGAGGTTCGCCAGATAGACAAGAAGCTAGTAGATTTAACGAAGGCAGTAGGTTTCAACGCGGAAACCCTAGAAACAATACAGAAAGACGTGATACCAACGATACAACATAGAATGGAAGAGGACAAGAAATCTATTGAAGAGGAGCTGGACAGAGTAAACGCCTACATATGTAGGGAGAACTTAGTGTTCACTGGAGTGCCGGAAGCTGAAAATGAAAATGTGGAGAGCGTTTTGGCCAAGTTGCTGTCGGAAAAGCTACAAATACCCCGCGAGGAAGTGGAGCAAATTGAGTACCAAAGGGTACATCGTCTACCGGCCGCTGCAAGACCGCGCCCTATCAAAGCGCGGTTTCTGAAGTACAAACAACGGGAGATGGTTCTACGAAATGCGAAACACCTGAAGGGGACACCCATCTACATCACGGAGGATCTCCCCAGACGGGTCAGACGCGAACGGCAGTCCCAGTTACCGGCGCTAAAAACCGCCCGGGCGGCAGGCAAGCTCGCGTACTTTTCCCGGGCAGAACCTTGGAAGTTGTATGTCGACCGGGTCTTCCTCCCAAAAGAGCAGCAAGTGAGTTTTGTCGAGCGCTGGGGGAAAGGAGAAAGGAGGATTCAGCTTCGCACCGAGCCAGCAAGGAAGAACCGTCCCGATACTTCGGCAATGAGGCAGCAGCAGCCGCAGCAAATGGATGCAACCGCAACTACAAACGAAAGGATGGAGGTAGGAATCAGCCGGGAAGAAGGAGGGCAAGTGTAACATAGATTATCTGATTTTGAATACAATCTTAGAGCATAAATTCTCATGATGTCTTCGAGGAATACCGCCATAGGAATGTTTTTGAGCAGCCGCCGCAGCAGTAGGTATGAAAGACGCCTGAAGGAGGAGAAATGACAGATGCAGGTTAGGGATTAAACCAAGTACTTTAATAGTCAAGGATTTCGTTTTTTTTTTTTTTTTTTTTTTTTTTCAATTTTACGAAAGAAACAGTTGATAGATTAATAGTCTGATGAAGTTTTTGATGAAAACTACAGAGGAAAAGCAAGTATGAAGCAACAGAGACGAACACAGGAAAGTTTGGAACATTACTGACTTGTTTTTTTAGATCGGCTAGGCAAAAGATAATGTTTTCCCTAGCGGAAAAATCATCGGATGTATTCAGAGGACATTTTCACACGACGAACTTCTGAACTCCATTGATATGTGTTCTGGTATCAGAAAGGTGGTAAACTTGAATATTTGTATTTTACCCTTTTTTCAAAGATATTTCTTTTTTCTTTCTTCAGTTTGAACTGAGGAACCATGTACATTTATAAAGGGAGGATGCATTGGTCTGGAATTTGAGTTCATTATGTAGAGGTGTGTTAGAACTGGATATAGCGAAAGAAGGAATGTTTACGTGCTTATCTCCACTTCAGTATTAAGAGAGAAAAAAAGAGTAATTCAGTTGGAATAAATGGAAATGGAATAGTTTCAGGCATGTAAACAGTGCTACAGGGAATATATGTATATTTGTTCTGGAGAGAAGCAAGAGAGACGGGAGGCAATACGTTTTCAATTGCAAAAGTATCTATATAGGAAAAGCTGTTATTTTTTTTTTTTTTTTTTTTTTTTGCGGGTTATACCATTTTGAAGGTTGAAGTAGTTAAATAATATTTCATTAGAAGGCGAGCTGCACGAGATAATTAGACCTTGTTTTCAGATTCTCGTGAAGCTAAATTCGTGGGTGGAAAGAGTTTCTTCTTGTCCCTTTTGTTTTCTATGAATGCGTTAAAGATAAATATATAGGTTTGATGGGATTATTGTGATAGCAGGGAGACTCTGAGGAGTCTGCTTGCATTAGGAGTTTAGATTTGGTCTAGTGATTGTTGGTAGAAGATGTTTTTGGAGTGGAAATATTTTTCATCTCCCTTTGAAAAGGACATGCACATTTTTACAAGCTAGGCGTTGTAAGTACAGTGTACATACAAGATAACGTAGGCATATTATTTAGTATATCAAAACGAATTGCGGTATATTGGAGTTATTGCGTTAGTACACTATAGTGCGCATCTATATGCGCACAGGTAATGTTTGTTTGTTTTTTTTTTGTTTTTTTTTTCTATGTGTGTGCTTGTCTTGTTGGGGCTCAAATATCGATACATCTAAGCCAGTGCCCCCTGGTTGGAAGTGTTTGTATTGTACAAGATTCACACTTCATGAGTTTTTGGACCGGTGGGCTTAACTATAGGCACCTATGTTTTTTATTTTAATAATCGAGAAAGAATGCATCAATGAAGGGCATTTCGCATCTGTATAGTTCCTCAGAAATGGTATCCACGGCAACCAGTGCACACAGAACGGGTTTAATTGATTGGATCAACTGTCATGCTAATAGAAAGGCTCGATGCCGGTGTTTTGACTTGGGGTGCCACAGAGTTTTAGAAGAGGAATGTGCATTAATGATCTTTGAAAAGGACATGTGTTGCAAGTGCAAGTGCACATCTATTGATACTTCAAGTCAGTGCCCCCGGGTTGGAATCTGTTTGTGCCGTACAAGACTTACACTGCATGAGTCACTTGACCTGTGTATTTAACTACGTCTATTATTTTCTGGTCGAGAAAGTATGCATGAATAAAGACCATTTGGTATAGAGTGTATAGTCCCTCAGAAAGAGTAAGATCAACGGCAACTAGTGCACACAGAACGGGATTATGTCATTGGATCAACTGTCATGTTAATTAGAAACGCTTGATGCCGGGTTTCTGATTTTGGGGGTCACAGAGCTTTAGAAGAGGAAATGTGCATCAAGGAATATGCAGATTTTTCGTTTTGAAAGAATTCCGGGAGGAGTGGTTCTAGGAGCGGGAGCTTTTAGTTTATGTAAGGGTGGTTTTGGTATTTGTACAACTCGGTAAAAGGTGTCTTGGCCGTTATAATGGCCTATACACTGCATGTTGTGTAATTTGACCTGGGTGCTTAATTATGTTTCTTAGGTTTGAGAAAGTATGCATGAATGAGGATCATGGTATAGAGGCCATGGTTCCTCAGAAAGGGTAGGACCAATAGCGAGCAACCAGTGTGTATACACCAATGTATGTCAGCAAGAGAAACGGGATGCAGTGCACATTTAACAGTAAAAGTAATAATTTGTTGCAGATAGCGTTAACTGGTTATATACAGTGTATATGATGAAGCAGTTAAACAGAAAATTACTACACGGAGTTGTATAAGGCAACCAGTTTTTTTTTTTGTTTTTTTTTTGTTTTTTTTTCCCTCTCTCTCTCTCTCTCTCGCTTTTCCAGATTGATATTAAGTTAAATTCTTTTGCTTTTGGAGTGGATTTTTTTTTTTCTTATCTGCTATTGAAATGGTCATGTACACTCAAACAAGCCATGCTGCTGTGTAAGTGCAAATTGTGTAACAACGCATATGCAGTATAAAGGAAATGGTTCTTGGTATTATGGTTGCAATAGTGCACATCAACGTATAAAAATAAACAGGTGATAAGGTTTGTTTGTTTGTCTGTTGGTTTGTTTGTTTTTTAATGATTGGGCACATCTATTGATATGTCAATGTCAGTGCCCCTGGGTTGGAATCTGTTTGTGCCGTACAAGACTTACACTGTATGAGTTACTGACCTGTGTGTTTAACTACATCTCTTATTTTATGGTCGAGAAAGTATGCAGGTTGTCGTTTTGTTTTCTCTATGATTGGGCACATCTATTGATACTTCAAGTCAGTGCCCCCGGGTTGGAATCTGTTTGTGCCACACAAGACTTACACTGCATGAGTTACTGACCTGTGTGTTCAACTACATCTCTTATTTTCTCGTCGAGAAAGTATGCAGGAATGAAGAGCACCTTGATAAGAGTGTATTGTTCCTTAGAAAGAGTAAAATCAACGACAACCAGTGCACACGGAACGGGTTTATTTGATGGGATTAACTGTCATGCTAATTAGAAATGCTCGACGCCGGTGTTTTGACCTGGGATGTCACAGAGCTTTAGTAGAGGAAATGTGCATTTATAAATATGCAGATTCTTTCGCTTTGCAATGTTCTGGTAGGAGCCAGAGGTTTGGGCGCGCGAGCTTTATTTCATGTTAGGGTCGGGTTAGTATTTGAATATCTCAAAGGTTACACCAGAGGTAATGAAGTTTGGGTTTTGTAGGCACAAGGGTTCACGGGTATGAGCACTCGATAAGCCAAGGGCTATCAGTAGGACATTTTGTAATGCATGCATACTCCACACGTGCAGATAAGTTTGGGTTCTGTTTGGTTCAGGTTGTGAACAGATGCAAGATATATAAACAGGGAAGGTTTCATCTCTTTTATGTTTTAACCACAGATTTTTCATGTTACTGCCTAAGGTCTTGAAATGTGTGTTTCGGGAAATGTGTGTATCAAGGTATATAAACGGGGTACTTTTCATTGCTTTTGTGTTTTATTTACCAATGTGTAAGTGCAAATGGAGCAACAACGCATATGCAGTATAAAGGAAATGGTTTTTGGTATTTTGGTAACAATAATGCACATCAATGTATAAAAATAAACAGGTGATGGGGTTTGTTTTCTTTTTTTTTTCTCTCTCTCTCTCTATGATTGGGCACATCTATTGATACTTCAAGTCAGTGCCCCCGGGTTGGAATCTGTTTGTGCCACACAAGACTTACACTGCATGAGTTACTGACCTGTGTGTTTAACTACATCTCTTATTTTATGGTCGAAAAAGTATGCAGGAATGTAGAGCACCTTGCTAAGAGTGTATTGTTCCTTAGAAAGAGTAAAATCAACGACAACCAGTGCACACAGAACGGGTCTATTTGATGGGATTAACTGTCATGCTAATTAGAAATGCTCGACGCCGGTGTTTTGACCTGGGATGTCACAGAGCTTTAGTAGAGGAAATGTGCATTTATAAATACGCAGATTCTTTCGTTTTGTAATGTTCTGGTAGGAGCCAGAGGTTTGGGCGCGCGAGCTCTATTTCATGTTAGGGTCGGAGTAGTATTTGAATATCTCAAGGGTTATACCAAAGGTAATGAAGTTTGGGCTTTGTAGGCACAAGGGTTCACGGGTATGAGCACTCAATAAGCCAAGGGCTATCAGTATGACATTTTGTAATGCATGCATACTCCACACGTGCAGATAAGTTTGGGTTCTGTTTGGTTCAGGTTGTGAACAGATGCAAGATATATAAACAGGGAAGGTTTCATCTTTTTTATGTTTTAATCACAGATTTTTTATGTTACTGCCTAAGGTCTCGAAATTTGTGTTTCGGGAAATGTGTGTATCAAGGTATATAAACGGGGTACTTTTCATTGCTTTTGTGTTTTAATTACCGATGTGTAAGTGCAAATTGAGCAACAACGCATATGCAGTATAAAGGAAATGGTTTTTGGTATTTTGGTAACAGTAAGGCACATCAATGTATAAAAATAAACAGGTGATGGGGCTTGTTTCCCCCTTTTTGTTTTCTCTATGATTGGGCACATCTATTGATACTTCAAGTCAGTGCCCCCGGGTTGGAATCTGTTTGTGCCGCACAAGACTTACACTGCATGAGTTACTGACCTGTGTGTTTAACTACGTCTATTATTTTCTGGTCGAGAAAGTATGCAGGAATGAAGAGCACCTTGCTAAGAGTGTATTGTTCTTTAGAAAGAGTAAAATCAACGACAACCAGTGCACACAGAACGGGTTTATTTGATGGGATTAACTGTCATGCTAATTAGAAATGCTCGACGCCGGTGTTTTGACCTGGGATGTCACAGAGCTTTAGTAGAGGAATGTGCATTTATAAATATGCAGATTCTTTCGTTTTGCAATGTTCTGGAACGAGCCAGAGGTTTGGGGGCGAGAGCTCTATTTCATGTTAGGGTCGGAGTAGTATTGAATATCTCAAGTGTTATACCAGAGGAAATGAAGTTTAGGTTATGTAGGCACACAGGGTTCACGGGTATGACCACTCGATAAGCCAAGAGCTATCAGTATGACATTTTGTAATGCATGCATACTCCACATGTGCAGATAAGTTTGGGTTCTGTTTGGTTCAGGTTGTGAACAGATGCAAGATATAATAAACAGGGAAGGTTTCATCTCTCTTATGTTTTAATCACCGATTATTCATGTTACTGCCTAAGGTTTTGAAATGTGTGTTTCGGGAAATGTGTGTATTAAGATATACAAACAAGGTACTTTTCATGTCGTTTGTGCTTTAATTACTGAATTTTTATGTTATTGTCTATGGTCTTGAATCAAATGTGTGTATCGGGAAATAACTCAGGAGCAATGTGTCTAGGGAGGAAAGCTGGTTAAATACATTCCAACACGGATTAATGGTTTGGATGGAGGCCATTGGTCAATGTTGAGGTAAAAAGCGCTGGGTTATATTTTGGCGGGCAAGGAAGACTTATGTTTGGGGAGCCCGGCTTGCGTAAGGGTCAGGTTGTATTGAACAACCCATGTCTCCTATGAAGTTTGATATGTACGCATTGTATGATGTGTATCGGTATGACATTTGTAATGAACGCAAGTTTCTTATCTGTTTTATGCAGTGACAATACGCACGGTATACAAATTGATGGAAGATTAATTCGGTCTCTGATTTAAGACATTTCTAAGTTAATGCCCCCAGTTGTGGAATGTCCTTTCGTGTATTTCGAGTTTCATCATGTCCGGGCGTGTCGTCCTATGTGTGAGTCCGGTTATTATAGTTCGTGGGTTTATGCTATTACGTTAATCAGTTATGTTTTGTGCTGGATTTAGGGGCGTAGGGAGATAGCATGGAGGAAAATGTAGGTGGTAATAATAAGCACACCTTTGTGCAAGGGAGGCGTGGTTTTATGGACTTGGATTTTTTTTTTTTTTTTTTTAATTTGTGCGAGTGTATAAGGTTTAGGTTTAGTGTATACGACACAC
This sequence comes from Diadema setosum, assembly GCF_964275005.1. NCBI lineage: Eukaryota > Metazoa > Echinodermata > Echinoidea > Diadematoida > Diadematidae > Diadema > Diadema setosum. The sequence continues at coordinate 112,878 of NW_027307660.1, read as the reverse complement.
GGGTAGTGGGGACATTATGCACATCGGTGAGTAGGGTGATGATTAGTTTTGGGTTGTGGTTATTGTTTTTAAGCTGTAGGGATAATGCTGGCATGTGATGAAGGGCAGTATAAATAAGTTTTGAGAGGATTTTTTTTTTCTCTTCTTTCTTTTTTTTTTCTTGTTGGTAAGAATTTAAAATATGAATGGAGGGTTTTTTTTTAACGTAATGTAGTGCGGGGGAGGAGGAGAGGCTGCTGGAGGGTACTGAGCTTCATTGGTGTCAGTACGTGGATTGTAGGGTTATATTTCTTTTTATTGGGGAGCCAGGTGGGAATTGGTTAGATAGGGTAGGTTTTGCTGGGTAGGTATAAGGGTTAGGGACGAGTGCGTTTTTTTTTTTTTTTTTTTTTTCTCTTCTTCGTTTGTGGGGTTTTTATCACTCTTTGGTTACCAGGGGGCATTTCGTGGTGGATGGTGAAATGCACATCAAATTTTTGTTACGGATTGCTGTCGTGGTCACTCCCGTCAGTAATCTGAGATTCACTTTTTTGTGTGTATATGGCGCATAATAGAGAGGGGAAAAGTAGTTATGTTTCTTTAAATGTAAAGGGATTAAGAGAAAAGGGTAAAAGGCAGAGAATTTTTGCTTGGTGTAAGGAGAAAGGGGCAGATTTTGTATTTTTACAAGAAACATATAGTACAAGAGATGTAGAAGATAAATGGACATCGGAATGGAACGGTCAATGTGTTTATAGCCATGGAACCTCCCATAGTAAAGGAGTTTTGATTTTGGTTAATTCGTTAGTAAAATTGGAAATGAAAAAGGTGGTAAGTGATGTAGAAGGTAGATATATATTGATGTATTGTAATTTGAAAGGGTTAAGATTGATTTTATGTAATGTGTATTTTCCTGTTAGGGGAAAAGAAAAAGAGCAAATACAAATGATAAAGAATTTAGAGGGACAATTGAGGGAAATGAATAGAGAGGGTGTATCTGTTATAATGGGAGGGGATTTTAATATGATCCGTAATGAAGAGTGTGATTATGTTGGTAGAAATAAGTCAATTTGTCAGAGTAGGTTTAATTTGGAAATGGATAATTTTATGGAAGTATGGAATTTAGTAGATATTTGGAGGAAGAGAAATCCAACAAAAAAGCAATTTACATATAGACAGAAAGTACCATTTATGCAAAGTCGATTGGATTATTGGTTAATTTCAGAAGATTTAGTAGACTTTGTGGTTAAATGTGAAATTATGTCTTCAATTGCTCCGGACCATTCCGCAATAGGGTTAGGGTTTTTGGATATCCGGGAAAATCAAATAAGAAATAGAAGTTCTTACTGGAAATTTAATAACAGTTTATGTAATGATATGGTTTATGTTCAGCAAATGAAGGAAGAAATTTTGAAATTAAAGAGAGATTTACAGGAAGAGATTCAGGATAAAAGAGTACTTTGGGATTTTTTGAAATGGAAAATTCGTCAATTTACACAAACGTACTCTAAGAAAATGTCTAAAAATAGAAAGGAAAGTAGAGAAAAATTGGAAAGAGAGGTAGCAGAGTTGGAGGATAGTTTGATTTCTCAGCCAAATCAAGAAGTATGTAAGAGACTTGAAGAAAAAAAAGGGAATTACAGGTTAGTTATGATTATGATAAGGAAGGAGTTAAGATTCGCTCCCGCGCCTCTTGGTATGAAGGAGGAGAAAGAGATGTGAGATATTTTACGCAATTAATGGAGTCAAATAGAAGAAAAACTAATATACAAAAATTGATTAATGAAAAGGGGGATATCATTTATGATGAAACTGGTATAATTAATGAAATTAAGGATTTTTATAGTAGATTGTATGCTAAATCAGATGTAGTTTTGAATTCAGATCATGTGTTTTTTTCTGAGGACTTGCCCAGGTTATCTGAGGAGTCCAAAGATTATTGTGAAGGGTTAATAGTAGAAAGGGAGTGTATACAAGTGTTGGAAAAAATGAAACTGAATAAATCACCAGGGAATGATGGGCTAACGGTTGAATTTTATAGAATATTTTGGCCGGTTATCGGACAATTAGTAGTAGAAGCTTTAAATGAAGCGTATCATAATGGGGAACTATCGGCTTCCCAAAGACAAGCAATGATTATTTTAATTGCAAAAGAAGGTAAAGATGTTTTGCAGATTAAGAATTATAGACCTATTTCTTTATTAAATGTGGATTATAAAATTCTTTCTAAAGTTTTAACAATGAGAATTACAGAGGTTTTAGAGGAAATTATAATGGAAGATCAATTGGGATTTTTGAAAGGTAGATATATAGGGGAAGCAATACGTATTATTGATGACATGATTTTCCATACTTCCCACTTTAAGTTACCAGGCTATTTGGTTGCAATTGATTTCGAAAAAGCCTTTGATTCCGTTGCTCACAGTTTTTTACAACAGGCCTTGTTATATTTTGGTTTTGGACCTGTATTCCGAAAATGGATTTCTACTCTTTATAATAATGCTCTTAGCTGTGTTTTTAACGGGGGTAAGTCGACAGGGTATTTTAAGATAGAAAAGGGGGTTCGACAAGGGGATCCACTGTCACCCTATCTGTTTATTTTATGTATAGAAGTGTTAGCGCATTCGATAAGAAAAGACAAGGAGATTTCAGGGTTATGTTTTGGAGGGAATGAAGTTAGACAAGTGCTTTATGCGGATGATATTACATTTTTGATACAAGATCTTGAGTCAATCAAGAGGATCGAATTTATTTTTGATTGTTTTCAACGGGTCTCTGGACTTAAACTTAATAAAGATAAGATAAAAGTTTTGGAATTGGGAAGTAGTAAAGATAGTGCTTATGATTTTTCTTTTGGACAAAAAGTGACGGAGTTAAAGATTTTAGGGGTATATTTTACTTTGGATCCAGAGGTGAAAGAAAAATTGAATTATAAAGAAATACTTAGTAAAATAAAGAAATTATTAATATGGTGGAAGCAACGAGATTTGACATTAGTTGGTAAAATTCAGTTATTGAAGACTTTTATTTATTCTAAATTGATATATGTGGGGTCTCTAACTCCTTTGCCAGAATGGGTATATAAAGAACTGGATTTGGTTGTTTGGGAATTTATTTGGCAAGGGAAACCAAAAATTAAAAAAACTGTGTTGGTATTAGATTATGAACGCGGGGGAGTAAAATTTATGCATTTTTCATCATTAATCGACGCTCAAAGAGTAATGTGGGTTAAAAGGTTATTTTATGGTAAACAAGAAATGAAATGGAAACAATATTTTCAGTTTGTTACTAAACATATTGGAGGTAAATTTATATTTTGTTGTAACTATTTTATTTATCTTTTGAATTTGTCTATACCGGAATTTTACAGGGATCTGTTGAAAACATGGGTGAAAACAAGGGATTTCAGAGGTAATTATAATCAAATAAGGAAGGAAGTTTTGTTTAATAATAAAATGATTCGCATTGAGGGAAAATGCAGTTTTGATGAAAAATTGTTTTTGAAAAAATGTTTTAGATTGGAACATATAATGGATAGGAATGGTAAATTATTTTCGGTTGAATATTTTTATAATAAAGGATTTAATTATTTGAATATTTTGAGTATTCAAAAGATATATGATGCGCTTCCGGTTGGTTGGAAAAGGAATACAGAGAACACAGAGATAGAGAAGAATACAAATGTAGATGAAATGACTTTTATAAGAAACGGGAAGGAAATTCCTCTGGAAAAGATTACCTCTAAGGACATTTATGTTGAATTAGTGAAGAAAGTAAGTGATGATTCTTCGGTGATAGAAAAAATGAGAAATTTATATTTTTGTGATTTTTCTAATAGAGATATAAAATGTATTTTTAGTAGGATAAGAAGTAGCACTTTGAGTTCTGCTTTGAGGGATTTCCAATATAGATTATTGCATGGAATAGTATACACAAATCATCAATTATTTCAGTTTAAGTTCGTAAATGATAATTTATGTTCTTTTTGTCATAATGAGGAAGAGACGTATAAACATATATTTTATACATGTGATTTTGCTAGGAAAGTTTGGGGAAAATGTAGTACTTTCTTTGAATATGTGGATCTGCAACAGTTGAGTTGGGAAGAGATCTTTTTTGGTATAGAGCTACCAGATAAAGGAAAAGCTCAGTTAGTTAACCATGTTATAATTTTGGTGAAGAAATTGCTTTTTTTAGGAAGGGAAAATAAGACACCCCCAACGGAATATTTCATTAAAAGGTCTATAGAGCAGGATAGGTTAGAAGAAGAAAAATTAGCAGTTATACGTAATACGTTGTCAATACATTTACGAAAGTGGGAAAACTGGAAAAAGAATTGAGAATTTGCTTTACGTTTTAACAGAGTATGGTCTGCCGCACATCCACCACGAAATGCCTTTTCCACGCACTCGTATTAAGTGTTATAATCTAAGTCAGGACACACAGGTTTCAGTTGCTTTTGAGGTTTAGTTGTGATGGGGGTTCTGGAAGGGGGAGGGGGGATGGGGGGGGGGTAAGTAAGAGGGAGAATGGACGGGGGTATTGAGTAGGGGGGTGGCGAGGGGGGTTGTTTTTGTTTTGTTTTTTTAACAAAAAACTTCAATCAATGGATATTGATAATGTAGGTTGGATTGTATGAAAGCTGAAAAGAAATATTTTTGGGGTAATTGATTCAGTTAATAGAAATTACTATGTGATGAAAGAAAAAAATTGTTAAGAGATTGATAGAATTAGTAATGTAAAATTAGAAAAGAAGAGATGTTTATATGGATTGTATATATTGATTGTGAAAAAAAATGTACCAGAGTGTATCAAAACATGTTAAACCGATGTAAAGTTTTGGTTTCAGTGTTGCATCCAAGGTTGAAAAGGACTATAAAATTGGTCCGGAGATTTTTGTACCAATTTATTTGTATATTATGTTTCCATTGATGAAGAATAAAATATTCTTTAAAACAAAAAAAAAGCTGAAAAGAAATATTTTTGGGGTAAGTGATTCAGTTAATAGAATTTATTATGTAATGAAAGAAAAAAAATTGTTAAGAGATTGAGGAATTAGTAATGTAAAACTAGAAAAGAAGAGATGTTTATATGGATTGTATACATTGATTGTGAAAAAAATGTACCAGAGTGTATCAAAACATGTTCAACCGATGTAAAGTTTTGGTATCAGTGTTGCATCCAATGTTGAAAAGGACTATAAAATTGGTCCGGAGATTTTTGTATCAATTTATTTGTATATTATGTTTCCATTGATGAAGAATAAAATATTCTTTAAAACAAAAAAAAAAGACCACGGAACTTTCAATATTGGGCTAATTTTCACCGTTTTCTTACTGATACACTAATCTACCAATTCTTCATTGGTTACAATATATATATATATATATATATATATATATTGATAAGGTAGTCCACGTGTTGGCAAGATAAAAAGATAAGTAACAAAGCTACAGCATGAACTTTGTTGCAGCTTTGTTACTTATATATATATATATATATATATATATACTCTCTAAAAAAATCGAGTGAAAATATTCACTCTAAAAAGAGTGTATACAAAAAAGAGTGAATTTCGAGTGAAATCGGAGTGAATTTTGAGTGAAAATGTTCATTTTCACTCATTTTGGAGTGACGTCAGGGATCACTCCAAAATCTTCGAGTGATCCCTGACGTCACTCCAAAATGAGTGAAAATGATCATTTTCACTCAAAATTCACTCCAATTTCACTCGAAATTCACTCTTTTTTGTATTCACTCTTTTTAGAGTGAAAATTTTCACTCGATTTTTTTTAGAGAGTATATATATATACACTTGTATATATATATATATATATATATACATATATATATATACAGGGTGTCAAAAAAAAAAGCGCGGGACGGTAGATTTTCAGTACCTTGCGTTAGAAAAGTGATATATTTTGTGAAATCATTAGAAAGAGCATCTTCCACGGAAGACAATGACATCAAAATCATTAAATTTGGTTCAGTACTTTACTCTACGCCAATTTCTGTAATGCAGTCATTTTTTAAATTTTGCCGGATTTTTGCGACTTATGAGATAATAATTTTGGCGCGACACGCGATCCACACGGTGAATATTGTGCAAGCTCGGTGATCCATGTCAACAAAAGATACAGCTTTCACATTGGGCGCGGGCCGGGAAAAAAAAAAACCAAACAACCAATGTGTGTATGTGTGTCTGTGTGTTTCTGTGTGTGTCTGTTTTATGCCTGTGGAGTGAACTTTTTCACCCGGATTCGACAATTTTCAGATGATGTTTCGTGATAATGTTCATCTTTAGTGCAATTCCAGGACTAGTCTGTGGACCTGTTTGTGAAACTCTGACGTTAAACTAGAATGACTCTCAGCCCAGACGTATGTCCCCCAGCCCAAATTCATGACTCTGTGTAAGACCAGGCGTCCACTAGGGCGCGGACAAGACCCGGACAAGACCCGGAATGCAAATTTGGTATTCCGCACTCCTTCGACAACCTGTCCGCACGTTCCTGAACGTGTCCGCTCACTGTCCTAAATATGTCCGGGCGTTTCCTCACCTTCGGGAGAGAGAAAAATTTCCGCGTCCAAATTTTGATCGAGACCAAAATTTGGACGCGGAAATGAACTTCCTGACACCTTCGGCGACTTGTCCTGACGATGTTCTGAGGATGCCCCGCTTGTCCGGAACCCTTCCGCTCCTTCCGCACACGCTCCGGAAAGAATCCTGCGGTGTGGGGAAGTTTCGCGAATGAAAGCGGAAGACACCAGTAATGTTTTAGGACAGCGCGGAGCCGATTTGGATCTATTTATGCAAGTGTCCGGAACCGATGCGGACATTTTGTGATCCAGACACGAAAGTGTCGACACTTTCCGCGAGCGTCATGCCAATTAAACGCAAAAAGAGCAAGAAGGGAGGCGAGGCCCCCATGCAAATATCGCCATCACAGGCACACCTTTCGTCTATTGATGAAGAACAGGTAAATCTAAGGAGTTCCCGGTCCCAGAAGGCAAAGAAGAAGGTAGTAGAGACTGTACCAATAGCAACCTGAAAGAAGTAAAATCAGCCCTCCTAACCTCCTAGTAAGTTTATGTTGATTTGATCTTTTCAGAAATCATTTTTCATCTGAGTGACTTTCATGGTTCCCATTACTTACTATGGTACATTTTCCTTTATGTTGTTTTCTTATTTTATTTGCAAACAAACTAGGCTGTACCATGTGAAAGCTAGCCCAGCTGAAAAATCACAAAAGTAGGTGGAAATACACTCACCCCCCCCCCCAAAGAAAAGAGCATATAATTTTTGGCTAAATGTTAATGTATTATATAAACATGAGCAAGTTGTTATTCATACGTAAATGCTCTCTAATGATACAATATACTAGAACAAAAGACAAATTCATGACAATGAAAAGCATGAATTCAATTAAAAAAATATATACCTGTGGCCTCATTACAATGTAATATCTTTGATGCTCAAAATAACAATGAAAGCTAAAGACAATGGAGGAAAATGAAGAATTTTCTGTCAAATCAAAATTCAAGTGAAATGAGAGAAAAAGCAATAAATTATGAACTCGAAAAATTGTTTAATTTCTTTCTTTCTTTCTTTTTTGCTGAGTGTATATATTTAAGTACACTCTAAGCATCACAAATCATTTCAGAAATATTCTTTACCTGAATGATTTGTGTAGTTGTTATTACCTAATGATTTTAAGTTCTCTTTTTGTTTTAGTTGCAAATAAACTCGATTGTCCAAATTGACAGCCCAGCTGAACCCCCCCCCCCCCCAAAAAAAAAAAAAATATTAAAGCTCTCAGCATGAAAAAAAAAAAAACTTCTCGGACTTGAATCATTGCAAAATGTTCAAAAGTGATCAAAATAAGAGAGAATTAGAGATGCACAAGAGTAAAAATGAGAGAAAGAAAAACAAATTTTATGATTAGGGTCAGTTTGGCATGCTCTGCAGAAGTATCAGACAAAACATGTATCTACTTCACGATGGATAAAGCACAGGTCTAAAAAAGGAAATAAAGAATACAACAAGTTTGCGAATATCAATCATGTGACTGTAGGCAGAGAAAAGATTGTTCTCCCAGATGAGAAAAATAAAAAAAGAAATGAGTCGTCAGCCGACATGCAGACAATCCTATCCTTCGACTTTTGGTGGTCACATTTGTAAAATAGTATTGACCAATCATATCAATAATATCAGCAGCTACTGCGGAAGCACAACAAGGAGCATCAATGACGGCTAGCAGTCAAATGAGGAAAAGTCAAAGTCAGCGCGAAATTTATACCTTTCCATTTCCCTGGTATTGTCCGCAGTTTGTCCGCATGCCTAACTTATGTTGTCCGGAAGGTATCCTGATTGTCCGCGTTCACTCCTGGTGTAATCCTAGATGTTTCCGCGCTACCCGGCTACGATTAGCATATTCCGAGGTATTTCGCGCTCTTCCGGAGTGATTCCTAGGAATGTCCGCAGTCAGTCCGCGGACAGTCCTAGGAATGTCCCAGGACAAGCAGATTCACAAAGTAATTCCGCGTCTGACGCGGACAGGAAGCCGAAATGACAAAATTTGCTTCCGCAACCCTTCCGGGGCTTGTTCGCGCCCAAGTGGACGTCCGCCTTAAAGGGATTGTACAGTTTTGGTTGAGACCTAATTTAAAGTTTCTAACATTTTTGGGTGAGATGATGAGAAACCTCTTATGAAATATGAAAGAGCATGTAATTCTATGAGGAATTCAACGTTTATTTGATGAAAATTGGTTTTGAAATGGCTGAGATATCCAAAAAAGAGCAATTCCAATAAGTGTGGGACCCACACTTTATTACGATCGCTTTGTTTTACTTTGTTTTTGGATGTTTCAGTCATTCCAAACCCGATTTTCATCAAATAAACTTTGAATTCCTCTTAAAATGGTATGCTCTGTACTATATCATAAGTGTTTTCTTGGTATCTCGAAAAAATTGAAAAGCCCAATTTTCATCTCCACCAATACTGTACTATCCCTTTAAAGTGAGTATGACGTGCCGTGATTATCTGCAACGATACGAGTGTGAGACCGATGTAATGATCTCGCCCTAAACAAGACTAGTGTTCAGTGTATGCCGTTTGACCAATTTTGCCGTATTACTTTCACCTACATAATAACTGTGTATTTGATATGAAGTCAGAGATGGCAAAACTGAAAACGAACTCCTACCGAGAAACCCCTGGTGGAAAAGAATTCAGATGTAAATTGCCCAAGTATGTGACAACTGAGAGCTTACAAACAGCCATTAGGCATGTGCACTGCTCCTATGAAAAATACGGCGGAAGTGGGAAGGATGGTTACATTACATGACTGATTTGCTAGGGCGTATTTTCCCAAGCCTCGAAAAGGGGATATGCAGTCATTTTGTACATACATTCGACTTTGGGAACATGGGATCTACATTAAAACAAGATGGCGCCAGTGCAGCTGACTGCATTACCAAGCGAGACTCTAACAAAAGTCACACCGCCCTTGACAAAAGTGGGATTTCAAACGAAGAAAACGTCATGTCTTGTAAGAGCTGCAGCACAATCGTGGAGTCACTCTCTGCTCTTCGAGAACAAATGAACGCGCTGAACCAGAAAGTAGATGCTTTTGTGTCCTGCAACAAAAGTCCCGCCCAGAGCCTGTCTCACAATCACTCCAACTCAGCAAACAACACAGCCGGCGAGCAGCCCCTACCATCCTGGACTCGCAACCCTCGCTTTCAACGGATGACAAACTTCAACAACAACTACACGACTACAGAGGAAAGTTACAGGAACTCAACACAGTGATTGCTCATTACTGGCGTTGAATGTAGGGAATGCGAAAAAAACAAACAAACAGACAAACAGACAAACAAAACACATAAAAAAAGAAACGAAAGTAAAAACGAAGAAACACACATACAAAAAGTATAAGACAACAAAAATAAGCAGTGAAACAATAACTGTAATAACGATCATAACGATAATGATAATAATATGTTTTCCTGCCCACTTTCATCAGATTTGCATTCGATTTAACAGATATTCGATGCAGTCATTAAAGTTCGAGTGAATTTTGAATGATCGCCGAGATCGACATTCAAACAGGTATCTAGTTCATTCAATTTAATTTCATCAGCATGCGATTTCACAAGCTTCTCACACATAGGTATTAAAAATGAGGCAAATCTCTCGTTTGAAGAAGCTACACCCATGTAGACATTACTCCAGTGTATATCTTGGCAATCAAGGACTTAAAAACCAAAGATATAAAACACCTGTTTCTTGACCCTGGCCTAATCTAAGCATCAGTCACAGCCACAGGGGAGGGGGGGGGGGGGCACCCGCGAGAGGAGGAGATTGTTTTGGTTTTGGCAAGGGCTATGTAGCTCCATGGTGCGTGTTTGTGTCGACAAACTTCTATAATGCTCTCCTTCTTATTCCTGTATTTTCGTTATTTATGGGTCAAATTGTTTCGTTCGAAATTCAAAACGGATGACTATAGAATTTCTCAATAGAATATGAAATCTAAAACTTTAGAAAGAATAGAGAAAAGTATATTATATTACATATTTCTACTAATCCAGATTAGATGCTTCTTTTCTATAAATCTTTTTTGTTCTTTTTTTTTTCTTTAGTAATGAAATAAAACAAGGCCTGATATCAAAATGTGCACAATACCACTTGGCAAACAGAATTTACAATATGATTTGATATACGTGTAGATCTACTTCCAATTTTGAGGGCAGCATTAAAGGGATGAGAGATGGTCTACTTTTGGTTTAGATGGGGGCTGAGATGGAGATTTTGTAAAATAATGAGAACCCTGTTATGAAATATCAAAGAGTAAACAATACCAACAGGAATTCCAAATTTATTCGTTAAAAATTGGTTTTGAAAAGGCTGAGATGCGGTACAAAAACAAAGAGGTCCCAATAAAAGGTGGCACCCACTTTTAATTATTATCATTCTGTGTCACTTTTTTAAAAATTTATCGGCCGTTTCAAAACCAACAATTTTAATCAAACAAACTTCAAATTACCTTAAGAATTTGATGCTCTTTAATATTTCATAAGTTGTTTCTAATTTGCTTGCAAAAAAGTTAAAGTCTGAATCTCCATTTCAACCAAAACTATATACCATGCCTTTGAGACTCACAGTTACAAGCCGCATAGTTCATGGAAATTGATCCTGTTATTCCCTTTGAAGCCCAAACGCCAACATTTTAATCCTGTCAGATTGGAATGTCTTTTGTTTCTGTTTCTAGGGGGGGGGGGGGGCGGGGGGGGGGGGTCAACAAAAGGGAAGTGAAGTTTGACTTTCTTCTTCAGATGGAGGAAAAAATATGACATGTTGGTCAGCAAAAAAGAAAACTGCACGTTGAAGTGCTTAAAAACAGAAAACTTGACAAAGGAACAGCTTGGTGAATCTGAAGGGAAATAGCACAGAGCATATTTTGTCTAGTTTAAGATATGAAAGTATAGTATGTAGCTTAAAGGAACGAACATAAGTAGAAGGTTCCAATCCGAACACCAAGTAACAAGAAGTAGTGAAAAGAGAATGGATTGGTCAAGATGTATGTTTTGCCAGATTTCTTTCACATGTGCCATAATTGTCGTGATGTTAGTAATACTGTATTATATGTTAACTATTCAGGGCCCCAGCAATGTATTCTGGTACTTAGAATAAGGGAAAGTATTAGAGGGAAGCATTACCCACACATTTTGGAGAGGTGATTTTTTTTCTTCACTGAGAGACAAATACTCAGTACAGATATCCCATCTCATTGGTCTGCAGAACAAAAATAATATCAGACTAAAAGTAGATTTTTAAAAATTTGGCAGTCACCTTTCTAATTTAGTTGTACAGTGACGAAAGTTCAATGCAACAGCGTGCAGTCATAATTAGCTAGGATATGTAGCCACAAACTGTGAAGAGAAAATTTTGTTTTTGTAACCGATGTAATGTGATGGTGGACGCATAGACCCCGTTTACAGTTCGGGGCTGGGCCGAGCCGCGGCCGAGCCGCGGCCGAGCCCAGCTTCAATTGCGAGGCCGGGCCCCGCAATTTTGTCCGTTTACACTGCCGGGTTCGGCCGCGCTTTTGATTCAAACCCAAAGAGGTTATGTAATAGAGCGCGCGCTCGCATGTAGAAGCGGGGCCACTTGAACGACCCGCCGCCATTTTCAAAGAGGTCGACTACCAGAAGCCTGAACCCGGAAGCGCGTATAGTAATACAGGTAAAGTACAGCTTCGAAGATGGGATTGGGTTGGAAAAACGTTCTACGGTGGTCTAGTGGAGATGACGCCTGTCCGGTGATCAGGAGGTCGAGGGTTCGAATCCTGCTCGAGTATGTACGCCCATGATTTTTTTATCATGGCTACTACTAAAACACTGATCAATTCAGTGCTTATTTACGTCGATGTAGGGCAATTTGTCAATCAGTTGCAATGAAAACATCTCGACGCAAGAACTTCATAAATTTGAATAACAAAGCAGTACTCGCTGCATGCTATAAGGATTAGAACCAACACTTGCTGTCGGGCGAAAGCTCGGTGGTCTAGTGGAGATGACGCCTGTCCGGTGATCAGGAGGTCGTGGGTTCGAATCCTGCTCGAGTATGTACGCCCATGATTTTTTTATCATGGCTACTACTAAAACACTGATCAATTCAGTGCTTATTTACGTCGATGTAGGGCAATTTGTCAATCAGTTGCAATGAAAACATCTCGACGCAAGAACTTCATAAATTTGAATAACAAAGCAGTACCCGCTGCATGCTATAAGGATTAGAACCAACACTTGCTGTCGGGCGAAAGCTCGGTGGTCTAGTGGAGATGACGCCTGTCCGGTGATCAGGAGGTCGTGGGTTCGAATCCTGCTCGAGTATGTACGCCCATGATTTTTTTATCATGGCTACTACTAAAACACTGATCAATTCAGTGCTTATTTACGTCGATGTAGGGCAATTTGTCAATCAGTTGCAATGAAAACATCTCGACGCAAGAACTTCATAAATTTGAATAACAAAGCAGTACCCGCTGCATGCTATAAGGATTAGAACCAACACTTGCTGTCGGGCGAAAGCTCGGTGGTCTAGTGGAGATGACGCCTGTCCGGTGATCAGGAGGTCGTGGGTTCGAATCCTGCTCGAGTATGTACGCCCATGATTTTTTTATCATGGCTACTACTAAAACACTGATCAATTCAGTGCTTATTTACGTCGATGTAGGGCAATTTGTCAATCAGTTGCAATGAAAACATCTCGACGCAAGAACTTCATAAATTTGAATAACAAAGCAGTACCCGCTGCATGCTATAAGGATTAGAACCAACACTTGCTGTCGGGCGAAAGCTCGGTGGTCTAGTGGAGATGACGCCTGACCGGTGATCAGGAGGTCGTGGGTTCGAATCCTGCTCGAGTATGTACGCCCATGATTTTTTTTATCATGGCTACTACTAAAACACTGATCAATTCAGTGCTTATTTACGTCGATGTAGGGCAATTTGTCAATCAGTTGCAATGAAAACATCTCGACGCAAGAACTTCATAAATTTGAATAACAAAGCAGTACCCGCTGCATGCTATAAGGATTAGAACCAACACTTGCTGTCGGGCGAAAGCTCGGTGGTCTAGTGGAGATGACGCCTGTCCGGTGATCAGGAGGTCGTGGGTTCGAATCCTGCTCGAGTATGTACGCCCATGATTTTTTTATCATGGCTACTACTAAAACACTGATCAATTCAGTGCTTATTTACGTCGATGTAGGGCAATTTTGTCAATCAGTTGCAATGAAAACATCTCGACGCAAGAACTTCATAAATTTGAATAACAAAGCAGTACCCGCTGCATGCTATAAGGATTAGAACCAACACTTGCTGTCGGGCGAAAGCTCGGTGGTCTAGTGGAGATGACGCCTGTCCGGTGATCAGGAGGTCGTGGGTTCGAATCCTGCTCGAGTATGTACGCCCATGATTTTTTTTATCATGGCTACTACTAAAACACTGATCAATTCAGTGCTTATTTACGTCGATGTAGGGCAATTTGTCAATCAGTTGCAATGAAAACATCTCGACGCAAGAACTTCATAAATTTGAATAACAAAGCAGTACCCGCTGCATGCTATAAGGATTAGAACCAACACTTGCTGTCGGGCGAAAGCTCGGTGGTCTAGTGGAGATGACGCCTGTCCGGTGATCAGGAGGTCGTGGGTTCGAATCCTGCTCGAGTATGTACGCCCATGATGTTTTTTATCATGGCTACTACTAAAACACTGATCAATTCAGTGCTTATTTACGTCGATGTAGGGCAATTTGTCAATCAGTTGCAATGAAAACATCTCGACGCAAGAACTTCATAAATTTGAATAACAAAGCAGTACCCGCTGCATGCTATAAGGATTAGAACCAACACTTGCTGTCGGGCGAAAGCTCGGTGGTCTAGTGGAGATGACGCCTGTCCGGTGATCAGGAGGTCGTGGGTTCGAATCCTGCTCGAGTATGTACGCCCATGATTTTTTTATCATGGCTACTACTAAAACACTGATCAATTCAGTGCTTATTTACGTCGATGTAGGGCAATTTGTCAATCAGTTGCAATGAAAACATCTCGACGCAAGAACTTCATAAATTTGAATAACAAAGCAGTACCCGCTGCATGCTATAAGGATTAGAACCAACACTTGCTGTCGGGCGAAAGCTCGGTGGTCTAGTGGAGATGACGCCTGTCCGGTGATCAGGAGGTCGTGGGTTCGAATCCTGCTCGAGTATGTACGCCCATGATTTTTTTATCATGGCTACTACTAAAACACTGATCAATTCAGTGCTTATTTACGTCGATGTAGGGCAATTTTGTCAATCAGTTGCAATGAAAACATCTCGACGCAAGAACTTCATAAATTTGAATAACAAAGCAGTACCCGCTGCATGCTATAAGGATTAGAACCAACACTTGCTGTCGGGCGAAAGCTCGGTGGTCTAGTGGAGATGACGCCTGTCCGGTGATCAGGAGGTCGTGGGTTCGAATCCTGCTCGAGTATGTACGCCCATGATTTTTTTATCATGGCTACTACTAAAACACTGATCAATTCAGTGCTTATTTACGTCGATGTAGGGCAATTTGTCAATCAGTTGCAATGAAAACATCTCGACGCAAGAACTTCATAAATTTGAATAACAAAGCAGTACCCGCTGCATGCTATAAGGATTAGAACCAACACTTGCTGTCGGGCGAAAGCTCGGTGGTCTAGTGGAGATGACGCCTGTCCGGTGATCAGGAGGTCGTGGGTTCGAATCCTGCTCGAGTATGTACGCCCATGATTTTTTTATCATGGCTACTACTAAAACACTGATCAATTCAGTGCTTATTTACGTCGATGTAGGGCAATTTTGTCAATCAGTTGCAATGAAAACATCTCGACGCAAGAACTTCATAAATTTGAATAACAAAGCAGTACCCGCTGCATGCTATAAGGATTAGAACCAACACTTGCTGTCGGGCGAAAGCTCGGTGGTCTAGTGGAGATGACGCCTGTCCGGTGATCAGGAGGTCGTGGGTTCGAATCCTGCTCGAGTATGTACGCCCATGATTTTTTTTTCATGGCTACTACTAAAACACTGATCAATTCAGTGCTTATTTACGTCGATGTAGGGCAATTTGTCAATCAGTTGCAATGAAAACATCTCGACGCAAGAACTTCATAAATTTGAATAACAAAGCAGTACCCGCTGCATGCTATAAGGATTAGAACCAACACTTGCTGTCGGGCGAAAGCTCGGTGGTCTAGTGGAGATGACGCCTGTCCGGTGATCAGGAGGTCGTGGGTTCGAATCCTGCTCGAGTATGTACGCCCATGATTTTTTTATCATGGCTACTACTAAAACACTGATCAATTCAGTGCTTATTTACGTCGATGTAGGGCAATTTGTCAATCAGTTGCAATGAAAACATCTCGACGCAAGAACTTCATAAATTTGAATAACAAAGCAGTACCCGCTGCATGCTATAAGGATTAGAACCAACACTTGCTGTCGGGCGAAAGCTCGGTGGTCTAGTGGAGATGACGCCTGTCCGGTGATCAGGAGGTCGTGGGTTCGAATCCTGCTCGAGTATGTACGCCCATGATTTTTTTATCATGGCTACTACTAAAACACTGATCAATTCAGTGCTTATTTACGTCGATGTAGGGCAATTTGTCAATCAGTTGCAATGAAAACATCTCGACGCAAGAACTTCATAAATTTGAATAACAAAGCAGTACCCGCTGCATGCTATAAGGATTAGAACCAACACTTGCTGTCGGGCGAAAGCTCGGTGGTCTAGTGGAGATGACGCCTGTCCGGTGATCAGGAGGTCGTGGGTTCGAATCCTGCTCGAGTATGTACGCCCATGATTTTTTTTATCATGGCTACTACTAAAACACTGATCAATTCAGTGCTTATTTACGTCGATGTAGGGCAATTTGTCAATCAGTTGCAAAAAAAAAAACGTTCTAATTTCAAGGAAAATCAATATTTGTCCATATGCCTCCGGATTTTGTAAGACAGATATATTCTCAACACAGTATATGTGTTTTGATGAAAAAAGGACTTGCTCTAATGTGTCTCATAGACTCATAATATGTACCTTAGCATGAAGCCACAATTGCCAAACAGGCATTCATGCATTGAATACTACATAATAAAGATTACAAAAAGGTACACTCTTTGGTATGGGAGTATTGATGATGTCACTTAGAAACATCAGACACACATACAACACACACTCGCACACACACCCACAAACCCACAACAAACATACACACTCACAACAAACACACACATACGCACACACGTACACACCAAACCACATTTCTTTTTCAAATTCCAACACACACACAAACACAACACACTCAGTACGTGTGTGTGTGTGTGTGTGTGTGTGTGTGAGTTGGAATTTGAACAACAAAGTGTGGTTTGGTGTGTACATTCGTGTGCGTTATTAGCGTATGTGTTTGTTGTGAGTGTGTGTGTGTTTTGTGGATGTGCGGATCAGGATGTGTGTGGGAGTGTGTATTGTATGTGTGTCTGATGTTTCGAGTGACATATATTATGTGAAATCAGTACTCCCATACCAAAGAGTATACACATTTCTGAATCCAGATTACGTACTATGAATGCATGAAATACCTGTTTGGCAATTTTGGTTTCATGTTAAGGCACCTATTTGACACATTAGAACAAGTCCCTTTTTCATCAAAACACGCATACTGTGTTGAAAATGTATCTCTCTTATAAAACCCGGAGGCATATGGACAAATATTGATTTCCTTAAAATTAGAATGATTTTTCCAACCTAACCCCATCTTCGAAGCTGTACTTTACGTGTATTACTATAAGCACTTCTAGGTTCAGGTTTCTTGTAGTCGACCTCTTTCGTGCGCGCGCGCCACTGTTCAATTGGCCCCGTTTTCATTTGTACGCTCTGAATGGTGAACGCTTACTCTATTACATAATAGAACCTCTTTGTTCAAACCGTTCAATATGTTGTCGAAGTGGCGCTCTGCTTGTAAACAAATGCAATTTGGTATTGTATGGCTTTCAGACCCTTTGCCAAATGAATTCCGTGGCGTCGAAGTCGCCGTTCGGGCAAAGGTCTTTGCCGAAGGAAAAAACCGTGACAAAACCACCTTAAACTATACAAGTTTTCGACGTTGAGGGAGTTAATATCCTGAACTGCGAAATAGTACAGGCAGAGGGTTTGGAAGCCAGACTAAAATTGGCCGCGCATTTGGCCCAGTTTACGTTTACACTGAGAAAAGGCCTTGCTCGGCCGCGGCCGAGACCACCTCCAGAGCGAGGCCATATGCGAGGCCAATAAGCCAGTTCGGAGTTCCACTCTGCGCATGAGCAGAAAAAAGGTCATTCGGACCAACAGGCACGTTGGTTTTTAAAGTCACTGGGATAAGCGTCTGTGATGTATTATTATGTATAATGATTATTCATGTAATCCTTATAAATGCTGCTTGCCAGCACATCCACCTGACAGCAAAAGTGGTATTTGGCAATATCGATAGAAAGAGGTTGTTCTTACATTCAATGTAAGATAATGAAATGGAGGCTTTCCCAAGTGTTAATTGACGGATCATTCTTGTCATCTGGTCTATGCGAGTTCATTCTTTGTTTAAGCAGGATTGACGAATACCATAAATGCGTAAATCGTTACGTAAAGCTTATGCATTATGTCGCTCTGAAAACGAGTGAAGAGCCCCTTAACCGACTGAGAAAAAAGAAAGGTCATTCGGACTAATGTGCCCATGAGCTAACTCCGAACTGGCTTATTTTGGCCTCGCATTTGGCCTTTTGCGCGTTTACACTGAAGCGGGGCTGGGCCGAGGCGCGGCCGAGCCTCGCACTGTAAACGGGGTCTTGGTATATATCACATTAAAAAAGATTGAGTTTATCAATGCAGTTAATGTAGTCAGCGCAATGTGTATTGCTGATTTTCAAACTAATTGGATGTGTGTCACAGAGATTGTTCATGATAAACATTTTCACTGAGGACTCATTCTTTTTTAATGCTTTTAATCATTTAAGAAGATTGCTTTCAGATGGAATTTGTTTTTGTTTTTAGAAGTCCACAAATCGAGACTGAGGCTCTTTACCTTTCAAAACGAAATACTGTTGAAGACAAATACTTATTTATATTTTGCAGGATTCAAGCATGTTCTTACTATATATGGTATTTTTATCAGCATTGTGGTAACCAGCAACATAGAGGTAAAGTGCTGCTATTCTAGTAAATGTACGCTAATGGCAAATCATTGTTTTAAAAAAGAGAAATTGCCTCGTTTACTGTTTACTGTATTTCAATGTGTGTTGATATAGTTCGTGAACGCTGTGTGAGACGTTGGTTGCGGGCGTGTGCACATTGTGTAGTACGTTTTGTTGGTTGACTAGGAATTTAGAGTGTTGGTGATAACTGAAATGATTTTTTTTTTTTTCACAAAGATGTGACAATATAGAACAAAAAAAAAAATGAATTGCAAACAAACAATTTGTCCTACATGTCTGCTCCAAGGACATAGATCTCGGCCAAGGATAAATATAATCTGCACTACAGGCTCGATGATTTAACCGACTTAATGATGGGAAGGGAAAATGAGGCTGTTATTGCATTGTACGCATTTCACTTCTACTTCCTTTTTTCTTCTTGTTTTCTTTTTTAGGGTGATATTTGCCTTACTTTTTTCACACAAATCCGGGATACATGTATGTATTCTTATGTCGCGGAATAAGTGTGCGTTCTAAACAACGTTCATGTACACAATCAATCATCATAAAAGAAACATTTAGTAAGTCTTCTGCGGGAGGATAGGTCGAAATAAAATGCAAATACCTCGCCTTAGAACATTACAAAAGTAAAAGTGATTTCGTGCCTACCCCTTGCAGGGCTGCGTTTCAGGGCCTGAGAATGCAAAATATATAGCATTGTATTGATAACCATGATTTCCCAAGCATTCTCGGGGGAAGGGGTGAGTATGCAGGATGGAAGCTTGGTATCGTAGTTTTCCCAGTAAAACGTGATTTGTTATCATGGTTTCCATGACAACCATTTCCGAACATAGTAAACAATTTGTATTCAATTCAATTCAATTCAAAGTTTATTTCATTTTTCGACAAAACATATAAGTTGCACTTCTTTTGACAACAGAGAATAAGGTAAACATAACATTATGTATCGAAAAGAATATAAAACAATTGAGGAGGACCACATAGTAATTATACATTATAGTAAAAAAAACAAAAAAAAAACCAGAAGTGATCGAAATATAGTACATGTTTAACTTTGCTTAAAGTGCGAAAAATGGAGAGACCCACTAAAAAGACAGAGCTTGTAGAATGTGGGCCCCTCTGGAATAATAACGTCAATGGAAAAATTAATTAAAGCATTATAAATACTATAGGAGAGGGGAAAAAAAGAGGAAGAAGTCTGGAAGCCCACTGAGAACTAGAATCACAGATAAATACACTTACTATTACAGACGTGAACAACATAGGACAAGACTAGGCAACAAAACAACTACTGGAGAAAAGGCTGTACGGGACAAAACGGGATGGACAAGACTAACAGACGCGAAAAAAACATGAAACAAGACTAGACAGCAAAACAACTACTGAAGAAAAGGCTGTACGGGACAAAACGGAATGGAAACGATGAACAAATAGAAGACAAAATAGCAAACGAAAATGCACAAGAGAGAGAGACAGCGATCTTCGACAGAAGTGTATCAAGGGACACAGAAAATGGATGTGGAGGGGAAAAAGTGATTGTAGCGTCTGAAAGGAGAAAAGCAAGGAATTGAAGGGACGTGAGAACAGGAATAAGACAGACATTCATCATTATTGTTCATGTCTTTGACTCTTTTGGCGAAAGCGTGGATAGCAGCAGACATCCAAAAGATTAGAATTTATTCTTCAAAGAGGAAAGAGTAAGTCTGTATGTGAAAGAGAAGGCCAAATGGCTAGTTGAGTCCTGGACAGTCATACGACTGCAATAGAAAGGACTTCAGTCTCCTCTTGAAAGAATGTATGGATGGGGCGTTTTTTATATCATGATTCAGAGAATTCCAATAATTTGGGCCGATATAAATAAGTGTATTTTTAGCAAGAATCGTGCGTAAGAGGGGTAAGTGAAATTCATTGCAACGCCTAGTGGGATATTCATGAAATGATTGGTTTTTTAGGAACATGGAATTAAAAATAGACGGAAGCAAATTGTTACAATACTTATACATAAATTGGCCTAAGTTATACAAAAACAAATCTTTAATTTTTAAGAGCTTATTGGAGGTAAACAACGTGTTTGTATGAGAACGTACAGGGGAATGGCAGATAATGCGGAGGGCTTTCTTTTGCAAGAGGGACACTCTTTCAAATAAATTCTGATGCGTGTTGCCCCATACTAAAACTCCATAATTCAAATGAGGCAATATTAACGACGAATATAACATAAGTAATGTTTTTTGAGGAATATGAAATTTCAATCTATTAATAACACCTGTATTACGCGATATTATATTACAAATATTATCAACATGTGATTTCCAGGAAAGTTTATCATCTACAATGACCCCCAAGAATTTAATATTTGATACTCTTTGTAGATGAGAATCATCTAAAACTATATTAGTGTTTAAACTATCAACAGTATTGCTAAAAATCATATATTTCGTTTTTTGAGCATTAAGTGATAACTTATTAGCTCTAACCCAATTTGTCACTTTATTCAATTCAATGTTAATTTTGTGAACAAGAAAATCAATATCATTATGGGCAAAAAATACGTAAGTATCATCTGCAAAATGAATAAAAGAGAGATCATCAGATACACGACAAAAATCATTGATATAAATAATGAACAATAACGGCCCTAAAAGACTTCCCTGTGGGACGCCACATTTGACTTCTCTGATATCTGAATCATTGTTTTTAATTGTTACAAATTGTTTTCTATCGAACAAATAACTCTTGAACCACTCCAAGGCCTTCCCACGTACTCCATAATGCGATAATTTATAAAGTAAAATGTCATGATTGATGGTGTCGAAGGCCTTGGAGAAGTCCAAGAAAATACTAACTAAATGAGAGTGATTATCGATGGCATGAACTACTCTATCAACGAAATATAAAAGAGCATGCGAAGTACTATGTTTCTCACGAAAACCAAACTGATAGTTCGTAAAAACTTCATGTACCTTCAAAAAATTGCTCATTCTCTTATAAATAAGTTTTTCTAAAACCTTAGAAAGTGAAGACAATAATGAAATTGGGCGGTAATTACTGACTTCAAGTTTATCACCTTTCTTAAATATTGGTATTACTTTAGCCAATTTCATTTTATCCGGAAACACACCGTTGAGGATTGACAAATTGAATATATGAACAAGTGGATCAGCAATCGAGGAAATAACACCCTTAAGTATGAAATTATCTATCTCATCATAACCAGAACTTCGTTTGTTCTCAAAACAGGAAACTATATCAATAATTTCAAATCTATTAGTTGGTGTCAAAAATATGGAATCAGAGTTGCGCTGACCTAAAAATTCAGTAAAATGAGTTTCTGTTGCAGGAATAGTTTGAGCATAATTTTCACCTATTTTTGAAAAATAGGAATTGAAAATATTTGCCATATGATGAGAATCATTAATCACTTCATCATTCACTTTAATTTTATCAATGTCAGAGTGTTTACTCGGAACATTCATGGCCTGTTTCAGAATTTTCCAAGTATTTTTCATATCAAACCTATATCTCGAGAATTGCTTGAAGTAATATCTTTTCTTTTCAGAACGTAAAATCATTGTCAGAGTATTTTTGTATGATGTATATCTATTTTTCGATCGCTCAGTTTTTTCCAACTTATACTTATAATACAAACGATTTTTCCTATTAATTGAACGAAGGATTGATTTTGAGATCCAAGGTAATCTGGGTGTTTTTTTATAGTCTGTTCTATTTTTTTGTTTTGGAATTACATCATCTAAATGATGATTAAATATTTCCATGAAATTATGAAAAGATATATTGATATCATCGCTGCCAAACACTCCTGACCAGTCAGCATTCTCGAGAGCCACATCAAAACTAGCTAGCTTTTCGGGTGAAACTCTACGACTAAACAAAGGAAGTGACAGAGGTTTAATATAAGATGATGTTTTAAGAGTAAAATAAGTCATTATTGGAAAATGATCAGTCATGTCTGAAAGAATTATGAAAGAATCGGGGAGGGGTAAAACATTACAAAAAAAGTTGTCAATGAGGGTGGCAGAACGATCTGTAGTACGTGTGGGTTTGGAGATAAGCGGGAGAAAGGATGAGGATAGAAGTGTGTGAATAAAATCACTAGAGATATTGTCATGCTCAGACTTCAGCAAATCAATATTAAAATCGCCGAGCAAAAAGCAATCCTTATTTCGGAAAACATGTGAATTTACCAAATCTGAGTAATACGTTAAAAAATCATTGGCGTTTGAGTTAGGAGGTCTGTATACAATGCCTACCATAAGATTTCTACATCCTGGGATGAGAATTTCTATGAACAAAGATTCAACAACATTGTCCATTCTAGAAATACCTTCATGGACAATAGTTTCAAAGCAACATGATATATACAATGCCACACCCCCACCATTCTTATCAGGCCTATTATTAACAAATAAATCGTAACCATCGATTGCAAAAGAATTTCCTGCATTGGAAGTCAACCATGTCTCACTTAATCCGATAACCGATAACGACTGACTTTCATCCGATTCTAATAAAAACTTTAAATCATCAAAATGTTTATTCAAACTCCTTATATTTAAGTGTAATAAAGAAAACGTGTCCTCAGAGAAGTTGTGAATGATATCTTTGTATTGATTCACTGTGATATAATTGCACAACATATTTTGAGTGGGATCATTACTAAAATCATGAGGCAATTCACTAGCTGCTGTATTCAGGCTTTCGGTGACAAAATCATCATAAAGGGTGGGTCGTGTGTTGGTTAGCCAGCTAGCAGGGTCAGAGTCTAAACTGGTGTTCCTAAACAATTCAAATAAATCATCATTCGATACCGAATTAAAAGGAGCATTAAGAAAATTAGCCATGGTTAAAGATGCAAGACGAGATTACAAAAGTCTGCGATATCAGCAAGACTAGGATATCGTAGATAAGTAGATGGTACAAGAAAATGACCAGTCGCCAGAAAGAGGCAAAACACTGGAATAATCTATAAGCATAAACGACGTCAAAATCACGATAAGCAGAAGATCGCTGCGGAGAAGAAGAAAGTGAGACGAGAAAAAGCAGAATGAGGTAAGTGAGAATGTACAGAGGCATTAACAGAGAGTGACATAGAACACACACAACACAATAACAAGAACAAATCAAGTGTCTCTGTGGGCTTCCGGGGCAAAAATACACAGAAGCAAATGGCGGAAGCAAATGGCAGAAGAGTAACATAATACATAATCATGGCGTTTACTCTAATGACGAGTTTGTAGAAGATATCAAATTATATATACACCTTTTGGTATAATTTTGTTCGACAATATAGGAAGAAGAAAGTCAAAAGGAGCGGAACCAGTGTAAAAAATAGTTCAGACAGAGTCTGTACCGCTGTTGTATGGACATCAAATAATGCATGGCTATTGAAGGAAACTCATTCAACCATTAATATACATGATCAGGGAGATGTGACTATTAACGAACAAAATGAAAAGGTAGCGCTACAAGGGCGCCAAAATAACATCTGACTAATGATAAGTATGTCGACTTGGCGAGCTGTGCGGCCATCAGGCATGTCAGGCAAGTACAATAGTCGGACAAAACAAGTACATTTAAATGTAAGCAGGTGCTCGTAATACTATAGAGATATCATGACAGCATAGAATGTGGACAAACAACAGTTCAAATGCATGAGCATAGATTAGCATTACCAAGTTGAGATTGGATAATATGTCAGGTCGGTGAACCTATTCTGTGTTATAGGGTAGTTACTGCACAATGAATTATCATTGCAATGCCTTGTGGCAAGTCACAGTCATTTTCTTTTTTATGTTATTGTTGAACTTGGAAATAACTTATTCTGTGGAATAACTTGGAAATAACCTATTCTGTGTTATAGGGTGGTTACTGCACAATGAATTATCATTGCAATGCCTTGTGGCAAGTCACAGTCATTTTCTTTTTTATGTTATTGTTGAACTTGGAAATAAACTTTACACTCAAATAACATAATAGTTCACAGAACGCAAGAGTGTTGTCTACATTTTTTTTTCTTCTTAATAAACTTAAAAGGATGCGATAAATTGGCCAATACCATTTTTTACTTGAAAAAATAGGAAAAACAACAAAATTCTAATGGATTTAGCAGAGTCCTCGCCGCTCTGATGATAAATAATGGGTGATGCGTATTTTACATTTCCTATCATAGCAACACATGGCCGGTATCAGACCATGTGATGAAATCGCGCCACGAGTGGCTCCGAAATGAAAACAACAACAGATTATAATGAATAGTGCCAGATAGCTTAGACACATCTTCTAAGTGTTGTTGACCATCCACTAACAACGTGATAAATTGCATAATATAATTGCACTAAAAAAGGCGACAAAATAACAGCTGACTACTAAATACCGGTCGTCTCAGTGGACTGAGCAACCAATTCAGGCATTTAAGGTGAGTAGCCGGCATGGCCTGTTAGACCAGTATATGCGTTAATATGTGAGCAGGTGCTCGCAATGCGACAGAGAATCATAGCAGCATAAAAATGTGGGCAAACAGCAGTTCAAATGCATGAAGCGCAGATAAACAGTAAATGAAAAGATTGGATAATGTGCCAGGTCGGTGAACCAAGCCTGTTAAATGGTTACTGCTCATGTAAGCTCAAACAGATTTTCTAAGTGTTGTTAACCCTCCACAAACAATGTGATATATTGTATTAAAAAGGTGCCAAAAATAACAGCTGATTACTAAATACCGGTCGTCTGAACTGAGCGACTAATTCAGGCATGTCAGGCAAGTAGCCGGCCAAAACCAGTATACATTTACATGACGAAGCAGGTGCTCCTGATTCGAACAGAAGATCATAACAGCATAAAATGTAGACAATAGCATTTCAAGGTGCAAGAAGCATAAATAAAGAGTGAATGTTGAGATTGGATAGTATGATAGGTCGGTGAACCTATCCAGTAGGGTGGTTACTGCTAATGAACCATCAGTGGAATACCTTATATACAAATCATAATTTTTTTTTCTCCAAAAATTTAAACATAGAAATAAACTTTCAACACTGACAATGACAGTCATAGTGGTTCAGAGAACGCAAGAGTGTTGTCTTAAACATATATTTTTACGGCATTAACGGCAGGAGGCACGTCGGCCAATACATGTACCATCTTTCCTTTAATAACTTTGATATTCAAAAAAAAGTTTTTGAATAATTTCAGCAGAGTCTTTGCAGCTCTGGCAAATTGATGATGAATAAAGCGTATAAAACGTTATCAACCATATAACAGTGCATGACCAGTTACAAACTACTTAGTATGTGACAATATTGCGCCACAAGCGGCTCCGAAGAGAAAACAACACAGACTAACTATCAACTCAGTAGGCAGAGCAGCCAATTCAAATTACAAAATCAGTTAGTACCATGTGTCTGGCACTTATATATACAGTGAAATCCAATATTTGGGCACGTGGTCATATCACAGAAAAGAAAGTTATAATACACAATTTTATATCCTTTTTAAATGACTTTAAAGAAAAATTAACAGAACCCGTGCCGCTATTGCATATAGCGGCGGATAACATCTTTAATTGCGCTTAAAGCATTTTCCAACGTTAATGTATTTGACCAGCCACGAATCGTGTGACAAAAGTAAGTGGTGTCAAAATGGCAACGACTATAGACCTTTGTATGTCAGCTAAGTGAGCTGAGCGGCCAATTCGTTACCAGGGTATTAGGAATACAACAGGTGCAAACCAGTACATTTATATACGAGCATGCAGAGACAGAAAAGAAGAAGAAAAAAAAAAAAACATATCCGTATCGTAAAAACGTGAGCTTTTAAACGTCAGTTCGAAAGCATGAAGAAGAAGAGGAGAAAAAAAGCAAGCAATAAGAAGGGGGAACAACATTCCAGTAGTTTCATTAAAAAAAAAAAAAAAAAAAAAAAAACAACTTTCCAATCATTAGTGTACATGCATATAGGCATAAAACAAGTTCATGAGACTAAATCTCGCTGCAAGTGGCGCCAAAATGATAATGATAGATTGTATGTCAACTCGGCGAGCTGAGCAGCTATCTTAGGTCACAGACTGCATAGGGGAGTTTATAGTCGGTCAAAACCGGTATGTGGGCAGGTGTATGCTCATTTGCGAAAGAAATATTTGTAACTTTATCAGAACGTGAACAAACAGCATGCTTAATGCACAGTTTAGCATATACGTCAAGACTGTAATATTGAATAATAGGTCAGGATGGCTGGTAGCCTGAGCCGAAAGCACTATTATTTGAAATATCCGGTTTGCAAATAAAAAAAAAAAAAATAAAAATGTAGGTTACCTCAATTTCGGGTAGATATATATATATTTTTTTTGGAGGGGGAGGAAGGGGGAGGAGATTCTTTATGTAATTATGAAGCACACAATAATTACAAAGAGTATGTGACCTGCATGTATTTATACATGTTTTGTCACAGTTCAGTGCAGTATGAACGTTACAATTTGCCACACATGAGAAAAAGAAACAAATATGGCAGTGCCACCTAAAAAATGAAAGTTTGTTGACTGAAGTGGAAGCGTATGCGGATATGCATAATATGCAAAACAAAGACGTAGATCACACAACATCCCATTGGTATGATGCTACTACAATGACCACACTCAGCATTGAAAAAATAAGGAAAGGCTCGTAGCTATTAGCGGAGTGATGTGGTCCATACGAACATAATATTGATGGTGTTGACAGAAAAGTATTTCTGCAAATAAAATCGGGAGAAAATCGAAGGGTTGTATAGGGATATGGACTGAGGAGTGAATTGATAGCAAATCATTGAGTGTAGGACTTTGCCATGTTTTAGGGCAATAACAACGCTGTAGAAATGTAGATTTATATGACCCCTGTAATAAGCTGCAGATTGAATGATCTGATAAAGGGAAAGTCGTTTAATATAACCGACTGATATGCGGCACTTTTTTTTTTTTTTTTTTTTTTTTTAGTTGGCCGGAGTATGAATCAGTAAAGTCTATGAGCAGAAAGGCAAAATGATACTCCGCTTCATGGAAATGTTTTTTTTTTTTCTTCTTTTTTTTGGCCAATGTATACATCGATACAGTCAATGAGCAAAAATAGCAAAATGATACTCAGCTTTATATCAGAACACTTAATGACTGTTCTATTCCAATATACATTTATTAAAGTAATATCATTTATGAACGTAATGATAATTTACTGTGCAATTAACCCTTGTCATGCACAGTTTCGGAGAAACGAGGGATTCGATTTTTTGTTTTGTTTTGTCAGAAAAGAAAAAAAAAATAAAAATGGTAGTTGTAAGTTAGCATACATACTTGCAGAGAACAATTCATCAATCTCTACAATTACATCTAATTGTTTGCTATTAATGCCAGGAACGTTTTTTTTTTTTTTTGTCCCTTGATAAACAAATTCAAAGTTATTATAATCTACAGATTCAATTCGTGATACAAGACAACAGAGTTGTATCTATAAACATAGTAAAAGAAGACGAGAGCTGGACATTGACAATAGGTGCAAAAGTGCTAACCTGTTCTTTTCCCTTGCAATATTAATGCATTTTCTTTTTACTTTCCTGACTCACTGTAGGTCGACCAAGGATCTGGACGTCCCTCGTCTTGCTTTTTCCTAGTTTGCAGGATGACCTTGGTTTTGTTAATGATGATTCTGGTGGAGACTTTCTGCTGCTGTCGAAGTTTGTACGCGATGGCTGCGAGCCTTCCTCTTTCTCGCTTCATACTTGGGGGTAGATCAGAACGGATCGTGATCCGTTCGTTGGAGACTTTGGTGGCGCCAGGTGCAGCAGCTCTGGGTGCGGCAGCTCTCGGCGGGTCCTCGCGCTGTACCGGCCTCTCGAAAGCTCGGAGGACTCTATCGCGGTCCACCATACGGCTGAATCGGACAATGATGGGGTCCGGGGGGTTGTTCGCTCGGTCACTCTGGTTTTCCCTGGGATTCCTCGTACGAGGCACTCGGTGAGCGTTGGTAAGAGGTATTTTCTCCGCCTGGTCCCGGGAAACCCCAAGGAGGTTTGCGAGGACAGTGTAGACTTCTTCGTAGACATTTTCGTTGCTTTGTGGGGTGACGCCGTATATGAGTAGATTTAGTTTCCGGTTGTGAATCTCGTAGAGCAGCATTTTCTCTTCCATATCATATCGTACTTTGTCTATTTCTTTTCTCAGGTTGGGCAACTTACTATCTTCAACTTCGGCGATCCTGTCCGAGGTGTCAGCTACGCTGTGCTCCATTTCTGCAATGTTCTTTTTGACTTCGGCTAGGTCTCTCTTGAAGGAAACCACTTCCGAAAGGACAGTGTCCATTTTTGTTGTGATAGTTTCTTTCAGATCAGTCATCATGGACATAAGCTCCCGTATGGACGGTTCGCTCTGGTCCTGCGCAGCCTGCTGGGCGGAGCCGCTAGGAATGCTGGGTTCCTTGGGCCGCACGGAGGGATCTGGCGATTCATCACGAGAAGACGCCCCAGTCGCACTTCCTTCAGTTTCGATTTCATTTGGCTTGGTTTTTGAACGTGATTTATTTCCAGTTTGTTTTCGAAGATTGAAGTCTCTTTTTTCCTTGTCACGTTCAGACAACATTCTCGGTAGAGATGTGAAAAAGTAAGGTGTATATGATTTCCGGGGAAGTAAAAGTCGAGAGCACGCCAGAACTACGTCCGTTCACTCCGCCATTCAACGTCACACAACTCTTAGGTTTCATTGAGTTTCATTGAGAGTATATAACTCTTAGGTTTCATTGTTAAACCTAGATTACTTAGATTGATACATTTTTCACACAAAAAATTTTCAACACTTTTGTACGTTTTACAATCATGAATATTTGAAATTTTCAAGGAGTGACATAATAATGACCAGTTGCCATGGTAACACTACTGACCACCGCTCTTTGGTTTTTTTTTTTTTTTTTTTTTTTTTTTTTGGCAACGAAGCACATTTCAGTCATATCAAGGTGCTACAAAGGGTTTTTGAAGTCAACTATCCAACCTGTCCATTGACTTCGCCGATTATGTAAGACAAATACCTGCACGCACTATACCATGTACAATATATATGGGCCTACGCTATACATTCGATTTTTCATGCAAAATGCGCGTCCGGTAAAAATACATCGTCCCATTCGGGATAACATAAAACGAGTTATCTTTCTCCTTATCTTATATTTTTTTTTGCTGCATAAGATATCAGAACATTTATTATATCTTGAATAAATAAAAACTTTTGAATAAATTGATTTAGGTAGTTTAAAAAAAACTTTGAAATATTGGTAGATTCTACAAAGCACAATTCTGAGTAAATCACGGTTATATGTTTCATTGCGCCATACATGTGCGTGTAATATTCTACATTAAAATGTATATTAGTCAGGTTCTAAACTTGAAATAGAAGATAACACATTTGTAGTTTGAAAGGTACGTATCAACCATTACTTATTTCAGTAAAAAAATAAAAATCGTGATTTTTTTTACATTCTTTCAAATTTTGTGCTAAAAAAGGCATTTTTCGGCAAAAACGCGCTTGACATCCGGTCGTACGCTAAACTTGAGTATTTTTGCAAGACTTTTAGCTGGAAAACTAAGCATTAACAAATTTTGCCGTCCAAAGAAAAAAAAAATCGTCTTGGCTGGCCTACTATTGTAATATTGCAGTCTCCATTTCAGCTGATCACTGCAGCTGATCACTGATGAAAGTTGTATTCCTAACACGAGATGAACAGATGAGCCTCATTGCCCTGATAGTACTCGGTAAGGCAATAAGTGGATGGTATTTAACCTTAACTTGTTCCACTTCCGCGTCTTCCAATCGTCACTAGGGAGTTTTCGCAAGCAAGACGCGGCCGGGAGTTGAGCGTGCCGTGTGCAAAATTTGCTTCTGCGCATGATCAAAGCCGAGAAACGTCCCGTCCTGGGGGAAACAAGTACGGTACTCGGCCAAAATAGCGTTCGGTCCCGATGCTGGGTGGGACGGGAGTCCGAGTACGGGGAGTGTCGCAGCTGATTGCTTCCGCGTATTTTCGATCTTCCCGTTGTGTAGTGAAAACTCCCTAATACCTCTCAATGATTTAAATTACGACATAAGAAAACAGAAACGTGCGCGGACCGTCCAGGAAACGGCAACGTTGGAGCACATGGCCATAAAAGAGAAGCGGTGGTGATTCTCTCCGTACAGTCCGAATCATCACCTTCCTTGTGCCGTTTCTTTTTCTGCTTCCACCGTCTCGAGAATGAGGTGAGTTTGTCTTGACTATTTATCCTCTCGTAATCTCATTATACCCTACATAGTATCCATTGCTCCACATCTGCTGCTGCTGGAGAGGAGGAACATGTTAAGAAAATGATTAAATTGAAATTTAGATATTCATAAGCAACTTGAAGTACTTTTAACGGCAATATTGAGGGATGCCAAGAACGAAGTCCCGATATTCTGTTTTTCTTTTAATCTTTTCTTATAGGCATCTTTATGTCTAAATGATGATTTCTTGGTTTTCCAAAGTTTACCGAGTATCTCATACCTCACAGTAGCAATTTCCTCCACTGGACTCTAAAATGTGTGTGAGATTTTGAGCATCGCTTTGTCAAGGCAATTTTATTTTGAAAAAAAAAAATCATCGGCACTGCCTGAAAAAAAAAATACAAAAACAACAACAACAACTGCCAATTGTGCGCAAAGATGTGTCTATTAGTCAGGTTGCTTAATGTCACAATTTGGGCTTACCGTTACAGAGCGGATAAAAGCACCAAATTTGGAGAGGTGATCCCCAGGACCTACTCATTGATATTAGAGTAGGAGCCCTCTGGAATTTTTTGATTTATAGGGTGAAAATGCTGAATTTTTTATATTTCTTTATAATATGATATATATATATATAGGGCCTACTGTATTGCGTAATAGTCAGGTCGCTTTTCGAAATTACCATTAAACGGCGGATAAAAGCATCAATTTTTTTTTTTTCACACGGATTCCTTTAGGACTCAGGGGCGTCACCAGCTTTTTTTCAAGGGGGGTGCGGTTTGACACTAAATGTTTACGAGATTTTTTGGACAGACATTTTGGGAATATAGGAAGCTCTCAATCCCTAGACTTACTGTTTTTTTTTTAGGGAAACCAAGCGGGGAAAGGGCACCGGCGTTTCTAGGATTTCATCTTGGGGGGGGGGGGGGAGGGGAGGGTGTGGAAGTGCCGGAGGGGGTTGTACCCCCTATAAATGGATTATGGAATGACGGTGTGAAACGACAAATTACTGGCAGCAATATCAGGAGAATGGCATAACGACTACATGCGAGCGAGCGGAGCGAGCGAGTTTGAAAATTTTGATATTTTACACTCCAAAAACTGCCGTTTGTAGCCATACTTTTTTGCTTTGTAAATTAAGGGGGGGGGGGGGCGCACCGGGCCCAACTGCCGGCAATTACTGGCAGCAACATCAGGTGAATGGCATAATAATTAATTGCGAGCGAGCAAAGAGAGCGAGCTTGGAAATTTTGACATTTTACAGTCCAAAAACTGCCATTTGGAGCCATATTTTTTCGCTTTGGAAATAAAGGAGGGGTGGGGGCGCACCGGGCGAAACTGCCGGTAATTACTGGTAGCAACATCAGGCGAATTGCATAACAATTAAATGTGAGCGAGCGAGACAGCGAGCTTGAAAATTTTGACATTTTACAGTCCAAAAACTGCCATTTGGAGCCATATTTTTCGCTTTGGAAATAAAAAGGGGGGGGGGGGGGCGCACTGGGCGCAAATGCCGGCAGTTACCGGCAGCAACATCATGAGAATTGCATAACAATTAAATGCGAGCGAACGAGCGAGCGAGCTTGAAAATTTTGACATATACAGTAAAAAACAAACAAACTGCCGTTTGTAGCTATATTTCTTCGATTTAGAATTTAAGGGGGCGCAACTGCTGGCAAATACTGGCAGCAATATCAGGAGAGCATAATGATTACATTCTAGCGAGCGGAACGAGCGAGCTTGAAAATTTTACTTTTTACAGTCCAAAAACTGCCGTTCTTAGCCATATTTCGCTTTGGAAATTAAGGGGGGGGGGGAACCGGGCGGAACTGCTGGCAATCAGCAACATCAGGTGAATTGCATAACGATTAAATGCGAGCGAGCGAAGAGAGCGAGCTTGAAAATTTTGACATTTTACAGTAAAAAAAAAACCTGCCATTTGTAGCTATATTGTTTCGCTTTGGAAATCAAGGGGGGGGGGGCACCGGGCGCAACTGCTGACAATTCCTAAATTATACAAGTAATAAGAAGTATAATTAGAATTCTATTAGTAATAATGAAGTATAAGTCGAAGAGGTTAGCATTTCCCAGGTGTTTAAGGCAGTGAAGTCACATAATGAAATTCAAAGTAGGTAAAAATTCCAGGCAGTCCCAGTTGGCTATAAATACCCGTGTCAGTGAGCAGTAAGCATCTTTTCAAAGAGAATACGGCTTTAAATAGACAGACCAGCAACACCATGCAGTATTGGGTGCAATGCAGACAATTAGCTCACTGGTCCTTCTCATCATACAGACAAGCAATAAGTAAAGCACAATCATTGCTGTTCCAAAGGCACGGAGCATTCTTATACGTATGGACATCTCAAGTC
This sequence comes from Diadema setosum, assembly GCF_964275005.1. Classification (NCBI taxonomy): domain Eukaryota; kingdom Metazoa; phylum Echinodermata; class Echinoidea; order Diadematoida; family Diadematidae; genus Diadema; species Diadema setosum. The sequence continues at coordinate 79,487 of NW_027307660.1, read as the reverse complement.
AAGCAATTAAGCAAAACATCAGTATACAGTATAAGGGCCAACCAGTTTTGACTTCTGTTCAGTGTTGTAAAGGGAGGGTTCAGAACTGAAGAGTAGGCCCTATCGATCAAATGAGATGCTGGGTGGGAACCTCTTCGACTTATACTTCATTATTACTAATAGAATTCTAATTATACTTCTTATTACTTGTATAATTTAGGAATTCTATTACGTAATACTCGTATAAGTCTTCAGAGGTTAGCATGTTCAAAGTTCCGTACAGAAGTCAGTCTAGTGGCATGAGTGAGGGCAAGAGGACAAGAAGGATGATGGACAGTTTTCACAACAAGGTTGAAACTTTGGTCATGACTCCTCATGCATAGAGAATATCTATCGATGGTGACACACATTGTCGCAAACAAGAGAAGAACTCGAGCAAAGTTTGCTTGAGAACCTACTAGTATAAGGTGCAAGGCATAGGTTTTGAGTATGATATCATTTTGATACCTTGCGTGCTTTAACTGGAGCAGGATTAAGCATGATAGCGCACAGACAAGTTAATCAAATACAATGGACCTCTTGTACCGATTTTCCAATCAAGACATAATCCTAATCATGTTCCTTAATATTCATGTACATTTGAAGGAAGAATTAGACATTAACCAGTTCATATTCGGCATAGTAATATTGCAGCAATAATTAGAGGCAAGTCCATTGCATTTTGGGTTGATATTAGAGTTTAAATTCATCAGTTTGGTGGACCGAATCTCCTAAACGAGTGGCCGAATAATGTGTCGCCATTTTCCAATGCACAACGTAACGTGATTTATGGTCTTGTGTCTTATCTGACTCGTATTATGACATTGTTCTTAACTGAGATACTAATATACAGGTATATACACATACTATCACAATTTACATGTATCTTTCTAACTCAGTAGAACTGAGAATTGTTGAACTAATGTGGAATCAATTGTTAGAAGGTAGAAGGTTCAAAATGTACCAGCGTTCGTCTAGTCAGTTGTGGACAAGATTTCATTATGACCTTTATACTTCATGCGCGAAAGTTTAGAAGTTGCGGCGCTTCTGTAGCTATGAGCTGAGAATGTGATACCACTTTCATATTAGCATCCGTGGATGTCTTACCAGACCAGAGTCTGGGATGAACGCGGGATGACTGTGCTCCCAAATCCTTATGTATATGAGCACGAGGTATATACGTCCTGTGGTACCCTTTCATACTGATCTCGAAGACAGATCAAACTCGGTACATGTTCCCATAGCAACAATACATTCATACCTAATTGTATGCAACAGTCAGTACAGTGTACAGGGATGTATACGTACAGCTATTGACAGTATATTAGTTATATTTTAAGTGTTTATACAAGCAGCTGCGAGGGACTGGCTTTCAGCCTCCGCTCCAAGATGCTTGTCGTCACCGATTTGTTGGGATGTTTCGGAGGAATTATGAGTTTGCTTTCTGAACTTGCTCGTTGGAGATGTTCTGTGCATTTAATATACTCATGAAGAGTTGATCGGAACACAGAGTTTAGGGTTGGAGGTAAAAGAAGGCACTTTAATTACCTGGTTAGAGATATACCTTCCATATCTCTAATGTGCAAACGTGGCATCATCTTCCGGTAATGTCATAAGAACTAGATGTCTCAGCATTTGTGTACGTTTTGCCGAAACGAGCTAGGAAAATTGTTTTTGACTCAAGTCACTGAAGGAGTCTATAGTTCATAGGTATCTTGAAACGATAAAAGGTGATTCAAAACAATTGAAACATCCCCAATGTTGTTGTATTTAGGCTTGCGAGGGTCGGAGTTAGATACGCCCTTCATAAGTTCTGACTATAGGGGCTGTTTGCCTATGTCATAGCTCTCGGTTTAGTAGTATGGAAGACCGAGCAGGTCTATGAGTTAATCGTGGGGTGGGCTTTGTTGAAAAGCTATGCTATAGGCTTAGATGTTGACAACGTGTTCTGTAGACGGGTTAAAAAGGATCACAAGATTGTTCAGAATACAGACATTGCTACTGTCTTCAAGCACCCTCATTTGTTTTGTTTATTGGTATTGTCTCGCCATGACGATGAGAGGAGCTTTGCAATGTGCTGCGATGTGTCTGCCACTTGTCATCGCTAGCAGAGAGCACCCATGCAGGCGGCTAGTGTGAGCTGGAGGCTCGTCGGTGGGTGAGGGTGTGGGGCAAGAATTTTCTCTAGGAGTAATAGAGGTGGGGCTATTCGCATTTTGAGCGATAATGAGGCCCATGGCTGCCGCCGCCATTGGGGCAGTGAGGATTGCTCAGGTCACCTTGTTCAGTTGAAGCTTGTGGAGGACTGAAAACGTTCTAGGGTAAGGAAAAAAGCATCAAAATTCAGGGCAATAAAACTTGGCTTCCATTTGACATGAGGAGTGTTGCTAATCCATATGTAGAGTTTGTGGATTGTGTGGTGAAAAACATGTAAAATAGTAATTAGTTGTTCATGTCTCTGCGAGACAAGCAGAAAACTTCAGAATTATCTACATCTGTTGAATGTGAAGCTGATATCCAATTGCTAGACACCAATTCCAATGTTGGCCGTGAATTCGTTCGGGTCAGGTATGCTACTAGCTGTAGAAATGTCTGACCGAATTATGAATAAGCACATTTCTTGTACACGAGCCACACAGGGCTTCAAGATCGTTCTGAATTGCAAGAGGTTCACACACATTGCTATGCGGGGAATTCTGTTTGGCACTCCAGACTCTCTGAGCAAAGGAATTGTCATTGTTCAGAATTAACTACTCTCCATACTGGGATGCAAGCATCGCTTGAAATTATCATGCTAATGAAGGTGGAAAGTAATTCTTTGTCTTGCGAGACAGCCACCACCAAAGAATGTTTTGTATCGCATGACTAGATAACGACACCAAACTTCGTGTCGATGTCATCTTCTGCTTTACGCAGAGCATTTATGGATAGTTGATTTATTTTTTCTAGTCCTAAGTGACGAGAATGTAAATTTCTTTGTGGAAGGCATTAGAATCCCGAAATTTGGTTTCGTTGCCATACAAGATTGAATTTCCAAGGGCAGTAACCTTGTCAAGCTTGTTCTGAGGAAAAAACTGAAAATCATTTGCTGGGAATTAATATGAGAACCAAGGAAGGTCTCGACGTGCTTTGGGTTGAAACTGGATTTGTCGAAATCCTTACTGAAACTCTTTAAGGGTGACAAGTTGATCATTGGCTTTGTCAAGACACTCTTCTCTGGTGTGAGAAAGAATATGGATATCATCGAAATAGGTGATTGTTGTAATGCCACTACTCACCGAGGCAAAGACAGGTTTCATAACTTTAAGGGAATTCTGTGGGGTCAAATTAAGGCCAGATGGAAGGCACTGAAGGAATGCAGTGAAAATACTACTTAGTATTTCCATTCGAAAGACTATGCTTGATGAACAAGGTGAACGGATACGGATAAATATGCACCCTTTGGAGGGGCAAAATTAAGGCCGTAATCAAGCGAAACTGTTCCACTCTGAAGTGTTCGTATCTTACAAATTTGTTCAAGTTTTTCAAATTCATGATTGGACTTAGACCGCCGGTCTTTGGTAGCGCTAGAATAGAGTTGATACTCCATGTGAGGAATCTCTCTAATAGCTTGCTTTGCGAGAATGTTCGGAGACAATTCTTCATGGGTTGCCTTTTCCTCCTCGGTAGAATGTACACTTTGTAGAGGAAAAATTTATTGGTATGGGGTTGAAATGAAATTATTGGCTTCATAGCCAAATATTGTGGCCAATATCCAAGGCTCGGGAATTATTTTGACCAGTCATCTTTGAAAAGCTTGAGATTTCCAGCACTGAGCGGTCTTGGACAGTACTCATCCTTTTTTTTTTTTTCTTCTTCTTTTTTTTTTTTTTTTTTGCTGGCTTGCGTAGAGACATTCATGGCACACGATGTATGCTTATGTGACACTTGTCAATTTTTCTCAGATGTCTTTCTGAACAACTTTCTACCAAGTGGAATCGACTTGCTGCGCAAGTGTTGCTGAGAAGGGTTGAGAAGGAGTTTTAAGATACCTCGATGGTGCATGCTCGGATCATACGATAAGCAAAGCCCGGGAGTGTCAGGCCATCGATGGTGACATGAGTTGTTACAATTCTCGTTGTGCAATTGCATGGATGATTATCCGTGCATGATATGTGAATTTCAGAAAGGATTTATCTATGTGGTAGAAGTCCCTTCACTACATTTTGTTGTAGAAGTTGGGAGCTCACAAGACCCAAGGCCTTGTGAAGGAGGATCGCCCAAATTTTGCTCTCGATTTTTGGTGTGAGAACTGCTTGGGCATTCGATGGCAATTGAGCATTTGCTTCGCGATTTTATAGAGCACTTACTATCTGATATGGGCAGTGTGACTGCCTTCATTAGCAAATCAGCCAATTTTTAAATTTGGCCCAAATGAGATCAGAATTTAAGTTAAAATCAAATTTGGTACCAGGCTTCGAAAGAGTTTGGCTGTAAGGACATGGCATCCGGATCAATTCGGTTGTCAAAATGACCATAACCACAAGTGGTTAGGGCAGAGTCAAGGCCACCCATACAGGGCAACGCAATCAGTTTTGCCAGGAAGGAGGCTGACATGAGAATATCGTCGTCTGTTGAGCTGCCGATGGGGATGGCTAGCTCGCTGAAGTCTTCGATGGGCGGGGCAGCGCCCCTGTCCCCGCGGACATGGCTCGCATGTCCGGACTAATCGCCGGGAGGAGAAGCTCTCCTGCACCAGCTGGCATGGCTCGCATGCCGTTTGTCATTACCACGGTGTGCCGCCGCCCTATCCATGAAGCGGGAGAGTATCTCGGTCTCTCTAGCTGAGCTTCAAGGCGGCCTTCCATGCCCTGATCTCCCCGCGGGGATGGGGGCTGAGAGGTAGCGTCGTCTTCCTGATCACTAGACATTGGAGTTTGAGATGTATAATCACGGAGGTGTCTCACCTCCCTGGTATAATTCACTGCCGTCACACTTGAAAAAGATGCTTACTGCTCACTGACACGGGTATTTATAGCCAACTGGGACTGCCTGGAATTTTTACCTACTTTGAATTTCATTATGTGACTTCACTGCCTTAAACACCTGGGAAATGCTAACCTCTGAAGACTTATACGAGTATTACGTAATAGAATTACTGGCAGTAACGTCAGAATAATGACATAAAGATTAAATGCGAGCGAGCTTGAAAATTTTGACATTTTACAGTCCAAGATCTGCCATTTGAAGCTATAGCTTTTTTGCTTTCGAAACCGCACCGGGCGCAACTGCAGGCAATTACTGGCAGCAACATCATGTGAATTGCTTAAGATTAAATGCGACTGAATGCGAGCGAGCGAAGAGAGCGAGCTTGAAAATTTTGACATTTTACAGTAAAAAAAAAAATGCCATTTGAAGCTATATTGTTTCGCTTTGGAAATCAAGGGGGGCGCACCGGGCGCAACTGCTGACAATTACTGGCAGTAACATCAGAATAATGACATAAAGATTAAATGCGAGCGAGCTTGAAAATTTTGACATTTTACAGTCCAAGAACTGCCATTTGAAGCTATAGCTTTTTTGCTTTCGAAATTAAGGGGCGCACCGGGCGCAACTGCTGGCAATTACTGGCAGCAATATCAGGAGAATTTAAATGCGAGCGAGCGGAGCGAGCGAGCTTGAAAATTTTGACATTTTACAGTCCCCAAACTGCCGTTTGTAGCTATATTTTTTCGCTTTGGAAATTAAGGGGGGGGGGGGGCGCACCAGGCGCAACCGCCGGCAATTACTGGCAGCAACTTCAGGTGAATTGCTTAACAATTAAATGCGAGCGAGCTTGAAAATATTGACATTTTACAGTAAAAAAGCTGCCATTTGTAGCTATATTGTTTCGCTTTGGAAATCAAGGTGGGTGCGCACTGGGCGCAACTGCTGACAATTACTAGCGGTAACATCAGAATAATGGCATGTTGTTGTTGTTGTTGTTGTTCATTTCCATTTGTGAAGATGGCTGGATAGCCCATATTCAGCTACACTAAGCTGGTCTTCCATGGGGTCCAGTTGGATGTGGGGTGGGACCACTTCACCGGGTTAGACACCCTGCATAAAGATTAAATGCGAGCGAGCTTGAAAATTTTGACATTTTACAGTCCCCAAACTGCCGTTTGTAGCTATATTTTTTCGCTTTGGAAATTAAGGGGGGGGGGGGCGCACCAGGCGCAACTGCCGGCAATTATTGGCAGCAACTTCAGGAAAATGGCATTACGGGGTGGGACCACTTCACCGGGTTAGACACCCTGCATAAAGATTAAATGCGAGCGAGCTTGAAAATGTTGACATTTTACTGTCCAAAAACTGCCGTTTGAAGCTTAATATATATTTTTTCGCTTTGGAAATTAAAGGGGGGACGCCCGGTGCGCCCCTCCCCCTGGATCCGCCACTGGTAGTCAAGGGTGTGGGTTTATGTTCATGAATGGGGGAGGTATGACCAGCGAGGTGGCGTCGAAGTGACCAAGCGGGGGAAGGATTTCCAAAATCTGCACCTTAGAGCATCCCCTAAACTAATTGTGCGTGTTTGTTTGTGTGTGTGCGTTATATACATGGAAAAGTTAGGAATTAGCCCAGGTCAAGTCTTTTTATTGGCAATGCAAGACATTTTTATGCAATATCAGGAGAACTAGTATGTAAAGCAACACTGCAAAATCAATGATCTAGCTTTGATATAACGAAGCGTAAGGTACGGAGGTGTACATTCTACATCACATTGCGCAACATAGTAGCGACTCTTCGTTCGGATGTACTGAGTACACTGCGCACATCCTGCTTCTATATGCAGAATGCCAACCAGGAATCACGCTGAATCACAATCTCTTGTCGGGTCCGGGCTTTTTGAACAATGTTTCGCACTATAATTATACCTATTTAATTATGGTTAAAAGAAAACATAGAAAACTATCTTATTTCTTGATCACCCTTTCATTCAAAAGCAGTTTACTATCACTTGAATTACTATTTCGGTAAGTCATTTTTTTTTTTTTTACCAGCGGATTGGGAGGGGGCGCACCCCCCCCCTCCCCCTCCGTAGTTACGCCACTGCTTTGGAGTGAAATGATTAGACAGATTTCTTGAATCCTAACAAAAAAAAGCTAGAAAATCTTTTCATCGCGGGAATTTGTGGGGTGGGGCAAATGGTGCGCTTGCCTTCCAATATTTTTATAGGGGCAACATTTTTGTTTTCTGTCAAAAGCAAGAAAATCTCCTAATTTCGGGAATTATTAATTATGGGGGGGGGTGGCAAAATTACAATATGCTTGCCCCTCCAATATTTTTATGGGGGTAACTTTTTGTTTTTCTGTCAAAAAAAAAAAAAAGATAAGACAATTTTCTCGTCTCTGGAATTATGGGGGGGGGGGGGGTGGGCAAAATGATATGCTTGCCCCTCCATTTTTTTTTCACTTTTTTATTATGCGGCTAAGGCTCGCTCTTGGGCTGGCAATATGGATTGGTCAGAAGTAACGTACATAGACCCTACATACTTGTAAGTAGCACACGTACATGCAAACGTGTATAAGTGCTCCGTATCGTACGGATGTACAGTACGGTCGATAAATAGTAAACACTGTAGAATACTAGTAGATGTGTATAAAATCAGTGCTGCCAGAACCAGGGGTGTGAATTGTTTTTGCCGACGATTTTTTTTTTTTTTTTTTTTTTTTTTTTTTTGTCCCTGGTGCAAAAAAAGAAAAAAAAAAATTAAAAAAGAATAATTATTTAGCGTCCGGCGTTGAGGTCGCTCGCAGACTGATTTTTTTATTTATTTATTTTTTTTTAAAGGATCTGAAGGGGGGTGCGTTCGCACCCAACGCACCCCCCCCCCCCCCCCCTGGTGACGCCCATGATCTATCCCCAGGCATTATCATGCCAACATGTACTTATATATACATGTACTATATCTTTGTGAGACGTAGATATAAAATGTCTCAGGTTTTAGATCATAGTAATTTCGAGGAAATTTCTTTAATTGTTATCATATATGTAAACTTGAGGCTATTAAGGGCTTTTTACACTTGTAAATTTTTGCTTAGCCCCGGACTATTGGTGGGGCTAAGGGGGGGCCTTAGCCCCACCGATAGTACGGGACTATCCTTAGCCCACTTTCTGTTTACACTCGTTTTTGCCAAAGTGGGCTAGCCCCACCGATAGTACGGTACTATCTGGCCCTGCAAAATAGCAGGGGTTAGCACCGCAATTGCGGTGCTAGCACCGCAATTGCGGTGCCAAGCAAGTGAGTGTAAACAGAACGAAAAAATAATCCTGGGCTAAGCGACGGAGACGAAGTGCGACCCTCACTGACCAATCAGAAACGAGGTAATCAAGTGCTGCCGGTGCGTGTGTGTACGTGTACAGTACACAGCGTAATTATGAATATTCATGTGGTTTGGAAAGTCCGGGGCTAAGAAAGACGAGTGTAAAAAGGTCAGTTTTCTCCTTCGCCCCGGACAAGAGATAGTACGGGACTAATTGGCGAGTGTAAAAAGCTGAAAAAATTGGTACGGGACTAACGATAGTCCTGGGTCAGAGAAAGTCCGGGGTTAAGAAACACAAGTGTAAAAAGCCCTTTAGATTTTCATCCACTTACCTCTGTTCCTGTGAAAAAATGCAAGTGTCAACCTCAATGTCATCCACGAATCGCACGTACTCGGGCGGCCAGTGGAAAAAAAAAAAAAAAAAAAAAAACACCGGTCACACGCGCCAAGGGCCATGGCATGCAGTGCCAATATAACAATAGCTCGCACAAATTGATACATAACATTTGTGTTTGTGTGCATGGGGACGATCCGATGGTTCATACAACAAAAGGGTTTCGTACAATCATTTTTAACATTGTTAAACGTACTCTTCCACATTTACGTAACATATAATGTGTCTTTATATTTATTTGGATTGTTATCTTGAGAATTGCTAAAAACAGTTATTATGAAAAAGTGGACCTTTCAGAATTTGGGGGGGGGGGGTGCGTACGCACCCGACGCACCCCCCTTGGCTACGGGCCTGGGACTATTTAACAATATAAGAGTAGGAGCCCTCCAGGGTTTTTTTTTAGAAAAACACTAAAAAGATCAAATTTCAAAATGGCCGACATTTAATTGGCAAAACCCTCTTTTTTGTGTAATGTAAAGACTCTGAACTGCTGGGGGAGGGGTAGGGCAAAAGGGGCAGGACCCCCCCCCCCTCCATAAAAAAAAAAAAAAAAAAATGGTTCGCTTGTTCTTTTGCGTGCCTTTTTTTTCTCGTTTTGCTCTATACGCGTGGGATAAAAACATAAAATTTGGCGCACGGATTCCTTGAGGACTAGGAAACAATATTAGACTAACCACACACACACACACACACACACACACACACACACACACACAAGATCAAATTTCAGAATGGCGGACACTTATGGCAAACCCCTCACTTTTCATGTGATATTACGTATAGAATAGTTGATACGATGACAGTATTAGCCTAAAAATTATATCTTCATTTTAGCTTTGGCTTAAAACCTGAATTTGGACATTGCGGTAGGAGCATTGTTTATATTCTTGCGTAATGTAAAGTCTCTGAATTGCCGGGGGAGGGGGTAGGGCAAAGGGGGCGGCCCTCAACTTAAAAAGTGGTGGTTCGCGTTTTCTGTTGCGTACTTTTTTATTGTCTTGCTTTATACACGGCGGATAAAAGCATCAACTATGGCGCACGGATTCCTCATTATAGAGTAAGAGTCCTGAAATTATTAAGGAAAACAAACACACATACACACACACGCACACACACACACACACACACACACACACACACACACACACACACGAAATCAAATTCCAAATGGCCAGCACTTATATAGCAAACTCCCTAATTTTCATGCCATTATATATGGGTGCGATTAGAACCTTAATTTGGACATTGTGGTAGGAGCATTGTTTACATTTTTGCGTAATAATGAGTGTCTGAACTCCGGGGGGGGGGGGGGGGGTAGGGCAAAAGGGATGGGACCCCGAAAAAAGAAAAATGCTGCTTGCTTGTTCTTTTGTATCCTTTTTTTTTTTTTTTTTCGTTTTGCTCTTACACGGCGGATAAAAGTTTCAAATTTGGCACACGGATTCCTTGAGATCATGAAACAATATGAGAGTAGGAGCCCTCTCATCTATGTTTCCTGGCGTCTGTCTTGCCTTGCGAATGTAAATTATTGTACTGGCCATTAGTAAGGTGACTTTGAGCTCAGTGATCATGTCCCGAATATTTTTATCTGCTTCGGATGTTGACACTTCATGGAGGACATCCTCCAGCCTCTCATCCTTTCTCACAGAAGAAACATTTTTGAACATCTAATGCCCTGCGCTTAGTGAGCCTTTTCTGACCTTCTTTTAGGATGTGAACTCTCTTTTTCTTTTTCTTCTCCAATCATGCCAACGTAGAATTATTGAATTTCAAATGGTAAGATTGTGTTCGTAAGAGTGTGTAATGACAAGCTTTCAACAGTTTCTTCATTCCCAAAGCAGAGTTCAACTGGAACAGCATTAATGGCTCGGAACTGTTCAGCATTGGACATGAATGACTTGTAGGCATCTGTCTTATCACCACTTGCCCTTTAACTCTTCAAAAGACACTTAAAGGGTTGAGCGGTGTCTTGCTGGCAAATCACACAACGATCCCGTGCACTTAAATACCATGATGGATCACATTCTTAAAAGCAAAAGTATTGGAATTTAATCCAATTATTGTTAAAACTTTAATATCCATTGCATCATTTCACTTACGGTGGATTGGAGTATGTTACAGCAGAAAGCACATGTACATGAGAGAGGTAATCCTCTGGGGGAAAAGGACATTATACAGTTTCTTGTAAAGCGACTATGATAGTCAGTCCCTTTCGTCTGCTGAAACATTCTGCAAAATAAACCTCCCTCAGCACTCAAACGCAACTTTAAACATCTTTAACACAATATATTATGGCCAGCACAACTATGACAAGACATTGTGTCTATATTTCTGTCCGCATTTGGTACAATTATCAGTAATGTTCCTGGTAAAAGATGAAGCTCACCCATAATCTCAGAAGGGAAATTTTCTGGTATACTGAGACACATCGGTGGCACAAGAAGAAAGTAATAGCAGTAGAATGCACCCCGTTATAGCAAACGTCGTCGGAACCTGCAGCTTTTTCCCCTGTTATATCGACAATTCGATTTATTATAAACAGAACAGTAATATCTCTAGAAAGATAGATAAGAGTTTTGGGACCTGATTTTTACTTAGTTGTTACGACAATTCTTACCCGCGTTCGTCATATTGGGAGTGCACTGTATCCACAAATAAATCTTACTGCACTGAAAAATTATTTCAGTGTAAAATGATTCTTGGAGTCTCAGAGCATGGGAGTAGCAGGGGTGGATCCATGAATTCCGTGAGGGGGAGGGGCGTCTTTACAAAATTAAAGGGGGCGCATACCCTCCTCCTCCATTTTTTCTTTGTATTTCTTTGTTTTAACAAAGAATAGAAGGGGCGCGCCCGGTGCGTCTCCATGCACCCAAATCCGCCACTGAGTAGGAAAACTATTCATTTTAGAAACTTCTGTCTGTTTAAACTGTATACATTATATTTGATTAGTATATAACATATGTACTTAATATTTGATCAGTAATTAATTCTACCATGTTTCAGATGCTTTGATGTTAATCATGGTCTCAAGTTTGGGTTTATGTTTTCAGTTCCATGACAAATAAATCAATTCACAACATATCTGAACTTTTATGTTATCACATTCCCTTACTTACACAATACATATCACATATAAAGAAATATTAAAATTCAGCATTTTCACCCTAAAAATCGAAAGATTCCAGAGGACTCCTATTCTATAGTATCAATGAGTAGGTCCTAGGTGATCACATCTCCAAATTTTGGTGCTTTTATCCGCGCTAACTAACGGTAAGCCCAAATGTTGACATAAAGCGACCTGACTAAGGGAATGTGATAACATATAAGTTCAGATCTGTTATGAATTGATTCATCTTGGAATTTGATGTCGTGTGTGTGTGGGTGTGTGTTTTCCTTAAACATTGCAGGAGGACTCTTACTCTAATGAGGAATCCGTGCGTCAAATTTGATGCTTTTTTCTGCCGTGTAAAAAGCAAGACGAAAAAAAAAAAAGTATGCAACAGAACAAGCGAACCACCACTTTTAAGTTGAGGGCCGCGCCCTTTGCCCTAACCCCTTCCCCAGCCATTCAGAGACTTTACATCACGCAAGAATATAAACAATGCTCCTACCGCAATGTCCAAATTCAGGTTTTAAGCCAAACCAAAAATAAAGGTTATATTATACTAATATTGTAATCGTATCAACCATTCTATAAGTATTCATATCACATGAAAAGTGAGGGGTTTGCCATAAGTGTCGACCATTTTGAAATTTGATCTTGTGTGTATGTGTGTGTGTGTGTGTGTGTGTGTGTGAGTGTGTGTGTGTGTTTGTGCGTGTGTGTGTGTGGTTATTCTTATATTGTTTCCTTGTCCTCAAGGAATCCGTGAGCCAAATTTTGTTTTTATCCCCCGTGTATGGAGCAAAACGAGAAAAAAGCACGCAAAAGAACAAACGAACAACCATTTTTGTAAAGGGGGGGGGGGGGGGTCCCGCCCCTTTTGCCTTATACCTCTCCCCCAGCAGTTCAGAGACTTTACATTACACAAGAATATAATGCTCCTAACGCAATGTTCAAGCAAAGGTTCTGAAGCAAACCAAAAATACAAAAACAAATGTAATATATTGTCATATTATCACCCATATGACATGAAAAGTGAGGGTTTTGCCAATTAAATGTCGACCATTTTGAAATTTGATCTTTTTAGTGTTTTTCTTTTTTAAAAAAAAGTCCCGCAGGGCTCTTACTGTAATATTGTTCAATAGTCCTATCCGTGTGAAAAAATTGATGCTTTTATCCGCCGTGTAATGGTAATTTCACTAAGCGACCTGACTATTACTTACGCAATACAGTATATATCTACACATATATATATATATATATATATATATATATATATATGTAACGAAATTCGGTGGAACCGATTCGATTTAACCGTTTCGATTATAATTTGTTATGATCGATTGTGCTTATAGCATAGGAAGGGGGCATTATCGGAACGTTGGGCAAACATTTTAATGTGGTATAGTGCATTATTATGAGTTTAAACATTTATTATTAAATATGTGGTTATTTGCTTGTCATAGGCAAGTTTGCATTATTTTAATACCAACTCCGGTTTAGACCGATGATACATGCCGAATTATAGTAACCATGTACAAGAGATACTGCTAAAATTTATAATCGTTTTACGAAATTGATAACCACGTTAACATTGTAAATGATTTGAAAACTTACTGCGGGTATTACTTACATAGCTGACGGACGTGCAAAATTGCCTCCTCATTCCGCGATAGGAGAGGCATATAAAGTGGCCGTTGTGTGACATAGTCCGCAACAAGTAGCCCGTGTATGATAAATTCCAATGTGTTGTTAATGTTGACTTCTACATGTAATAAACTGTACATGTGTTCTTGAATTGCTGACTTCACTGTGTCTTCTTGAGGGTTCTACCACAATACAACAGCTTGGAAAGTGGTGGTATATGTTCCTGAGTTGGAAGCACCGTTCCTGAGAAGACCAACTAGCAAGCCGTTGGATTTCGGGTATATTGGTAATGTGACTTGTCGCATAGTCCGTGCCCAATCCAAGTTCCAGTCGTCGCCGTTGGATTTCGGGAATAGTGGTAATGTGACTTTTCGCATATGCCCTGTGCCCAATCAAGTTCCAGTCGTCGCCTGAGGAAGTTGGTAACGGTGCGATATAGCACTTTACCCCGTGCCATTAACGATACCTGTGCCACCATATGGTTGTGAAAGGTGTTCCACGTTAGCGTGACTGAGTTGGTAACAAAACTTGGTAGCAGAACTTGGTAGCAAGAGTTGGTAACAAAATAAGTGTACCAATTCAACATCCTCTACAAGTGCCGCTTGGGAGTGACATACTTTAAGTGATGCTGAACTTGGTATGTGTGCCGCTTGTGTTGGTGAGCTGCTTCTGACACAACATAATACATGGTAGCGTACAGACTTGTAGTTTTAATAATTTAAAGGGATCGTTGTAAACTGCAACAAAACGAACCCCGCCTACTCGGCCATCCTGACACGGCTCGCGGAGGCATTTGTACAGAGAGTCAAATACACTCACTTAATTCACGACGAGAAGGCGAGTTCGTCGCAATATATATATATAATATATATATATATATATATATATATATATATATATATATATAATTTTATAAAGAAATATCAAAATTCAGCATTTTCACCCTAAAAATCTAAAAATTCCAGAGGGCTCCTACTCTAATATTGTTTAATAGTCCTAAAGGAATCCGTATGCCAAATTTCATGCTCTTATCCGCCGTGTAACGGTAATTTCACTAAGCGACCTGACTATATTATGTTGAAGGGATCAGAGAGAGTGCCGAACTAACATCATGATAATGATAGCTTGAAAACGGTAGCCCATCATAAGATAAAAAACAAACAAGCAGATCCCTTTAAATTATTAAAACTACAAGTCTGTACGCTACCATGTATTATGTTGTGTCAGAAGCAGCTCACCAACACAAGCGGCACACATACCAAGTTCAGCATCACTTAAAGTATGTCACTCCCAAGCGGCACTTGTAGAGGATGTTAAATTGTTACACTTATTTTGTTACCAACTCTTGCTACCAAGTTCTGCTACCAACTCTTGCTACCAAGTTCTGCGCTACCAAGTTTTGTTACCAGCTCAGTCACGCTAACGTGGAACACCTTTCACAACCATATGGTGGCACAGGTATCGTTAATGGCACGGGGTAAGGTGCTATATCGCACCGTTACCAACTTCCTCAGGCGACGACTGGAACTTGATTGGGCACAGGGCATATGCGACAAGTCACATTACCACTATTCCCGAAATCCAACGGCGACGACTGGAACTTGGATTGGGCACGGACTATGCGACAAGTCACATTACCAATATACCCGAAATCCAACGGCTTGCTAGTTGGTCTTCTCAGGAACGGTGCTTCCAACTCAGGAACATATACCACCACTTTCCAAGCTGTTGTATTGTGGTAGAACCCTCAAGAAGACACAGTGAAGTCAGCAATTCAGGAACACATGTACAGTTTTCATCAAGTAAACTTTTTATTCCTCTTAGAATTGTATGCTCTTCGATTTCGTGCATGTCCAAAGTAGTTGCTAACCATCTCGCAAAAAAGGCAAAACCTGAATCTCCATCTCTTATTCCGAAGATTGCATTGTTTTGGTTGCCATTCATTCATCCGTTCATTCATTAAAGATAAGATGCTAGGTGAATTTGAACACTTCGTGAGCCTACACTATCTATTCGTCCTTTATATCAATTCAATAAAGTAAAACAAACACACACATATATAGCGGGAATATCCCCTTAGGTTCGAGATATGAGCTGCTTTCATATTCATACAAAATTAGTTTTATTCCTGCCATGAATGTATAAATATTGGCCAATACAGAGATGTGTGTTGTGTGTATGCATATGGGGAGGTTTTGAAAAAGGGGTGTACCCATAATGAGGGCGTTTGTAGATTTTTTACACTCTTTCAAAGTTGATGTGATTACTGGAATTTGCAATTGCGTTTCCGTTCCCTATACACACTAAAAAATAGGAGAGCAAATATGTACCCCTAGAGGTACAGATGCTTGTCCCTATACAAGGAACCCTAGCGGCACTTATATGTACCCCATACAGGGGTACATATAAGTACCCCTACCTGGGGTACAGATATGTACCCTATGGAGTACTTATTTGTACGTTTAAGGGTACTCATTTGTATCATCATAGGTACTTATATGTTCCCTTAGGTGGTACTTATATGTTCCTCTGTATGGGGTACATATAAGTACCCCTGTATGGGGTACAGATGAGTACTTCTAGGGTTCCTTGTATAGGGACAAGCATATGTACCACTAGGGGTACATATTTTTACTCCTATTTTTGGTATGTGACTGCCTAAGTAAACAATATGACACACACACAAACACGCACACAAACACATGCATGCAATCTATGAGAGTAAGTTCACAGCATACAACTGTATGTATAAGACATGCTAAGGTGTTTTTCCTTGATATACAATGTACAAATTATATGCTTTATTTACTGGAAACTTATAACAAAGCAAAAGCATCCACGTGTTGAAATTGCACTACAAACACAGAGGGCTATACATACGAATAGGGTTGTTGCATTTAAAAATATACATGTACACGATGTAGTAGTGCATTGTACCAAATAAGTTGCCATTTTTGTGAATTTGTGAATCATTTTTGGTTGGCAAATTTACCAAGCAAAATTCTTACCAAGCGCTACTGGGGTATAATATTTAGTGCATTTAAGATGGTCTCAGTGTCAATTCACGAAAATAAGATCTTGTGACAATTCCTGTGACCTTCTCATTCACAAAAATATTTATGTAAGCAAAGACGAACAGCTTATGCAGTACAGGTAGTTGAGACTGCTTATCTTTGGCACAATGTACAACAGTGTAGGTACCTACAGGAATACATAACAATAGCACAACAAAGAAATATGTCATAATATACACTCAAATATTGAGATTACACAGCCATGAAATCCATACATGCTCAAAATTCACATTTCCATAATTTCTCATGAATCATAAGTTGGCTTGAAGAACATCTTTCACTTGTCCACACATTGAATATCCTACACAATCATATCAAATGAAATATCACTTGATTTAATTTGTTTGTAAATCACTTCAGTTAAAATTATAGAAACAGCTGTTCATAATCTTTAAATCAAAGGTAAAATCTTTGACAGAAAAACACTGTGGCACTTATAGGTAAATATGGAACGAAATTTGGCATCAAACGGGCAAAATGAAACAAGTATATCAGAATTGCTCTGAATTAAGAAGGGTTTTGTTTTTGAAATGGCCTTTTTAAACCTTTACCTTTGAATTTCAAGAGAAATGGAATACATGTAAAACTAGAAATATTGCTATGGTAAGTGGTATACATCCACCATAATGCACGCTTCTCCCAATAGGTCTATGTTATGTCTTGATGTGTGACGACAGTTTCACATAAGTGGCAAAATAGTAAAATGAAAAATGTTACAAGTGTCACAAATATGTTGAGTGTTTACTTTCCTTGAACTAATTTTAATTGGATAATAGCTAAGAGAGAGTCTTATAGTCTAAGAAAGCAGGTATTTGGGGATCGAGGAAAGTTCTTTGCTTTCATAATGCACATGAACAGATTTTATGTCCCATGTGTATATCCACTTCTTCGCAGTAATAGATACTTACTGTCAATACACTGTTAATGTCTGTCTACCTGTGCTTATCAAAATTCCTCTTACTCTGTCACGAAGAAAACTACATTCAACTTGACGCATTATAAGACAATGTACAGTGAGTTTTGATTAAACCAAAGTGATACCCCTTGCTCTTCACACAAGAAACACATTTGTATCTCAGAAAAAAAGTAAACAGATTATGCACCATTAAGAAATGGGTAGGCCACAGATATGAATTGGATGGCGGTAGTAGACATACTGCATGTACATGTATTATTATCGCACTGTTTGTCACCATCAATTATATTTTAAAGTACAATATTTCTTCCTATAGAACACAATTTTATATACTGGCGCATTTAGTGAAAGAGATTTGTATCTTCATTATGTAACAGCACACTGGTCATATCATAATGTAGTATCAAATCCATGTAGTGAGTGCTTGTTTTGCACGCTGCGTAAATACAGCTTTATATCCGACTGGAGAGAAGTCATGACCCCCCCCCAAAAAAAAAAAAAAAAAAAAAAATGAAGATGTGTGAACCCGCTGAAAAGTCGTGAGTATACTGAGGCAAATGTCTATGGGAAATGTGTGTTGTAGCAAAATCAAACCGTCCTCAATGGGTTAACATGGTCTTCTCTATCAGTTCACCACTGAACAGTAACTTTTGGATGAGGATCACATTTCTATAAGTAAGTTTTGACCATCAGGCTAAATCTAATGGCAATCTCCTTACAGTTCTCCCATCTGTTGAGGTAATCTCACTTTGCACAACACTGCCCACTGGCACTGGTAAAACAGTCCAGGACCAGTGAAAATCACCGTTGGACCAGTAACTGTTCGGAATGGACCATTAAAGATGGACAAACTGGGTACCTACTGGTCAAACAGATGGGTATGGCCAGTAAAAAAAGAAAAGAAAAAAAGATGGGTTAGTGTGCAGCCATGTCATGCAAACCATTCAATTGTCTGCTCATGTCTCGTACACCGCAGGTACTACTGTATGTACATGTATATCAATCTGTTCGAACATACTACAACACACTGCTCAAATGTAGTGAATGCTCTCAAGGAAATAAATAACTTAACAGAATATCGCTAGATCTACGCAAGGTCAACTTAAGCAAGGTTGATTGCACTTCATATTCATTCTAAATAAGAAAATATAGATTTAGAAACGGCAGTGGCAATGACAGGAATCTTCATGAAAGTAAAGCTCATGCTCATGTATTTTTTCAGATTACTGGGAAACACGTAAGATCCTATTGTACATAGAAGCTATGTTGAAGTTTGTGTTTTGCTTTTGTGTGAGCTTGGAGATTTAACTTCAATATAAGTAAAGAGAGGGCAGGTATATGATTCAAAGTGACCAAATCCTCACCCTGTTACTCACAATGTAAAAACCTCAAGAGTGATTTAGTTTTCCACTACCATCTGAACCTTTAGAAATTCTTGACTCTCCTTTGGCTGTAAAAATATACACTGCAGTCAACCTATATTTGTATGGTCAGCACTTGGGATTAGTATCATTTTGGTGAACTGCTTCAGTTGCCAATATTCCTGTATCAAGTTAGTAGGCTCCGCCTGCAAAGAATATGTACACTACAAACACATTTTATAACAGATTTTTCAATTGATACTGCATCTGGTGCATGTGTACCTCAAACGGGGAAGGCAACCTTTACTATGATTTGCAATGAATTCAAGTAACATGAAAAGATTTCCTTGCTCATAACTATGATGGAAATCACACTTTAAACTCAGTGTTAAGAGGCCAGAGACATACAATCATTGTAAGCAGCAAAACAAGAATTGTATTTAAGGATATTCTTTTAAATTCAAGTTAACATACTTGAGACATTAAAGCTCCAAATGAGAATTTGTTGCCTAAATTCAGCGGAGGTAAAAGGTTTCTGTCCTATCAATGGGCCAGAAGAAGTAAAACCACCATGAATTTATTGGGATATAACGTTAATCAACTTTCCTATCTTAAAGAACGAATTGCTGGAAATATTCAAAGCAATTTCCAGAATCGACCTGAATCTACTGGGATATTTAAGTTGATCAATCTCTGTACCTGGAATGGTAATTACTTGTAATATATCCTAATCTTGTGAGACAGGGTTGGATGAAATATTGGTGCGCTCTTCGTGTTGGGATATTCCAGCCCAAATGTGCACTACACAGCCAAAGTTGAAGCAACCCCTGCAGAAATGTTGGTGCAGGTGCAGACGCGAGAACTGTTCCTTCCACCTCCATGAGAAGGCCATCTGGTGCAAAAGGAATCCCACATATTACTAATAGGGACTTTCTGATTGTGTGGACATGGCCATCTTTCTTGTACAAGAGTGGTTCCAGATTGCTACAGTTCGTTTGTCACATCTGGGATGATATTGCCCATTTTGATTTCCAGTGCACGTCGTTCACTACGTACTGCTACGACGTCATGGCTCCCTTCCCTCCAACAGGCTGGCGAGTGGTTGCACTAAGTGATGACATCACTCGTGTTCTGAATATAGGTGGCCATGAGATCCTTGGCAGACGCGTTTGCAATTCAGGCGTTGGGATGTACTGGAGAACATGGAGTATGCACAGTTCCTTAAAACGACGTCATTACTTCGACGTCGACATTCAGGAGGGGAAATCGAAAAGTCCCTATCGTTGGATGTGGTCCCGCAGGTTTCTGGGCAAATAGTGAGGAATGAATTCACAACAAATTTGTTAATAACAACAAACAAACTTTTATTCACATTTTATTAACTGCAATCAAAAGTGCAACATTCAAAAACATTAAATTATCAGTTAGTTTCAAACCCTGGTTTACATTGAAAATGTTACTATATGTATTATCTATGCTCAAAGTAACCATCACCTTTTATATTATTTGAGGTTGATGTGAAAAAAGAAGAAGCAGCATAATTGCAAAACTTATCACATTTGCTTCAATAATAACTATCAACCCCTTTTTTTTTGGGGGGGGGGGGCGCAAATAGTTAACTTACAACTCTATAAACATTTACTTTCCACAAAGCATTTGGAATGTACAAAGGCTCTTCTTATTTTGTGACAAAATATCCAATCAAATATAGACTCATTCCCTTTCAAATCATATTTCACTTTACACAAACCTGTGGTATTACAGCCAGGGTCTTCCAAGATGGGGGCCCTTTTGATGAGAGTCCTTGCAGCTTCAGAGTATTGTAAGGGTGAAGAGAACCCAAGTGTGAATCTATGGACAGAGAAAAAGAAAACAGGAAAAAAAGGGGACAGTTTACCTCATTTGAGATAAAGGAATTGGTCACTTTATCTGATTGATTATTCATAGGAATTACAATCATGTCATATACGTCCTACATATAATCTAATAGGAAAATCATAATTTACAATACTTGCAAAGTCATTCTTTCTGCAAAGGTATTATAAGAATTTATAGTAATTCACAGCCTATCATGGACCACACATACATGTATCTTGCCACTTGTTAACTGATGCTACATCCAGCAGTCATGGGGCCATCATGCCACTGCCACACAATCAGTAGTGCTGATAAGTATAGGCCCTACCCAAAAATGGACATGCATCTTCTGGTGTTACAAGTCACAATTTATCAAATGATAGTAAGACCCAGGGCTGAACTCATGTAACTACGTGTACATCATGTAGTATTGTGCTCTGCATGGTTCTTTCTCGTTTTAACTACAGTACTTATGTGTCATTAAAAGACTTACCATTACCAAGTATGCTTGATAACGTCCTTGAAGAATTCTTGAATAATCTTTGCTCTCCACTGACTTCCAGATGGTTAGAACAGATGTATTCCTCACCTCTGTCACATCCATTCACATGTGACATGAAGTTATCCACAGCTTGGTAGTGGAACAGCTGCATTTAGCTGCTTGTCTAAATAACAACAACAACAACAAAAAGAAATGTGTAACTGGTAGCGTTATAATGTGAGGTTTAGGTCTTACATCAGTTTCTTGTAAGTGTTTATTGCCTTGTAAATTCAGAAAGGGAAAATGTTCGCGTCACAACTGCTTCCAATAAGAATAAAAGTTTGCGAAGGTAGGAATGCACTGATGAATATTGCAAGTGACATCAACAATAGGTTCATACATTTTACTGGAACTACCCTGTCATGATCCTGAATGCCACAGTCCGCAGCCCCATTACGCTATGCGTATGGGGCTGCCGGTCGCAGTTAGCACAACCCTAACCCAACAAGACGCCAGGCAAGGCATGGCGTTGTGTAGACTACAGCGACAGGACTGTACTCTACCTCACCGATACATTTACTAGTATTATAGCAGTCCAGCCAAGTCTAGCTGTGTGCAGCTGCTACATAGGATTAGACATGTTTCAAGAAAGATCAAGGATTGATGCTGTGAATTGAGATCAACATAATTAATACTATAGGTTAGTCATGTTTGTTAGTTGTCTTTGTTCTGACATCAGATTCTATACTAATCTAACAAAACAAAACAAAAAACTGTTAGATGTCAACTGGCATAATTTTCAAGCTGTGGTAGTGGTACCATTATCATGTAGTACCGGTAACTCACTAACCTAACTTAGTAACTGCTTTAAATTTGTGACATGCACAATTGTCTCGATAATGGTGTACTGTCACATAGACACGGACACTATACAATACAGTACAGTGCAGTGCACTCCCTCTGACATGACCTGTATAGTTTACTAGTTTGGCTGTAGTAGTGTTATTGTTGGGACTTAGTATAAACAACATTTCGACAAACAGGCCTTAGAACTGTTAGTGGTCTGCACACTATATACTAAGAACATTCTAGCTAACAATGTTTTTAGATCCTCAGACAGACTCTAAGTCAGTTGTGATCCGTCAAGGCGTCATGATCACCATACACTCACTCACCGTGACATTACGAGAAGTGGTCAACACGTCTGGTCTAGTGCCGAAGTTGTGCATCAGTTAATGGCCTTCTGTCGACTGCGTGCTTGAATTGAAGATCCTTACAGTTGCACGTTTTTTACCAGCTGAAGCGCGATAATAAATGTTTAATCTTGCTAGTCAGCTTGATACACTTGATGATCGACACATTTTGGATCAATACAAAAGTTGCTCGGTTACATTCGGTTACGTGTAAGCTGTATGCAGCGCGATCATCCTGCGTGAAAATCTACCG
Organism: Diadema setosum; assembly: GCF_964275005.1. Classification (NCBI taxonomy): domain Eukaryota; kingdom Metazoa; phylum Echinodermata; class Echinoidea; order Diadematoida; family Diadematidae; genus Diadema; species Diadema setosum. Next base: position 56,905 of record NW_027307660.1, on the reverse strand, counting down.
CTCGGCGACACGTACGTCGTCGCCGCCGCTCCAGACATTTGAATGAGTGGCCAATTTGGCTAGTTGTACAGATGAGGGAAAAAAAAGAATAACTAAAATAATCATACGTAAATTTTTAAGTGAATAAATCATTATAAATATTTTGTAAACATTTTTATTAATTTTTTATGTGATTTCGTCCATTAATTGGGTATATCATTCAGAAAATTACACTGGTGTTTGATAATCGCAGGAATTGATTTCTTTCTTTTCGCTTATTGGTCAACCAGTTTGGCGGTAGGTATTCTCGTTATCAGAACGTGAATTTAATAATCGTAAAGCCTCCGAAAAACAGTTCCAAGATTACAGGTGTATTGACACTTTGTCTTAAAACACGTACTTGCAAGTTTTATGTATACCAAGATATGTAAAATGTGTTCTTTGAAATAACCTTTGTATCCACTACCAAGTCTTCCAAGATGTAATGTAACATGTACATGCATAATTGGTCTTTGTTACAAGACTATTCAGGGTAACGACAAGTAGGAAGACCTACGCTCAAGGATACCTACCCGTTCCCGCACCAACGAGTACTCCTAGACGAACTTACTTGCTCACAAGCCCGATACTGGCACACAGGCAGAAACGCCTACCCCAAATGTACCGCTAGTTTTTAGTGTGTAGGACTAGTTTTGTTTGCCGATCGTGAATACAAAGGAAGCAGTCATGAGGATCTATCTTCTTGTAACAGCCATCTTATGCCTAGGTGAGTTTTTAGTGTTTTTCTGCTTTATCATTCAAAAATATTCAATATTCGAGTTTTTCCAGTTTTCTTGTATTGAAATCCAGTAGTGAGGCTAAATTGTATCGTGTTTTGATTGCTACAGTTCTCTTCATAATACACCATTGTAATTAAGTGTATGCTCCTGTAGAGACATCCTCTTACAATTCATCCACACGATATCGGTATGCTTTATGGATGTTGAATTCAATTTTTAGTTCTTTCTTTTTTACTCTCTGTTCTCCCTTTCTTTCTTTCTCTCTCTCTCTCTTTTTGTGTGTCTCTCTCCCTCTCAAATTACTATTATTATCATTATTATTATTGGGTTTCTTTTTTTTTGGGGGGGGGGTTGAGGGTCACAGGTTTAAAGGATACCAATTTTATACCAAACAATACCCAATATTTTGAGGGGAAAAAATGAGCCAAGGCTGATGGTGCACTTGTGACCTTAAACAGAAAGAAAGTGAAAACGGAAATACATGATCACGTTCATAAACATGTTTGTTTTGTTGCTAAAAAAATAAGTCGCTGGTGGCACTAGGTGTTGATCTTGTTTAATGTAATGTCATTTTAATCAGCTTTATATTTGTGTTAGCTTTCGACGTACATTTTGCCCCAGACACTTGACAGATCAAATATCATAGCGAAGGTTTGCAGGGTAATGAACAACTACCCTTTACATATTTAGTACGAAACTAGGCACGGATATGCATTCATTAAAAAAAAAGGAAAATCGAGATAATAGCTTGCATAGTAGCACCTGATTATAAGAAGAGACCAAGTCCAAAGTCGGCTTTCATTTATGAAGACCCTTCTGAATTGTTCGATCCACAGCATTTGTATAGCGCCATATATCTGTTGTAGAAACATTCAACGGCGCAGACTCCTCCAAAAGAGTTAGCAATTGAATGCCTGATGAAAAATGTGAGTCTTGAGAGAGGCTTTGAATTAATGCAATTCAATTACAGATGATCGTTCAAATGTCTGTTTTACCTTCAACTTTGAAAACATCACATTATTCAAGCTAGAAAATTTTAGATATTAGGATGTTATCTGCTTTTCACGATTTTGTTTTTTCTTAAAGATTTTCTGTGGTTCTGGGGTGATTTTATATCAAGTATGAATTTGTTTCCAAACCCCAATAGCGTTTTCCCAAATTACCAACGTCTACAATGTCTTGTCAATGTATAGCACCATGAACATGATATAGGTTTTTCCTGTCAATGTCATACTTTTGCCATTCAAATTCAGCAATGCGCATTCAAATTCACACAGCGCAGGCACGCGAAAGGTTTTTCCATTCATTTTCAAAATTTGTTCATTCAATTTCACAAATGTTTACTTCAATTTCGTCGCGGGATGTCGGGAATAGACCAATCTTACTTTCAAATTTGTCTTTCGTCGTTCATTTTCAAATAATGTCCATTTAATTTAGTCATTTGGCATACATTTTCGTCATTTACAGTTCAAATTCGTCAGTCTCACTCGCAGCACTCAAAACAGCAGGATCAATTTCGTCTTTTTTCAATCTTTCGTTAAATTTTCATTCATATTCGTCTCATATCTCTATCCGGTGAGATTTCCCAGTCATTTATGTATTTTTTTTTTCTGTAACCGTTCACATTTAACATTCAGGAGTTAACATACACACACGTGTCCCCCCCCCCACACACACACAGAACCACAGATACAGACACACACAGAAGTAATCCGAGTACACACTGATACAAACAAGACGTACCGTCTCGCATACGAAAACACTGACACACAATTTCTATAGGCAAACATGATTAAAGACAAAATTTAAAGTTTGCTTCATGCATAATGGTGCGAAAACCTGAAAATTAAAATGCCATGTTTTTCGTGTCTATCGTCTTAGCAAATGGTTAGGGAATAATGTGTAACGATACAATTTACGAAAGAAAGTATAAGTAATATGTCGGCTTAAAGTTGGTTAACCCTCAAAATAATGAATCGACAACATCTGGCTAATTTGAATGAAAAATTCATGAAATTGTGTGAACAAAAACGAATTTGATCTTCACATTCTGCGATCCGTCAGCGGGAGGGATGAATTTGAATGACGATTGACGATTTTGAATGCTACGTCTTCGAAAATGTTTGACGAAAAACGAATTACAATGACAATTGACAAAATTGAAGTTAGGATTTGCGTTCCACGTGCTTCTCGGGACGAAATTGAATAATAAATGTTTGAAATTGAATGACAAAAGTGCGAAAATGGATGGAAAAACCTATATTCGGGCATTCAAATTCAGAATCCGAGCGATCAATTTCATTCTATTTCGTTTTCGTCAAAAATCAAATTCACGATTGGGCGTTCAATTTCCAAATGCAACTTTCCTACTCGTGCATTCAAATTCACACGATAGTCATGTGATAGTCCCATTTCTAGGCGATCAAGTTCCCACTTCGTGCAATCAGTTTAACGAGGAAAATGGAGTAAACTTTTGAGAAAGGAAAGAAGGCCAACACAACCAATGAAGGTTTGCATATAGTGTAATTATGATTGTTTACAGGTTCTACATTGTTCTCTGTTCATGTATTCTTTGTTTTTCATCTCAATAAATTATAAGGTCCAATCAGCAGTGCATCCAAACAACACAACGACAATTAATCACATTTCATGATGATACTGCATGCTGACAACGCCCCAACACCCCACATAATGACAATTCATCAATCATATTTATAGACAAACTGACACACAATGATCTCATATAGTCCCGCAAAAGTAAACCAATAAGATAGCATTATACAACAAACAAGACGTATAACATGTTCATGTATCAGTTTCAATATAGTCGAAATTATTATTTTTTCCCTCGAAGGTGTCAACCAACCTTCCATAATATGCACGTCTGTAAGCCTAAACAGTGCCTAATGTTTGTTTGTTTCATTCTCCATCTAAGAAGATGGCTGGATAACCCATATTCAGCTACAATAGCTTGTCTTCCATAATATGGGGTCCAGTTGGATGTAAGCCTTAAACGCCCTGCTCTTTGCGATGAAGAAATGAAGTGGGAGCTATTACCCAGGCCCGTAGATAGGGGGGGGGGGGGGGTGCGTCGGGTGCGTACGCACCCCCCCCCCCCCAAAAAAAAAAAAAAAAAATCTGAAAGGTCCACTTTTTCATAATAACGGTTTTTAGCAATTCTCAAGATAACAATCCAAATAAATATAAAGACACAATATATGCTACGTAAATGTGGAAGAGTACGTTTAACAATGTTAAAAATAATTGTACGAAACCCTTTTGTTGTATGAACCATCGGATCGTCCCCATGCACACAAACACAATTATTACCTATACGAGGTAGTTTTGCGAGGCAATTGCAGTTGATATTTTGCAGGGTTAAAGGTCAGCAGTTGATATTTTGCAGGGGTAAAAGGTGAGCAAGCAATGTTCGTTCGCCTCTGCCGGGTTCGCGACGTTGCTGCGTGTCGGTTACACACACTGTACACAAATCGCCACGTCGCTGCGTAATCCACCTCCCTGGTAACAGCATGGAGCTTGGTAGCTCCATGGTAACAGTAACAGTATGTGCAAACAGTGCAATCTTCCGGTTTGGGGAGGTGGGAAGAGAAAGAGTGGAATCTCTCTCCCCACCGATCGACCACGAAAAGAAAACATTCCAGGACGTCCAGGGTGTCAGTTACACGCACCGCAGAAGAACGCTGATAAATCAACTCATACAAGGTCGACTACTTACAGCAGCACTAGGCAATGACTAGTCCATTTGTGATCAGTAATTGCACAGTGACCATCAGTTTTACAACTCTCAAACTTTTAACAGAGAAGTAAAAATAAAGTGCAAGAACGTTCAGAAGTTTGAAGTTTGCCTGTTACAACTACATGTATCTTTGAAGTTGGAGTTGAATGATATACATTGATGAACAATTTTGCAATTATTCAACATGTTGATGGTCTATTCAACATGTTGATGGTCTACAGGTAGTCAAATGTGGCTTGATCTGTATCATATATAGTGTATAGCCGTATTTACATATTTTCTTTATTTCGTCGCTGAATCCACGAACCGGCACAAACCCCGAAATTGCGAAAAAAAAAATCAAATTTGAGTTTCATTCATTTTTAACATCTATTTGCAAAGGTCTTTCATTTACATGAGTTTCAGAATGTATTTTCGCTTAATTAATGAAATATTTGATGTCACTAAAGCGACATTAGCCCCGAAAGTCCGAAAAACATTTTCACGAACCGGCATACAGGCGTGTGACACTTCGTGAAATTGTAACTCCGAGGGAAAGGAAATCCACGAACCGGCACTATTGCGCGCGTGCGCGCACTGACACACAACAAACGGGTCTAGCCATGTAGACGCATCGCTGAGCTACTCCGGCTAGTCCACTGGCCTACGTGCAGAGTATCGACCAAGCCGCTTCCGTGGTCACGTTATTGCCCCACCTATCTCTTTCTGCGTACCTTTCGTAAGTTACGGTCTCTAAAAACCCAAAACCGTTTATTCATAAAACAATCAAGAAAATAATAGTCTAGGAGTAGCTGATTTGTACAGTAAGTCAACGAGGCATTATAGGCTAACAATTAACATAGGGGTTTTGCGTATCTTGTATATAAACGTCATGTTACTTAAATCTAGACTCTAACGTTACATGTTACTTTGATTTGTTGCTGAAAATAAATGTCATCACTTGACAACTGTACGAATGAATTTCATGCTCATGAAATCATGTGTAAAGTAAGAAGATAAAGCTATATCTACAGCTAGATTTGTAGAGTCTCTCTAAATCCATTTTCTAAACCTTCTACTGTACATGCAATTCTAGACTTCTAGGCAGATAAGAATCTGTCAGTGGTAGTGGTACTGCCAACTACTGGTACTAGTGGTAGTTGTACCGGTAGGTTGATGAGTAAACGTGAGTAGACCTGCACCTATAAGGAAGGATATACGATTAAAGATAATATAAAGTTTTGGTACCTCAAAAGTTTCCCCGAGTTTCCTTGTCTTAGTTTGTGTTTCAGGTTAAAGTACCTTTCAGGAACAACACTGTGACTCATGTCAGACTTACTCGCCCCAGAGTGCTCTCATGTCTTAGTAATCATGCAATAATGGTTTCGTACTAGAGCAGAGCGGGCTCTGAAAAATTCGAACGATCCGTTAGTTTGACTCGACGCGGTACCGCGACAATCAATACACAGGTATTGTACGAAACCATTATTGCATGATTACTAAGACATGAGAGCACTTTGGGGCGAGTAAGTCTCACAGTGTTAGTTACGGGTACATGAAAGGTACCGGTACTTTAACCTGAAACACAAACTAAGATAAGGAAACTCGGGGAAACTTTTGAGGTACCAAAACTTTATATTATCTACATGCAAATCCGGCCATGATTAGCCTGGAACTGCAAAACATGCCTAAAGTAAAAGTGTCACTCTAGTCTAGATCTGAGTTAGATGTGGACTTGTTCATAGGAACATGCAAGTCTTAGGACGAGGAATGTCAACCTGCACTGTCAAGCATTAGTAAACTAGAACAGGGTATTTTTTAATAGGGCCTACACATAAAGAGTCCCCTGTTCAAACTGCTTTGTATAATTATGATAGCCTACCTAGGCTAGTCCTAGTCTAGTATAGGACTATACATTTAGAAAACAGTCGTGTCAGGTCTAGATCCTTTGCCTTCGGTTTTGTTGATGTACATGTACATAATATGCATGCAATTTGTTAACTGCAATTATGCAGATTACGTTTGATGTGTTTATTTATGTTTATTTTCTTTTCTTTTCATCCCTAGGTAACACTTGCCATATCTCCGATGAGCTGAACTAAGTAGAGTGCTGTTTACCCACACACCCAAGACCAAGAAAATGCCTATAACGAAAACGTTCTGCCAGGTAAAAATCAAAACAGAAATGCTGGAAATGAAGTTTTGGAGATTGAATGATTTAAGAATAGGACGAATCTTCATTCATTGAGATAAAAAATGAATCAGCCTGACAAAATATTGAATTCTCGGAAAAGAATTAGCTGGACTACATCTGATGTATGTATAGAGAGAGAGAGAGAGAAAGAGACAGGAGAGATTTCTCATTAAAATTCCAGAATCGTAATGCAATGCAGATCAAAAGAACTGCACAGAGTAACATCATGTCAACAGCAAACTGTTTCTAAAAAAAAAAAAAATAAGTTATCTTATAAAGTCTGTAGTTATGTCAAGGAATAATAGGCATGTGCATTGATGTAACTTAGTATTTACAATTCTGATAATCATTTTTTAATTGATCCGATAGGAAAGCCCACTCCATTTTGGTCAACTTATTACCGGGTATTTTTTATAGGGCCTACACATAAAGAGTCCCCTGTTAAAACTGCTTTGTATAATTATAGCCTACCTAGGCTAGTCCTAGTCTAGTATAGTACTGTAAAGGTCTACAGTGAGAAAACAATCATGTCAGGTCTAGATCCTTTGCCTTCGGTTTTGTTGATGTACATGTACATAATATGCATGCAATTTGTTCACTGCAATTCTGCAGATTACGTTTGATATGTTATTTGTGTTTATTTTCTTTTTTTTTTCATCCCTAGGTAACACTTGCCATTTCTCCGATGAGCTGAACTAAGTAGAGTGCTGTTTACCCACACACCCAAGACCAAGAACATGCCTAAACGAAAACGTTCTGCCAGGTAAAATCAAAACAGAAATGCTGGAAATGAAGTTTTGGAGATTGAATGATTTAAAAATAGCATGAATCTTCATTCATTGAGATCGAAAATGAATCAGCCTGACAGAATATTGAATTCTCTGAAAAGAATTAGCTGGACTACATCTGATGTATGTATATATATATATATATAGAGAGAGAGAGAGAGAGAAAGAGACAGGAGAGATTTCTCATTAAAATTCTAGAATCGTAATGTAATGCAGATCAAAAGAACTGCACAGAGTAACATCATGTCAACAGGAAACTTTCTAAAAAAAAAAAAAATAAGTTATCTTATAAAGTCTGTAGTTATGTCAAGGAATAATAGGCACGTGCATTGATGTAACTTATTATTTACAATTCTGATAATCATTTTTTAATTGATCCGATAGGAAAGCCCACTCCAGAGATTTGGTGGTGCGCTGGAATAGTAATGGAGAGACAAACACTGTTGCCAGCAGAGATTTGCTGTACAGGGCACCACTCAGAGTAGGATCAACTGTCACCATGCCGTGGGAAGGTGTTCCGTGGGAAGGCACAGTCCTCAGCTTTCTCCCAAAAAACTTTCACGGTAAGAAGAATCACGCGTTAGAAACAGTTTGACCTTGAAAGCCTTATTTCTGTAGATGTCATCTCGCATAGCAGAAGTAGATTGGTCTATGAGTCCAACAGTGCTCATTAGAATCATTTAAAAAAAATTGTTATTAAAATGGCATAATGCAGAATATTCTGAATTTACAAATTAATATCAGTTACACTTGTCTGTAAACGTGAAGAGTGCAGGGGAATTTGTATGTTATTTTTCATATACATTTTCATCTTTGTAGTCATTTCAAAGCGTATTGACCTCCAAAAGGGTTATGTATCTGATTTTTTGCCCACTGGAACAGATTGACTGATAACAGACAATTTTAACTGTATATCTGTAATTAGGTAGCCAGGACTTTGGTTGTAGCAGCGCTGAGAGGAGAGAGTCATCTGACAGTTCTGATCCAGAAAGCTCACTTACACTGGCTACCATCAGACAAAAACTAAGAAAGCTTTGTCATTGCAGCATTTTACCTCACTTGACCCCTACTGTCACACCACTGATGTGTCTTGATGACTCATCCTGTAAATGGATGCTTCCAGCAGTTCATGGCATAAACAAATGAACAAATCTTGTCATAATGTGGGTATGTTTATCCATGTAGCTTAATCGCTGAAGTTTTCATTGTTTCTATTTATTTGAATAATTATTGTCGTGTTACTACTGTACTAAGGTGTTTATTTCTTAGAATGTTTTGTGATCTTGCTCTTTTCTTCTTCCTCTCTTCATCCTCTCTTTTTTTCATCATTATATTATTATTGTTACTGTTGCAGTAGCAGTATCATTTCCATAGAAATATCCATATACATGTATTATACATTTGATAAATACTCATCAGTTAAATATGTCATACATGAAAATGTTGAGGGCTAATGAATGAAAGTCTAGTAAAGTACATTCAATTGTATTTTCAAATGGCAAATTCTTTAACATGGTCTTATTTCACAATGAATACAAAAGTATGAAGAAAAATCAATCCTCAAAATATCCAGGCATTAAAGTAGTTGATGTCTTGATCACAATAACAAATTGATTAGATAGATGTTTCTTTCTCAAAATAGGCGACAAGGACGTCACTCTTCCAAGCACTGAGAGGGATCAGTCATCCGACACCTCTGACTCTGAAAGCTCACTTGCACTGGCTAGTCTCAGACAAAAAATTAGTAAGCATAGTCATTCACATATTCTTTTTTTTTTCATATTGGACTTGTACTGTTAGATCGCTCTGTCATTCTGTAATTTGATGTTTTGTTTTTGTTTTTTGTTTTGTTTTTTGCTAACAGTATATCATTTCACATATTAAGGAGCAAGTTGTGTGTGGATCAGATGCATATACATTTACTCTGTTCAAGCTGTTGAAAATTTTCATCATATTTGTGTGCATATATTGAAATGTAACCTATTTTATATGGCGTTTTATTAGTTATTTAAAATAAACACATGAAAACTGGTCCAAAATGCTTCAACAAATTTAAAATATACCGATTTGATGTCCAAATAAAGAAACCAACCCACCAATAATGTCCCAAAAGTTGAATAAACATTGGATATGGATTAATTGGATTTGGTTCAGATGTATGACAACAAACATTAACATCCAAATTAACAATTTAATTCTTAACATGCCAGAGAAAACTTAGGTCTATATGGACTTTGTGTGTGATATGTCGTGCAAATTTGCGACTTGGGAATAATAAGAGTGAATTGTTTCACATCCAACATTTTAATGTTGCGCTTTCATTTGTATTGGCTTATTTTCCATGATACAGTAAAATTTATTTAATTCACAATGTTTATGTGTAATCCATTCAATTTGATGATAGCTTCAACAACTAACTGGATATCAACTACATTTCTTTCTTTATGGCACACTCCGAAGGACTGAGCAACCCTTCAGCAGACGACTCAAACTTGGGCCACGAGTATGCAACAGATGATCATATTCGGGAATGTGACAGCTTCTTGTGCAAGGAAGAGATCTGGGCTGCCTGTCACCGATGCAGCTGCCTGCTGTGTTTTACACACTTTGAACAGAGTGAAGACTGCATGAGTCATAACATGGCATTTTGTTCCAATAACATTGATGTAGGTTTATTTGATATGGATGTATGCTCTTCCTCTATCTCAAATACAACAGGTAAAATCACAACAAATCATGTCCAAACCCATCAGAAATGCAACGGACCTATAAAGCAGCACATGGATGATTCACATTTGCAGCTTTCATTGCAGTGTAGTAGCGAAATTATTGCAGATGACTCTGGCCTGAGCAACGTTCCAGATCTACCACAGGCAAGAGAAGCAGAACTTATCCCACATGCCCCTGACCACAGCAACGTTCCAGATCTACCACAGGCAAGAGGAGTAGAACTTATCCCAGATGCCCCTGACCACAGCAACGTTCCAGATCTACCACAGGCAAGAGGAGTAGAACTTATCCCAGATGCCCCTGACCACAACAACGTTCCAGATCTACCACAGGCAAGAGAGGAGGGACAGCTGATATTAGAGGCGCCAGATGCCCCTCGCTACAGCAACGTTCCAGATCTACCACAGGCAAGAGGAGTAGAACTTATGCCAGATGCCCCGGACCACAGCTACGTTCCAGATCTACCACAGGCAAGGGAAGCAGAACTTATCCCACATGCTCCTGACCACAGCAACGTTCCAGATCTACCACAGGCAAGGGAAGCAGAACTTATCCCACATGCCCCTGACCACAGCAACGTTCCAGATCTACCACAGGCAAGAGGAGTAGAACTTATCCCAGATGCTCCTGACCACAGCAACGTTCCAGATCTACCACAGGCAAGAGAAGTAAAACTTATCCCAGATGCCCCTGACCACAGCAACGTTCCAGATCTACCACAGGCAAGAGGAGTAGAACTTATCCCAGATGCCCCTGGCCACAGCAACGTTCCAGATCTACCACAGGCAAGAGGAGTAGAACTTATCCCAGATGCCCCTGACCACAGCAACGTTCCAGATCTACCACAAGCAAGAGAGGAGGAAGAGCTGATATTAGAGGCGCCAGATGCCCCTCGCTACAGCAACGTTCCAGATTTACCACAGGCAAGAGAAGCAGAACTTATCCCAGATGCCCCTGACCACAGCTACGTTCCAGATCTACCACAGACAAGAGAGGAGGTAGAGCTGATATTTGAGGTGCCAGATGCCCCTGGCTACAGCAAAAATGCAGATCTACTCAAGGCAAGAAAAGAGGGAGAGCTGATATCACATGTTCCCGACTACAGCAACGTTGCAGATCTGCCGCACGTAGGAGAAGTAGTAGAACTTGTTCCAGATGCCACTGGCCACATCAGTGTTGCAGATCTACCTCTAGCAAGAGGGGAGACAGAGTGTATCCAAGAGGCTATGAAGGAAGTTCAACCAGAAGATTTTCACGTAGATGGCGAAACTTCTTTACCTCTGACTGAAAAGTTGAAAAAACCTTCCAACAGCAGGAATTTGAATGTGAAGATACATAGGAACAAAGGAGACGCCTATTCTACAGAAAAAAACAGACAGGAAGATCCCTGCAAGAAGGGATATTCCATTTTCTACAAAATGTAGCCACAGCTGTAATCAGTGTAACTTCAAGTGCATGGAGTTTACACTGGAGGAGCGTAAAACTGTGAGACAGGCTTTCTTTGACCTCGCTGATCTCCAACTACAACGTGAGTGGATAGCGAGGCACGTCGATATATCCATGGCTGATAAGCAGAAACATCTGTCCTACTATCTTCCTTCATCTCATGCTTTGCATCAAAAGCAAATGGTGTGTAAGGCCATGTTCATGAACACTGTTGGAATCACAGCACGTCAGATACGCACTGTCACCGACAAGATCCGACCTTCTGGTGTGATAGAAAAGGATAAGAGAGCCGGAAGACAGCAGATCAACAAAAATCGAGATGAAGCCCTAAGACAGGAAGTAACTGACCACATCAATCGCTTTCCAAGGGTTGAATCACATTACTGTCGGTCTACATCCACTTGCCAATATCTCTCATCGGATTTGACGCCAGCCACCATGTACAGGATGTACAAGTCAGAACACCCAGAAGGTGCATCTATTACGTTTTATAAGTCAGTACTACAGTTCTTGAATCTGAAATTCCATCGACCCAAAAAAGACCTCTGTGGTCTTTGCGATTCCTACGTGAGAGGCTCGTTCACTGAAAAGGAAGCTCTTCATGATGAATACAGTGCTCACATCAGTGAGAAAGAAATGGTTCGCAAAATCAAAGAAGAAGCCAAGATCAAGGCTGGGAGATCTGATGATTTTTGCGCTGCAGTATTTGACTTGCAACAAGTCATGTATCTTCCTCAGAGTCAGAGGTCAGAAATCTTCTATAAGAGAAGACTATCGAATTATAACTTTACCGTTTTCAATCTTGGTACAAAGGAGGGAGTATGTTACATATCACATGAAGGACAGACGCGAAGAGGTGCATGTGAGGTTGCCTCAAACTTGCATAGGTTTCTCATGGAGAAAGACTCAGAAGGAGTCAGGGAAGTCGAGTTTTTTGCAGATGGGTGTGCAGGGCAGAATAAGAACTCTATAGTCCCGACAATGATGTTGTCATTTGTCAAGAACTCCTCATGTGTTCAGAAGATTGGTCTTAACTTTTTCGAAACCAACCACGGCCAGTCAGAGGGGGACTCAATGCACAGTACGATAGAGAGAAGACTGAAGCAGCAGACTGAGGTATTTCTACCTGCTCAGCTAGCGAGCATATGTAGGATGGCCAAAGAAAAGCCACCCAAGTACAGGGTTGTATCTGTGAAGTCTTCAGATGTGAAAGACTGGAAAACCTTCAGTCAGAAGAAGGGAGTATTGAGAGTTCGGTCAGCGGATGATGGCACAGAAATCGACTGGACAAGACTCAAGGCCCTTAAAGTCTTGAAGCAAGAGGAATGTACAATCTTCTTCAAGAATTCTCACCATGAAGATGTCTTCCATGCACTCAGAATTGGAGGAACAAGACGCAACTCTAATGATCAGGACTGGGATCAAACTCCGCAGAGTCTGTATGAAGAAGGCTCTCCAAAGTTGTCACAAGAAAAGTATGAGGACTTGATGGCTCTATGTTCTGGACCTACCGCAGTCATGGCCCACCCAGATATTCAGTCGTTTTATCGTCAACTGCCACACTAAAAAAAAAAAAAAATGAGAAGAGTCAACCAGAATGACACATAAACGTATAAGTGTTCATGGATTGGTATTATTTTGAGATGCTGACCAACAAGGGATAATCATTGAAATTTGTGTGATGTTGCTAGGTTCCTTGCGTAGCACATGTCTATCCATCTTAAACGTTTTCGGCAGGAGTGCATATTTCATGCCATCCATTTGCCTTAGGTCTGCAACATCGAATTCCACCTTTGGATAGTTGGTTTTGGGATAGAAAATAATAAAGATCCTACTTTTACACCTTGCGTGTAAACAAAAATAAGGGACTTCAAAATGTCGTTCTGTGTTATACTATACAGCGCTCTGAACCATATAGTCATGTAGATAGAAGACAGTTTGGTAAATTTTTCTGCTGATCTTAGTGCCTAACTGCTGGGAGTTCCACGCTTTGTTCAACTTGCTGAAAGCATTTCTGGCCTTAATTAGTCTTTTCTTTTGTCCGTGTGGAGTGTCCCACTCGCGCATGCATAGTCATTGGTGCTTTATAGAAAATCTCCACGATCAAATTTTACAGGTTTGTTCTGAGGTACATTGATTGTCGTGACTATTTTTTTTCACGTTTACCATCAGGCCTACCTGCTTGGCGACGGTATGAATATGTAATTGAGTTGTTTTCTTTTTAATGTTGTCATGACAATGAAAGACTGGAGCTAGTTCATGAGGAAAAGTCCAAATCTAGTGTCAAGAGGAGAGTACATCTGATGTCCCCTCTCTGTGCTCCGGTTATTTATGGCATATAACCCAGTCAATGGTAATGTTAAATGAAAATGCCGATATCACATTGCTTTGACTTTCCTCTGTCTTAACATGGAACTTATACTATTATAGTCACTGTGTCTGAACTTATCTGCTGGTGTACATTTATAGGAGCTCTGAACGATAAGAATCGATTCTTGAGAAATTCTGTAACCATCATAGTATAATTAATATAATGTCTCTGTGAATACTATCAAAGGCCTTCGCAAAGTTTGCAAGTTAATGTACAGTCTCTGCTTCTATTACACTGTTGAATGATGCTTTTTAAGGTGAATGTCTGATTGTTAACTTGACCTTGTTTTAAAATTATGACAAATTAAATGAAAAATATGGGTCAATGTCATTCTCAGGAGTAGGCAATTATGTCAAGGTCATAGTGATATTTGACAGGCAATATTGATTCCTCGTAACAATTTCCATTTTTGGTTTGTATGTGTTTCTTTTAAAAGATCGTGGTGAAATCATAATAGAATATTGTACTCTGTTTTGGTTTCTTCACTCGCATTTATGGTTTTGAATGAAACACGATTGAAGGTAAGGGATAGAAACAAGGATGCCAACAAAGAGGGGGAAAGGTTTTGATAATATTTGTCAAGTGTCACTTAAGTATCAGCAAAATGACATTTTTTTTAACAGGTTAACCTGGTTACCTAAATTGAAACATAAACAATTCATTTGATTTCTTGGGTCAATAATAAAAGCAACTGATGATGAAATAAATCAATAGATAATTTATGATACAAACGACAAAAAACTGCATAATATTAAGTGTTCACATCTCATTGCCTAGGTAAACTGCTCTTATGATTTAGATCAAAATAGCTACTTCTATGGTAACAGTCTACCTGTAAACAGGTACAGTGCCAGAAGCAAAAACAGTCACTTAGTTTCATGGTGTCAATATCATTTACAGAAATATGTACAGAAAATAATATACAGAAATATTTGCGATGTAAAGAACCACAGAAATATAATTACATGTAAAATTTGATTGCTTTAACGAATCTGAATGTGAAAAGTGTGATACTTGATGAAATATCAGAACTGATAATTTCCACGTAAATCTATGGTAAAAGTATCAGTTAGAAATTCATCTGTATGAAATCTTTAGCATTACATGTGTACATAACTTTGTAAAGTGTTTATATAACAATATCTTTTTACGCACTAGGAGGAATGTTTACTTTGAAG